>NW_004524654.1:2030453-2040795 GCF_000260255.1 Octodon degus
AAGAAGAAGAAGGGCCTATGTCCAACAGTATTTTCCAAGTGATGTAAATTACATCTTTTTAAATGTGGCCTCAACCATTTACCCTCAGCTATTGAAATTGTAGCACTATCATACCCTGGGAGGCCAGACTGGGATAAATGGCTCATTGGACAAAGACCACAGTGAAAGCTAGAAAAAAAAAATGGGTAAACAAAAACCTTTCTCATTCCTAATTCTCCAATGTGCAATGGAAGATTATAAAAGTATGCTTTAAGAATAAACTCAGGGATACCTTCTCCAATTTAGAGCCCATCATGTGTCCTGAAAACTGGAAAGGAGATTTACAAATAAAGAATGAGGAGGAAAAATTTAAGAGGCACTTTATTGGAGAGAGAGAAAATGCAGTCCTATCTAGGAGCTGAAAGAAGGTCCCTGAAGTTGAAATACGGCTGGAGAACAGAGAGAGAGAGGAGCATGCAGAAGTTGGCAGAAGCAGGAAGGACTGGCCTGGACTTTAGCAACAAACAGACTTAGCCTCTTGGTGCCCCTGTGAAAAAGGCAGCAGACATGAAAAGAACCAAGATGAGCTACAAGAACTGTGCCCAGGCCTCAGGTGTGTGATTCCAGGTGCTTAAGATACACCGGGAGTGTTGGTAGTTTTTGTTCCTCCCACTGAAGTCTCTGTCTGCTACTAACCCTACTCAAGGTGACTAATTCCAGCCCTGCATTCATGTTACAGTGAGCAGACTTCAGCTTCACATGAGAATAGAAGAACAACTCAAGCTGCCAAAAATATGTCCCCAAGTCCTGGAGGCAGTTTGGTGCTACAAACTGGAAGGTTTCTGACCCAGTCTTGGCCCTCTCCAGTAGCTGTTCTCTGGTGGACACCCACCCCACACAAGCACAATGCACCACCACCACTCCGTGGTAGTTTGTTTGCCATTTGTGGCTGAGTAAGCACCAACCCAGGCAGCAGATCATTAGCAGTAACTGATTAACAATCTCTGCTGTAGAAGTTTTCCAGCTCTGTTTTTTGCAACCTGAAAAGGTGCTTGCTTTATGATATTTTAATTAGAGTGTCAATATTGCAGCCCATAAGCTTCTTGATTTATAGCTGACAGGTGTGAAAGTTTGCACTTGCTGTAAAAGGTCCCAAGTTTTCTGTTATCTCCAGCCTCTCTTTCTCACCTTTTTCAGGCTCTCCTAGCAGCTGTCTGTTTGGAGCTGCTTTCTCCCACTAGGTTTACACACAAGATAAATAAACAGAAAAATCACCAGGCTGGAAGATTATCTCCTAATTTGGTCCCAGTGTTCCCTTTGGCACCTCTTGTCTCCGGTGATTTCTTCCCTATTCCTTCCTTAAAAACCATTGAGTGATCTAAGCCCGGCCTGAGCACCCCCCGAACTGCAATCCCCCAGTTCAAAGTCTGTTCCTATGTTGTTTGTCCTTTTGACCACATCAACATGCTCCACCCCTGAGTCCCTTTACCTGCTAAGAAATTAGGAGTAGATTAAATATTCATTCATGGGTTCATCCATTTAACAGATGTGACTGAATATTACTATAGGACCTGGTTTTTTCCAGCTTCTAACAGTGAACACCACAGTTATTGCTGTCATGAAATACACTCTCAAAGTGAGGAAGTAGAAAACACTCATGTGAGCAAGTAAGTCAGAAAGATATCTTCAAAGTCTGAGAAGTCCTATGAAAATGAGGAAATTAGGACACATGGAAGAGAATAGTTGGAAGTTGCATTGGCCCCAAGGGCAAGAGACTGAGTTCTTTTCTTCTTAGTATGTTGCTTCATTGTTGTCCTTTTGGAAGACTAGCTTTATTCTTCTTGCTCTCATGCCATATTTACTTCTTTGTCTACATGACCAAAAAATGACAATCCACCTTTGTTTGCATACTGATTTAGTGCAAACAGTCCACATAGCACTATTTGTCCTTCTTACATTTCTGTTCTTAGATACGAGAATCTGATAGGTAGAGATTGATTCAGGTTCCTCCTAGTTAAAATAAGTCTTCAACCACCAGTTGTGTCACCTGGGAGTGTGATCCAGGTCCCTATTTTGGTGGCCAGAGAAGTGTTTAAAGAGGAACTCTGATTGGAGATAAGTACAGTGGATTAGCTGGTTGGTCAGAAAGTGTTCCAATTGGGAGATAAATCTTAAAAACCTGAGACTGAAGGGGAAAAAGCCAGAAGCAGGCTTGTTATGGTTCTCTGTATTATGAAGAACCAGAGGGAATTTTTAAGTAGTTATTAGATGTGTAACTGTCTAGTAATCTTGCTCAGAGACAGCTGGTGTTGTGTAGCCCTAGCCATTCATACAGATAAGCAGTAGTCTAGAAAAGAGATGAAGTCTTCAACTGAGAATAGTAATTTCAATAAAGAAACTATGGGATTCTTAGATTCAAAATGCTTTAATAAGCCAAACGATGTGACTGTGTTTCTAGTTCAGGATTTAAAACTTGTTTATCTAGAGTAAAACACCTAAAATGAAAGAAACCCCATGATGACAAACACAGTAAAATTTCAAGTACCAAATTGCTCAGCCAGAAACCTCATAGGCCTCCAGGAAAGGAAACAGTATTACTTTCCAAGATATTCTAAACATTAATATTTAAGTCCTATAGTCATAAACTCCTTGATGTCTTGGCAATTATTCCTAGATTTGGTGATAACACACACTCATTTTACACCTGCAATAATCATTAATAGTTCCCTCTTTCCCTTAAATTGGCATCCCAGTTTGGATCATAAATTAAAGTTCATCTTATTTCTAGGACAAGTTGGCAAAAAGAAATTATGTCTCTTATGATATGAAATATCAAATAACAAGTAACAAGAAAGCACAACTTTAAAAACTGACATGGAGTAGGTGACTTAGAAGTAGAGATATTAAGTTACTTGAAACTTTCTAAGTAACTATGTCAACTCCTTAGAGGTTTGAAGAGCTTTCTGGTGTCATTTGACTTGTCAGGCAAGTAATCCAATGTTAATTCTTCAATTTGTATTTCCAAAGCTAAAAGTGGAGCAGAGTACATTATGGTCTTGTGATAAAATGGACATTTATTATATCTTTGGCCAAAGAAATATATTTTTACAGCAAAGCACAGATAATACAAGGTATTATCAGCTTTTCAAACAAGAAAATAAAAAAGAAATGAGCAAAGGATTTGTGTGTCATTCAATAGAGTTTTAGTGTCAGTCATAGCGGGTCTTAGTGGAAAAACGTTTAATACCCTGTATGTAATGAAAACTAAATTCCTCATAAATGATTATTTGATAAAAAGAAAGAAATGCCTATTAGAAACTTATGTTATGATGTACAATTTTCCCCCAAATCATGAAGAATGAAGCTAACTAATGGAGTATATTTTAAGTATAGCATTAGAGTTTTGATTAACACAGTAAAATCTCAAATACCAAATTGGTCAACCAGGAAGACAATGGGGTAACCTTGGACAAGTTGATCCTCACTGATTATTTTTCCCCAGAAGCTTAAGTGTGAATGCAATGTTCTGGCATTTCACTCTTTCATCAGGTTTTACATACTGGGGTTTTCAAGTTTCTCATATCCTTCCATTGTATTATCCTCCTTTATCTTTCTTGGAGTCTGTTCCAGGAACTACTCATGCATGAAGATTATGTGAGAGGCCTTCGTCTTTAGTGGATTTTTTTAATTGTCAAATTTACAGTAAAAGGGATAATAACTACTGAATACCAGTTGATCTAAGTTTTTCACAAATGCTATAGTAATTTCTAGACGCAAGAAACTAAGACATAAGTTTATAAAACTGCTTTAATTAACAATCAGACACTTTCCAAATTGCCCCCTCCAATGAAAACTTAATAGATATAATATCCTTAATTTTAATAATAGAAAGCAAGACCTCATTGAAAATGCAGAGCTAGTCTTCAGTTGGAACAAGCTTTTTATCCTCTTCATTAAGTCTCATCTCCTGCGTTCCAGACCAAACTTCAGATGAGAGGTGGTATGACACATGATGGCGATTGCTACATGAATTAAGAGACGCACTCTCAAAGCCCTAAATCCCACCTGTGCTATTGCTATGTTGGGATATTTCTACAGTTTTGTTTAAACATCTGTTAGTCCCAATCTAATCATTTGTAAAACAGAATTTCAATTGTTCCTATCCCAGTAGGTTAAACACACATTAAGCATCAGCATAAAGTCTGGCATAGAATAGCACCTTAATAAAAGGTTACCCTACTGCATGGAAAAGAAATAACAAGAGGATAAACAAAGAACTTAGATAATCACCCCTTGACTAATAATAGTCTATGCAGTTTTGCTACAGCAGATCTCAGTATCTGCTGACATCCTCTTTAATTCTTGATGCATTCTCCAGTTACAAGGGCAAAGTTCTCTGTCTCTTTTGGCACAGACTAAACAGTATTCCCCTGGGAGGCAGTTAATTCATTCGGGCCAATGGAAGACAATCATTAAAAGCAATTCAAAGTTCCCTTTGGACTTCAACTGGATTGAGGATACAACCACTTCTTTATTATTTGCTAGACAGGGTGACATCAACCTTGGTAATGTACTAGGGTTGACCCCAAATTAGCAGGAGATGTTTTCATTGAGACACATTTCTGACTACTGTAGTCATGTCGAAAAGACTTCAGATACAATCTAGTTTACTTTACTATGTTTCTAATAGAGTGGTTCATGGTATAATTGCTCTCCAAGTTCCATATTTCAAGGTTACATCTGGGGTCCTGCTCTTTTGATTCACTGACATTTGTTTGTTAATTCAGTTATACACAGGTAACTATTTTTATCCACTAATCGTGGAAGGCACACAAATCTTGATCTATTAAAACTAAAAGTCAATCTAGTATGTTTCTCTCCAATGACATATTAATATAGTTCTGCTTTTAAATAACAATTTCAGATTCAAGTTAATTTTACAGTTCAAGTTATTAAAAATTTGCTCCAATTATAAAAATACCAGCCGCTGTTAAGAGAAAATACTTTTGTAGAGTTAATAGCTAATAATAACAAAAAGAAATTTATGCTTGTTTTAACTGATGATGTAACATCATGGAGTTTTAATAAATAGCATTTGCTCCCCAGATTCCAAAAACAGTCTTTTATTACAACTGCTCAGCTCTAGAATATCAATATCTAGCATTAGCATCTAGAATTCTAATCTGAACAGACAGATTTTCTTGTTCCCCTTGGGCAAATCCAGTTTTGTAGTTATCCACATAAATCTTCAGTGTTGAATACTCTCCACAAAGCTGGAATCAAAGTGTCCCTTTGTCACAAGACCTATCCAAACTTTCTTCAAAAACCTGATTTGTCCATTTACGTTGCAACAGGACTGAGTTCTAAAGAATTTCCAAAGGGACCATTCAAATTAGAAATGTGAATCCTATTCCTCCCCTACTTTTTTGGTTCCTTGTTACAGTTTGCATTTTAAGGATCTCACAAGTACTACATGCTATAGGCTTGTATGTTGACACTCTGACCCCTCACCTATCTCTCTTCGTTGTTTAACTTCTGAGTTGACCATCTTCCTATGCCACATGCCTTGAAATATGCCCCAGGCAATATGACCATGAGAACACTGAAATATCTGAATCTTTGAGCCAAATTAAACAGTTCTTCTTCTAAGTAGATATCCCTTAGGTATTTTGCAACAACAATGAACCATCAACTAGCAGAGCTCTACTCCACAGACCCAAGACTTGACAATAGAATATGAAATGTTACATATAAAAGGCCAATTATAAGATTTCTTAGTGACTATCTACACATTTGGGATTACTGAGAGAGTAAGTAATAAAAATTGTTTCTATAATTTTTATTTCATAAATTAGGGAAAAGAATGCGACTAATGAACTGTTCCTCTTTCATTGTCATGAAATCTTTGATAATAAGTGACAGCACTGGATTAAGTCTCTGAGAAGTTTCTAATCAAACTAAAAAGAAAGGTTTTATTTGTAAAATTCTTGTTGGCTGCCAGAAAACCACATGACATGATGTACTTGTTACCAGTGTAAACACCATGTGTGAGAAAACACATTTTGTCACTGGACTGGAGATGAAAGTAGAATAAAGGAAAAAGTCACCTTTGTCAAAGGTAAGGTCAGGGTTATTAAAATTTTAATAGAACAAAAGTGAAGACCATGTCCAAGATTTCTGATGGTAAAGTTTTAGCAGTGATGAATTATTTTCCAACTTTGATAATTGATGAACAATGAAGTATTTTACAATAGAAATTGTGAGTTTTGATAGCTAAAAAGACAGGTGAATTATTTTTAACACCAGCTTCAAGGGTTAAAGTTTATCTATGTTTGCATCAAACATTTAATTGACTTTAGCAACCTGAGAATATGCCAGTAAGAATATGATACGGGATCTAAACCATTAATGTATGCAGAGGACATTGTAGTTGGTTGCTTCAATGTCCCAAATTGAATTTATTAGCTGAAATAATACTTTGTTTTGTTATTTAAATATGGATAACAAAAACAGCCAAAATTCAGTAGATACTTTCTAGGAATATCATTGAAATAAGCTAAAACCACTTTTAATTTCCACTCTTTACTTTCTTTTATTTTTATTTATTTATTTTTATGTATTTTGTACAGCATCTCACTAAGCAGCTCAGACTCCTAGCAATCCTGTTTTCAACCACCCCAGTGCTGGGATTAATGGTGTGCACCACACCCAGACTCTGCTGATGGCTTGGTGTGCCCAGGGGAAGGGCTGGTGCAGCATGTGGTGCCAGGGAGTGAAACCCCATCCCTGCAATTGCCTAAGCAGGCTCTTCAGTCTGCTGAACTATCTCCTTACTTTCTATTGTGCAAATCCTTTTGAGTTTTTCTTCATTCCTCAACACGGGCTTGAATTTCCTCCAGTCCAAGTTATCACCTTCATCCATTTGGCCAAAAATGTTGACCATCTTCCCCTTGTCAACCTATTCTGCATGTCAGAAACATTCATCACTCTTGATC
Organism: Octodon degus; assembly: GCF_000260255.1. Taxonomy (NCBI): domain Eukaryota; kingdom Metazoa; phylum Chordata; class Mammalia; order Rodentia; family Octodontidae; genus Octodon; species Octodon degus. Next base: position 2,037,428 of record NW_004524654.1, read on the forward strand.
ATCCACTCCTTCTGGAAGCCAGAATTTTTTTTGTCTTGTCTGACCTACTTTCTCTCAACTGGCCTGACATTTATGAAGATCTCTCTCTCTCTCTCTCTCTCTCTCTCTCTCTCTCTCTCTGATTGCTCTTCCTCCTCCACCCTCTTTTGCATGCTCTTTGTCCTTGTATCAGCACTAGCCTCCGTCCTTTTTTTTTTATGTACACCAAGTCTCTTTAATTTCTTCCAGTCCCATGACTTCACATGTGATCGATTCACAACTTGGTCTCTAGATCTGATGTTTTCTTCATGCTCCAGCCCCACAGATGCAACTCCCTCTTCACATCTGCAATTTCTTGTTAATAATGATTCCATCTTTGCTATTGTTAAACATTATCTTGCTTTTTTCCCACCTACTTGCCCCTAAAAGATGTACTCATGCTTGCTTCTCCCATATGCTTCTGTTCTAAACCATCTCAGTACTGAATGTTCCACTCACTCGAGCTCATATCAAAGCCTTTGAAGTCAAACTTCATTTCAATTGCATCATCCTGTTTTACCACGCAAACTGCTGTCATGTCTTTTCTAATTAATTGTTAAATGATGTCCTTAATCATATCTTTTGCATAGCACTGATATTTTAATGTGAATCCAATACTGTTAATTTTCTGCTTAAAAGCCTCTGAGGTCATTATGTTGTTTTCAATATTTTCATTCTACTCTAGCCCTCTGTCCTCATTTATTGTTTGCATAGTACTTGTTATAACCATTTACTTTTGGCCCTATTTCCTTAGATAATGGTGTATAACATTAAGGTATCAGTTTTTCTGTTTGTTACTAGTTAGTGCATCGCATGCACATGAGTGCATGGGTGAGTATTGAACCAGTTCTGTAACTTTACCAGTAAGATGTAGCCAATCAAGTTTTTATACTATAAAGTTTTAAAGTGCATCATACAATGTTATAGTTTAGATCTAAAATGCCCCCAAAAAGTCTAAAGTATTTAGAAGTCAGGATTTAGGAAAGTGATTGCATCGTAGGGGTGCTATACTCATCCGTGGATTAATCTATTGCTGAATCATTGCACAATTTGCTGTTAGCTGGAGGGACCTGGGAGGAGGCAGGCCATTGGGAAAACAACCAGGAAGGGAGAAGCTTGTTCCTCCTGACTCTTATGGTTTGTGTTTCATTGACCCCTCAAAGCTTCATCCAGTCATGGGGAGGACTTCTAGAGTTTGTGATTAACTCATGATCCACTGGGATTATGGGTGGGAGTGCTGTTGGGATTATGGGTGTGAGTACTACACCTAGTCTGGGGCAGATTGCCTGAATGAAACTTAAGGGACACAGACTTGCTCTTGTAACCATTGTTGCTGTTACTCCCCCCTTTTGCTCTTACCATTTTGCTGATCTTTGCCACTGCCATGAAAAGTTGCTTTCTACCATTGCCACTCTGCCTTGGAGCCACCTGAATGTGGACTGAAACCTCCACTAAGTGTGAGCTAAACAAACCTTTCCTTTCTTCATTTTGTGTGTCGGGTATTTGTACCAGCAACAAGAAAAAAAGTAACTGGGACACTGACCCTTCCCTTTGTTCTTCAGTTTTCCTGGTTGCCATGAAATGCCATAGTGTCCTCCACCATTCTTCTGCCCTGCCATTTCTGCTTTGGAACCAACCAATGACAGAATGGATCCTCTTGATACAGGGAACCTCCAAATGACACAGGGAGAAAACTGATCTCCCAACATAAAAGGTACCTGGAATGAGTTCGTGTTCTCTAAAACCAAAGAATGAATTTTAAGAACAAATGGAGGTTATGAACAGAATATATTTATTGAGGGAAAGAAAGCTCCTGTCCAAGAGAGGGACAGGAGGGGGGCCTGAGAAGGTTGTCCCCAGGAAGCTGTCTCTTCCAGGGACTTTTATAGAGGAAAACCATAGTTAGGTGGGTCTAAGGTGGTGGAGAACATGGGAACTTGCATAGATGGGAGTGAGGTGGGACAAAACTATGGTCAACCAATGAGATTACAAGCATTTTTGCTCAGGTAAAATTGATTAAATCCATTACCAAATGGGGAAGTGAGTCATGTAGCAAGCGGGCATGAATACAGGACAGGGTCTCTTCCTGTTGGGGGTTGGGCTAGTAACACATTTAATCCCTGATGCCCATGCCTAGGGAAGTATGTAGCAGTGTTTCCTCTTTTGTCTTGGTCTTCAGGTGTGGCCCATATGGGAGTGTCTGTCTTTTCCAAGTTGCAAAGTCACCTTTTCTTCCATCTTGTCTCCTTGAGGGCCTGGCCCTGTCTGACTGCCTATAATATTTCTATCTAATTCAGCTGCCTACAAAACTCTGAAAACCACAAGTCAAAACAAAACTTTTCTCCTTCAAATTGTATGGTCAGGTGTTAGGCCCACCAACAGGAGAGCTGATTCAAACATAAAATCAAAATTATTTTAAAACACATGTAGGACTTAACAGATATTAAGAGACAATACTTTATTTAAAAATGTATACAACAAGAAAACAAAATGAATATCTATATCTCTATATGAATATATGATAACCATACAAATAAAATTAGACTATATAGTTTTCAAATGCTTATAATAAGCTACAAAAAGAAATTGATCATGCTGTAATCTACAATAGAAATCACAATGAAATATAATGAGCAAAAACAATGCATGGCACATTTTTACAGAAATGAATACCTAATACAAGAACAGAACACTAGTTCCTAGTAGGAATTTCTGCCAAGTTCCGGGAACCCCCAGACCCAGTCCTAGCCCAGGTCCGGTGAGTGTGTGGAAAGCTTCCTGCTACCCTGCGCCAGCAGGACCAGTCCTAGCCCAGGCGTAGCATGGGCCAGACCCTCTCCCACCCCCTTGGGCCAACCCCCCACCACTCCTCAGTACCTCCCCAACCCCTCCCCCTGAGTAGAAATTTCTGCCGAGTTCCGGGAACCCCCAGACCCAGTCCTAGCCCAGGTCCGGTGACTGTGTGGGAGAGCTTCCTCTTCCTCCTACTTCACCTTGCCCCCTCCAGGCACAGCTCAGGCCTGGCATACATGCCTGAGGTGTAACCAGGCAGCTGCAATCCCTGCAGAGAGTGTAGAGGATAGATCCACCCAGCTAGTCCAGGAGCAGAACATCTTGCCACAGGGGCACAACCGGTTCACCCTCAAGGGCAGCAGCGGGAAGGAGCTGAGCACAGCAGCCAGACCTAAGCCAGACGCAGCTGGATAAGTCCAAACTTCGTAGAGCTGTACCTGAACTTCAGTACGTGCAAAGGTTATAACTACAGCAAAGATCTACAACAAAGGTCAGAAGACAGTGCTATACAAAATGATGAGAAGGAACAAAATGCAACCTCAAAATCCAAGCCCACC
>NW_004524654.1:2047940-2063665 GCF_000260255.1 Octodon degus
GCCAGTTAAACAGAAGACCCAATGCTATTATGGTCTACTGGACTCTTTTAGAATATTTTGCTGAGTTTACACACCTATAATATTCAATAACGGAATTTAGAAGAAATAGGGTATACAGATGATTGTGCATTTTGTATCTATGTATTCAAAGTGGTTAGGATAGATATATAGTTGCATTCTCTTAATGAATAGAATGATTTGTTCTAATGGTGTTTGTAAATAGGTTCTCAAGTATGCATCTTGTACAGCAATTAACCACTAAGAAGAATATATGCAGTGTGTTATTTGTTGAAACTTTATAAAAATAAAAAAACACTAGTTCCTGAAAAATATCAAATACCCTTTAATGTAATTTAAAAGGTTAAATATAAGTGATATCTATATGCAATGTAAACTACTTAGACATTAGTGAAAAAACAATATAGCACAGCTGAGAAAATATAGGCAAAAAAGAAATAAAAAAATTAATACAGCCATACATGAATTTATTAAAAAAGGTACTTAAATCAGTGAACATCAAACTGGGGAGAATCAATATGAAATCAAGCCTCCAAAGCAGAGAATTAATATGTACAACTAAGATGCTTATAAAATATCAGTGAAATAGCCATCCTCTTTCCAAGTCACGTAAGTATACAAAAACTGAATAAACACTCTGAGAAATAAAAAGGGACCCTAAATAAAGATAAAAACACAATTTAAGATTATGAGATTATGTACAATTTTAAATAATAAATTCTATGTGGAGTATATAATTTTGTAGAAATATACAATTTTCAAAAACATTTGAACCAGCTGAGCATGGTGGTTCTTGTCTTTAATCCAATCACTCCAGAAGACTAAAGCAAAGGGATCACAAACAAGAACAGTTTAGGAAAAGTTTGTCTCTTAATTTAGAAAAAAATGTCCTAGGGACACACAAAACAAAAACAAAAACTAAAGTACCCAGGAGAATATAGGACATCAATAAATCGTAAGTTTAAGAAATATGTATCCACAAATTAAAGGAATTAGATCTAAATAGTTTTATGACCCGTCAAACCATCAAGAAACACATAATGACAATGCTCTTTGATTTTTCTTTAAATGTATTTAGTACAGGGGCTACAGGGTCTGCAGGGTCTATAGGGTCTACAAGGTCTCACTATGTAGATTGTACTCCTAATGATTCTCCTGTTTTCAGCTCCCAAGGGCTGGGATTATAGGCGCAGGCCATTATGCCCAGTCTCAATTGCTCTCTCAGTGTGCCCTGGAGCAGGGGCCATCACAGCAAGTGGGGGATTGAACCCTGGTGGCTGTGCTCTGCCCAAGCTAGTGCTTTAGTCTGCTGAGCTGTCTGGCCGGCTGGACAGTGTTATTTATACACATGTAGAGCATTGTACAGAGGGACTTGATCTAGTTATGCTGTACATGGCTAATATAGCCCTGCTATTAGAATGTTTAAAAAGTATATCACAAACAGTAAGCATATATGCAAAGAAATCTAAATAGATTCAAATGAATACAACTAATCAGATATTAAAAGAATAATGCATTATGATTAAATATATTATTAATTTTAGGATACTTTGACACTAGGAAATCCATACATATAATAGTATGCATAGATAGATAGATCTTAGGTTTCTTTCTTTCTCTCTCTCTCTTTTTTTTTTTTTTTTTTTTTTTTTTTTTTTTTTTGAGACAGGGAATTGCCATACAGTTCAGGCCAGGCTGGCCTTGAGCTTACTTTGTAGCCCTGGCTGGTCTCAAACTCACAACAATCCTCCTGCCTCAACCTCTAGCGCTGGGATCACAGGCATGTACCACCATGCCTGGACATAAATCTTAAATCTTAGAAAAATATTATTTGAGTACTTTACTAATGGTAAAAATTGTGGTATTTAACAACCATCTTTTATTTTATTTTATTTTATTTTATTTTATTTATTCTTTAAATTTAATTTTATTTTGTATTTTTAGGGAAGGGTCTACAGGTTGTTCAGGGTCTCACGACTAGATCGGACTTGAAGTGATCCGCCTGTTTACAGCCTCCCAAGAGCTAGGATTACAGTTGTGCGCCACCACACCCAGTCTCAATTGCCATCTCACTGCTCCCTGGGGCCTGAGGCCAGACTGGCACCACAGGCCTGGGGACCAAACCCCCGGCCCCTGTGCCTGCTTGCAGGTGCTTTAATCCACTGAACTATTTGGCCAGCCCTCTAGAAACTTTCTAAATCCATTTCTTTTGATTTTTATGAAGTCTTCATTACATAGGTATGATTGACTAAATCATTATCCATTGGTCATCAGGTTTACCTTTGATCCCTCTCCTCACCTTGGAAGCTGGGGGTGGGGGTGGGGAGAGGAATGCTGAGAATGCTAACCCTCTAATCTTGTCTTAGTTTTTCTGATGACCAGTCCCCATTTCAAAACTTCTTTGGGGCTCCTTGTCAGCAGTCACTTCCTTAGCATAATAACTATTACTTAAGATTACAAGAATTCAGGCAACTTCCTACCAGATTAAGATCAAACATATAATCAGTGTGAAGCATAAACCATTCCCATTAAAGTCAATTGCTATTGTCTTCAAAAACTCAGTAAAACATTTGTTCATCAATGTTGTAATTTTTTTGTGATGTCAGGAAGTGTTTTCCCAATTTCCAAATTTGTTTGACTATTTTTATCCACTTGGTTTCCTTAATGATTTTACAGACACTTTTGGATATTTCTTCACTTATTTCCACTGAGCTTCTATTGAATTCTACTACTTGGGGTACAATTCATTGCCTGTATTTATGATAGAAGCTCATTTTACACAGAGATGTGTGGAACGTCTCTGGGCAGACTGGTCAGGAATTATGCAGTTCAAGAAGACTTTGTGATTCCCTTCATATTGCTCTCACATATTTTTTGGCCGAACATATTTTTACTGATATTGAGCTTTGTTACTGTCATAAATTGAGTCTCATATATTTCTTTGCTTTTATAAGTTGTCTTATACCTTTATTACCATTATGAATCAAGTGCTAGTTTTATATTACCCTAGAACTTCTTTTGTATATTTATGTTTTATCCTGTCACTTTAGAAACTACTTTCTGAGATAGAAATCTTTTTTCAGTTTATCTTTGTATTTCTAAGATATAATTTTAAAGATTTTATTATTCAAACTTTCAGCACATAGAAAAGGTGACATTCACAGTTCATCTGTCTCTACCTACCCTACACATCATTCAGTGCTTGCCTCTTCATATATTTGTCATCCATCAATTCCTTTTCCCCCATCTATATATTTGAAAATTTAATGAAGCTCCAAATTAATTGTAAACATCAGTGAATTTCCTCTTATATATCATTCACAACATTAAATACACTCCTATAGTTATCTACATTTTTCTTTTAAAATAAACTGACCCACAATGAAGTGCACAAATTTAAGTGAAATTTAAAAGAATTTTGAAAAATAAACAAAGTTGACTACCTAAGTACATCACCTAGAAATTTCCCTCCTTACATTTTTTTTTTTTTTTTTTTTTGGAACCGGGGATTGAACTCAGGCCCTTGTGCTTGCCAGGCAAGTGCTTATTCTACTGAGTCATCTCCCAGCCCCCCCCCCTTACATTTTCTAGGCATTCTATGCTTTCACATTCCCAGAAGTAAATGTCGTTCTGAATTTTTCTCCCATTGATTTTTTTTTTCTGTTCTAGATTTTTGTATAAATTTTCTGTTCTAGACTTTTCATCTAAACACAGTGTGCACTATTTTAATAAATATTCTTCCACTCTCTGGCCAATCATAAATGTTAGTATTTTTGCATGTGCTTTTATTACCCATTCTTACTTTTTTTTTTTTTTTGTAAAGCAATAGTCCAATATTTCATCTTCAAAAATATATTGGAGTTTTCTTTATGTTATTGAGTTATAAAAGCTCCCTATGTGTCTTAAATGTTAGTCTTTTTTCAAATTTATTTTGCAAACATATCTGTTTGTGGCTTGCATATAGTGACTTGTGATAAAAAGGCATGGTTAATTTTGTTAAATTTATTGAATCACCTTTTCACCAATTGAATATTGCTTCACGTATCTGATTAAAAAACCTGTGAGTATTCCCAAGTCATGAAGATAGTCTACTTTTTTTTCCCCCAAAAGCTGCATGAGGTTAGCTTTTATGTTTAGGCATATTATCTATCATGGATTAATTTTTTTGTTCTATATCCTGTAGGCATCAAGGATCTGTTTTTCATACAGGAATATGTAGTCACTCTAGTATTATTTGTTAGGACAATTTTTCTTATCTCATTAGATTGAATGACTGTCAAAAGTCAACTAACAAGATAAATGAAACATATGCCAGGGTTTACCACTTCACTTCAATAATTTATTTACTGATCTCTATGTCATTTGTGTAGTGTTTTGATTATTGCATTGTTATAGTAAGTCTTAAAATCAAGTTATGTTATTCTGGCAACGTACTTTTAGGAATTGCTTGAATAATCTAAGTCCTTCAAATTTTTATAAAACTTTTAAATTAAGTTTACCAATATATACAGGAAAGATTACTAATTTTGGTACAAAACTATTTTTATTACCATTAGAAATGGTTAAATCAGTGTTCCATTTACAATATGAAGTACTATATACTACTTTTTATCCTATGTAGTAGTTCATATTTTGACATATAAAATGAGTCCATTTCTCATTGCTGAGTAGAAAAATAAGTTGTAAAATAATATGCCTGATTCTTTCTATTTATGTAAAAATTACATACTTTCAAATTTTCAAAAAGTAGCTCAGAAACATAAACTAAGGTCTCAATAGTGACAGCTTATATGGAGGTGTTTATTGGAGGAAGTCAAAAGGAGCTAATACTTTATTATTTTTATATCTCTTCTTATATTTGGATAGAGTTGTCCCATATATATGAATACAGACAGCACACAAAAAAATAATATGGTATGTAATTCGTGAGAAATTTTTTTCTAAAGAGAAATTGCAGTTAAAAGGAAAAACTAAAAAGGGAAGGAGAAAGAAAAAGAGGGGGAAAAATGGATGGAGAGGAAAGCAGGGTCTTATATAGAGAAAGAAAATGGAGAATTTGAGAAAGATTCACAAATTGAAAGTTAAAGCCATGGAGATAGCTGAGTCATCAAGTGTGAAGTGTGAAGTGTGAAGAGGTCTAACCTGTTCCAGTCAGTATGCTTGGATCCTGGGAAGGGTGCTGCCCTAAGCATCATGCTTTAGAGCGCATGAGAGTCACAAGCACACATGCAGACAGTTTCCCAACGTGTTCTGAGTCAGGTAATGTGTCACTCAGGATCAGATACCCCATACTTTTCTACCCAGAGTGACACTAATCATCCGCTGCTGTAATACCACCGTTCAAGCCCCAGGAGGAAATGCTTTTCTACAGTTATTTTCCTACTTCTTTGAAGCAAAGGCAGCCACTTGGGGAGGCGGATAGTGTTTTGGATAACTTCAGATATAGACTGTGTCAAATGCAAGGAGGATTTAAGCAAATTAAGCATTTGACCATAGAAAAGGCAACCTTATGTGACAAAGGCCTCTTCTAAGAAAATGGGAATGCAACAGATTTTCGCATAACAAAGCATCACTCCCAGATATCCATTTTCTTGAGAACTCTTCCAAAATCGAAAACGTCCAATTTAGAGTTTTGAAACAAAATGCAATTTCTGTTTTTAATGATTTTGCATGCTGTGCAGCAACATTTCTCAGAATTAAACAATATACCTTTTTCTTTTCTTTTCTTTTCTTTTCTTTTCTTTTCTTTTCTTTTCTTTTTTCTTTTCTTTTTTTGGTTATTTTGAGACAGGTTCTCACTATATTGTTCAGGCTGGCCTTGAGCTCACTTTGTAGACCAGTCTGGGCTTGAATTCTCAAGGATCCTCCTCTTTCAGCCTCCTAAGTGTGGGAATTGTAGGTGTGCACCACCATGTTGGGCCCCAATATGCAATTTTATTTTCTTTCTTTTGTTTTTAAATGTATTTAGTACAGGGTCTACAGGGTCTTCAGGGTCTTCAGGGTCTCACTACACAGATCAAACTTGTAGTAATTCTCCTGTTTTCAGTCTCACAAGCACTGGGATCACAGGCACGCACCAACAGCCCAGTTTCAATTGCCATCTCAGTGGGCTCAAGGGGAGGGACCTGCATGGCACACTGGGGATTGAACCCCATACAATTTTCTGAAATTTATGTGTTTGTGCAGATCTCCATTATGAATTGTGAAATGCAGTAAATATTGATTCTTTCAATAACTGTATCAATTCAGATAGTAGTTAGGTGGGAAGCACTGCAACACATATTTTTATGTAGAACAAAAAACAATTTATAATAATATTTATGAAAATTTATCTTAAGCAGTCTGTTTAAATATTTCAACATGATGCACAAATATTCTTATTTAATTTCTAAATATAATTGTTACTTTAAAAATTTTATTGGCAATTCAAGTTGCTGCTCTGTAGCACACCAAAGTTTATACAACTGAAATTAATAACAGACTTTTTAATATCTACAATGAATCATGAAAGGTTGTCAAATTTGGAATTGTTGTCAGTTATATATAAATTATGTAAAACTGATATTATAGTAACATAATCAGTGGTTGTGCTGAAATGAAAGCTAAGAAACATTTTCATTAAAAACATATAATAATATATAAATTATTTATGTCTTAATATTATCACTTAGTAACCACCTTGGGTCCACCAGTGGAATATTTAGATATGTGCAATCATAACTTAATAGATTAGTCCTTAAAGTTTTGTCAATTTTCAATGAAATAAAACCATTAGCTTCAGATTTTTCTTGTTTGCTGTAAATGAACATACAGCAAGGTTAAGAATAAAATATATTATTTAACCCATTGTCAACTTGATGTAGATTTTTAAAATGTTTAGTGATAACTTGTATGGTCATTCACCTGTGGACCATATTGGTTGCGGCCTGTGTTAATTCCTTCAGTTTAAGTTCACTACTCAGTGTTTTCACTTTTCCTTGACAATGTCTATCTGAAAACCACTGCACACAGCAAATCTGTTAATCAAATAATAGATTTTTTTTATTTTAATATTTACAATGATTTGGATGCTTTCTCTCTCTGTGCTAGGAAGAGCCTGCTGTCCTCCTTGGGTAAGAGTTCTACAAGGAGAGCTGGAACCCCTCCCTCATCTGTGGGATGCGTTCTAGTGAGGGCACTTGACATGATTTGGTTCCAAAACAAATACCTCCTGCCCTGGGGACTGTAGATAGGATCGTGCTCCTTTCCCTTCTCCTCTCTGTGAATTCATACAGTTGTGAAGTGTAGCAATATAGCATTGAATAGAGAGTTATAACCACATTCAACCAATTCAAGGACAGAATTAGTTGTATTTTATTTGCTATCAACCCTAAAAAACATGCTTTTGGGGGGGTTTTTATTTGTGAAAGCAAAGACAGGAAAGAAGATGAAATAACATGGATTCTTCCTAACACAAACCCCATTATAGAACAACACATGAGTTTCCTAGTTCCACTGGTGGGCAATTAAGAGAGAAAAAGTGAATCTTAAATGCTACCACTGAATCAGAAGTTGGGACACACTGGGCCACACGGGCTGCAATGCCAGCTCCTAATCACCCTGTTAACTGTTGTAATGTGCAGGTGGGTGTGGTGAGACTGCGGCACCACCGCACATGACATGCTCTGCTAACAAGACTTCTTTCCCAAGCTTCAATTTACTATACTGTAAAATAATTTTTCCCTCTTAGTGCCCAAAACATTACATTAAAAAAATCTGCTTGGTCACTTGGGATTTCCCCCAAGTAACAGTAGGTCATTGTTTTGAGATCTAACATCATTTATTTTTGCCAAGGCAGTGACATCTCCCACATTTTTTTGCAAAATGACAGATCTTGCTACTGATTCTGCTAGATGTGACTCTGCTGAGTCTCCACATGGTCAGGGACGGTTTGGTCTGTCTTCCCACTTTGCCAAACACACAGCTCGCTGGAAGAGAAAACCTGAAGCCCTCAACAAAGACGATGAAAAAAAAAATGAAGTCATCATACAAAGACTGTCACCATAGGACAGTTATCTCTTGATGAAAGGAAGAAAAGGTGGGTCTTCATCAGGCAAGTGCAAGCTGTTTTCCCCTCACTACAACTTGGTTTAGGGGACAAATGAGTTTTCACAACTATTAAGCTTGCCAGCGTCTCTTTGAAATACAAACATCAAAACGAAAGTTAGGAGCTCTTGGATAGAAAAATATATGCCATACTATAGAGAATTATCTACTTTTGGTTTTATAAGAGTTTAGACATGATTAATATCTGTCTCAATTGAAAAAGAAAACACCATTTACTAAAACAAGAGCTATCCAAACAGCACCTGATCTTACCTGAGCCGAACATCTTCTGCAGTGGACACTTGCTTCCCTCAAATAACATTCCCCTGGAATGTGAATCCGTTTTGCTCACAGCTAAACAGTCAGCAGTGTGTGAAATACAGTGTAAGTTGAAAGGAGTGTATCCATTAAGATGATGACTAAGTTAGGTTTATGTTAGGATCTCATGCTCTTGCCTCAGGGGGGTAAAGGAAAGAGAGAGATGATCTAGGGAATTTATCTGATTTTCCTAAGGCTCTGGCTAAAAATTCAATTCTTCGGATTCTTTAGCATGGTTTCACTTTTGTCCTCTGGATATTGGATGGTGCTCAACATTGTATAAATATTTTTGGTAGTTCATGAAATCATGGTGGGCTGCATGTGGGCCCAATCTCAATTCATTTGCTGTGAATATCTGTGTTGTGATCACTGAGATTTGCTGTGAAAATGTTCTCTTACTTATGCTACTTTTCTGACTAGGGAATTTTATGTTACCATCTATGCACATTTCCACATGGAATTAACTCTGCTGGGATTTGTGGGCTAGCTAAAGAACTGTACATGAAAGCAACAATCTAGAGGAAAAACTATCTTGTAGTATATGGATGTGAACAGCAGTATGAGACGGTAATGAAAACACTTCTAAAAAGTGTTTCTCTCCTTGCCATTGCTTTGATCAGGGGTCATATCAGTTCTGGGTTGTGATTGACAACATCTTTTCTAATTGACTCCTGCCACTTACCCCCCCCCCCCGAGTTAGGCTAAAATACTTTACAATCAATCAGTTGAGCCACTTGTTCAATACAAAAACTCCATACCCTGAATCCAGGGAGTATTTGTAAAGGCATAACACATGCACCTTTTTTTTAAAAAAGAGATTAGGCAATACAGAAGTATTATTTATTCAAATGTAATGAAAACTCTTTGAAATATAAACAGTATCTTAGAAGCTATGTTATACCACATTGTGTCACCCTATATAAAGTTCAGACTACGAACTGACAAGCTGTGTTTAAATTCCAGGTTTTACTGGCTGTACACTCTAGTGTCAAACAATTCCGATATTTCAGTTTTTGTATCTGAAAACTAAGGGTAATTATAAGAGGCCACGATAAGGATTAAAATATATTTAGCTTAAATATTTTGAATGATGTGTAATTACGTCTATGCTGTTTCTTGTAAGATGTTTTTCTTAAATCAGTTGTGGTGGTGCACATCTGTGATCCTAGCACTCAGGAGACTGAGGCAGGAGGATCTCTGTGAGCTCTAGCCAGCCGAGGCTACAGTGTGTTCAAGCTAGCCTGAATGACATAGAGAGACCTTATCTCATAAAAAAAAAAAAAGCAAATTCCCTGGTTCCGAAAAAAAAATCATTAAAAAAAGCAAAAACTTTTTAAAAATAAAAATCATAGCTAACAATTAATATTTATATATAATATGTATATGTGTAGTATATTATCAGTAATATCTATCTATCTATCTATATCTATATCTATATCTATATCTATCTATCTATCTATCTATCTATATATATATATATATTTTAAAGATAGGTTTGTGATGTTGCCGCAGCTTAGGCTGACACTAAACTCCTGGGCTCCAGTGGTCCGCCTGCCTCAGCCTCCTGAGTGGCCTGGGCTGTCAGCATATCTCGTACCAGCACACCCAGATATGTAAGTAAACACTTACGAAGTTATAACAATGATGTCTATATTTATTTCATGAATTCAGCACTAATACATACCTTGTAAAATATATGTATCTTTTACTAATCCACATTCCGTTGATACTGGAAATGAAAAAATAATGACTGAGGTAACACATACTGATACATGAATAGAAGAGAAAGAATTGCAGAACCTGGATAAACACCAAAAGAAAATCTTGATTTAGCATTTATTTTGTGCCACAACCCTGTTAGGCACTAGCCCTAAATAGTCACTGCTAATGTTTACTAAATCAAAGCGAAGCATAACTACTGAAACTTTACATAGAAGATGCTACAACCAGAAAGATATACCACAAAATCAACCCCAAGAGACAGATGAGTCCTGGAGAATGCAAGTTTACCAGGCGCCAAAATTCAAGTTTATTATACTTGATTTCATAGTTTGGGTCCTAATGGAATGAACAGGCAGCTTAGTCAGCATATAAATAAACATAAATAATTATAGATGTATCTGATGAAGACAAGCATCTGAACAAAAAGGGAGAGATGCACAAATATAGCAAAGCAAGAGGGACAAGATAGAGGAGGATGGAGACAGGCTTGAGAGAAGAGAAGGCATTTGTCTTCAACGTCAGGAAGAATGTTCCTAAAATACAAATGATTGCTGGCTCAGCTTTGCACATATGCTCCACAAAGCTCAGGATATAGTGACACACAAGGGTGATGGAGCCCTAAAGGAGGGTGAGAAGCAATAGGGTTAAAGGAAAATGGTTGGGAGAAAAGCTGGAGGTCCGTGAGAAAAAGGTCATGTACATAAATTATAGTCTTTTGATTCTCTCTCTCTCTCTCTCTCTCTCTCTCTCTGCCACCCAACAGACCCTGCTGTTGATGTGCCTGTCTCCCTTTGGCTCTCCTGTGAGCTGCTGTCCCAGCTAGCACAACTTTTCACCCCCAAGCTAAGCTCTCTTAGCATTGACATGTCTCTCCACTTCTGAAATTGGATGAAACATGGTAAGAGAAGCTTAGCTGCCTCAGCAGCTGCCAAGGGGCTCAGAAATGCAGGGTAAGATCATGGAGAGTGAACCCTTCATAACATAAAGTTGGGCCAATAGAGAAAAAGAGGGGGGAGAGAGGCAGTAAGACAGGCAACCTCCATTTCATCTCTTTTTTCCAAGGTTTTTCTAAAGTGTGATTTCAGTTTCATGCCTAACAGATATGGTGGTTCCATTGCAGTTCATTACATACCAAAAACCAGCTCAGTTGCCCATTGTACTGTGTTACTTTACCTCTCTCCTGGCTTCCCCCACCCCAACCATGGGCTTCTGCATCTTAGATAAAGCATCAGCACCTTAGCCCTTGTGCCTCAGAGGACTACTACTTAAGGAAGAACAAGGTATTTTCCTCCATGTCTATTCATTTGTCCATCATTCATTTTCCTTTTTTGTCTTCTCTTTTGTCTTTCTGAGGCAGAGTTTCACTCTCCAGTTCAGGCTGGTCTTGAACTCACAACGATCCTCCTGCTTCCGCCTCCCAAGTGCTGAGATTACAGGCATGTGCCACCTATGCCAATCCATCTTTGATTTTCTGACTTCTTACTGCATCTTCTGAAAATTTGGAAAAGTTTTTTTTTTTCATTTTTTTTTCGGAAAAGTTTTATAAACAGAGTGAATAGATATGCAACACTCTGGGTCAAGTCATCGAGGTCTGTGGAGGTTTCATGTACCATTTTATTAAACACCCTAGCTAATGATATAAAATTTATATCTGATCTGCTAGTACCATTGAAAATCACCATAGTTAATTCTCTGTTATTAGTTTTATTAGCACTTCTAGTAACTATCTATTGGATAATGCAGACAGATTTATAGATCTAGGTACTCACTTATTTATTATCAAAAATTTATAGAATTCTTAGCATGTGTCAGTGACTATCCTAGAGATCAAAACAGAGGAATACATGAGTGTCTGTGCATGCATACATTCACAAATAACATGTCTTCAAATCTTATAATCAGACAAGGATAAAAATCAAATATATTCAGAATATAAATATATACCATTTAATATCAATTTCATGGCAACAAACTTAGTTTTTGTATTTGTCCTAAAGGTGGCAAAAGAAGACACCAGTGGTTTTCTAATAGTTGATCTACCTTTATAGCACTGATAACATAAATTAGGAAAGAATGTCTCTCTCACTTAAAAGATAGTTAAAAACACATAAGAAGTTGTCAATTTAATTTCTATTCTTTGTATTGGCTGGTAAATTTGAGCTTATATGCTAATATTAGAAATGTACACATGCATGCATTTAAGGTTTTATTTTATATTTTTACTTACCTTTTTTGAGAAAATAAAGCTCAGTTTTACTGCCTTTACTCTGGCTCTCACTGAACAATTTTTTTGTAAGGAAAAAAAAGTCAGATTCTTTATTATTGTCTTGGTATTACCAGTATCCTGGCTTTGAGTAACATGGAATACCTTGATGATGTTACTAGTTAAGCTATTATTTTTGCTTCTTGTTTTGTTTTTTGTTTTTTGTTTTTTTTTTTTGTTTTGTTTTGTTTTGTTTTCTGGAAAAGAAAAATACTGATGATCTCATAAAAAGAGTCAAAATGGCAAAGAGTAACTCTGTACTGGAGAGGGAAGAATGTGTTGAAATGTAGGGTTTAAATCAGCAGAAATACAAAGGTAGCCCATTTTCTGAAAAAAAAAAATCACCTGGTCCATTTTAGATTGTACTTTTCCTCCTCCCCTAGCCAAGTCTCGCTAATCCTTAACAGAAAGGATGGGGCCTACTAAGAAGTAAGAGAAGCATTAAAGTATATCTATCGTCCATGCAAACTGAAAGAAATGTAAGCCTACAAATACTTTAGAAAATATGATATCTACCATGGTGCTTCTCACAGATTCTTGGTAAAAACTGTTATTTTTTGGTCAGGTGTGGCTCATTAAGGAATCTAGATCAGAAAATAAATCAATTGTGTGTCACCATGCACACTGTTCAGTTCAACTAATCTCCCTTTCATGGTAAGATGTTCTCAAAGTGAGCGGGGTGCTGACTTCTACTCAGGCATGAGCATCCTACTTCTTTGGAGCAAGGCAACTTGGAGAGCCCTGCACTTTATCTGAATCAGGGCAGTCTTTTATGCTGCAGCAGTAAGCAAAGCTCAAATATTAGTGGCTGAACCCAACTCAACCAGAATTTCCCAGTCATGCTACTCATGCCAAACAGGTTGGTGGAGGCTTCGGTGAAGGAGCCATCCACGTGAGCAGTTGAGGGTTGCTCTGCTGTGGACCTAAGCCTCCAATAAAATGCAGCCTCTTCATTTACGTAGGCAAAAGAGAAACAATGAAGAACTTGTATGCCTCAGCTACACAAGTGACACGGGCCACTTTTACTCACATTTCCTTGGCAACAGTGAACCACAGATGCCACTCAACTACAAAAAGGACAACAAGTGGCAGGGAAAACCTGAGTGTATGTTGAGAACTAGGGTCTCTGCCCTAACCACCATGCCAAATTACATGACACTAAGTTAAGAAAGGTGTAAATTATAACTTTATCGTCATGTGTTTAGATGTGACCCTCAATACGATCAGGAAGATGTTCATGTTCTAGCAATTTCTACATCTTCTTTCTCCTTTTCAACCTTGCATGATACAGTTGCATTCTACAATGATTAAAAGACTTCTGGAAATAGAAAAACTGATTATTATGTTAAAATTTGTGTCAGCCCTAGCACAGTGGTGTGTTCTGATGTAGCTGAATGCCTGAGGGAGAAAAAGCCTCCTCTTTCCTCTTGCTGTGGACCTCAGCTACCTCAGGGAAACAGATTGGGTCTCAGAGGAGCAGCTCCTTCAGTGGTGGGCTCATCTCCTCTAATACAGTTTTGATGGGTTTAGCATCACTGGGCAAGCCACCCGCCACCTCTGCCTTGTGCAGAATTTGCATTACCTAAAGATCACTCCATAAGCTATGGTCCATTCGCCTTGGCAAATACTGTTTAAATATAGCATCCATAAATAAATGTTAAATAATTCATGAACATAATTTTGTAAATTCTGCTAGGCCACACCTCTCTGGGGGCATATTTATGAACATGCGTCAGCTCAGAATCAATGTGTCTGCCAAGCTCCTTGCCTGTGAGGCAGAATTCCCACATCTAGCCCAAAATGCTGCAAACGGCTCCGATTCCCCTTCAGTAGTCATCCATCATACTGTCACTTTAATTCAGATGCTGCTACTTGTTTTAATAACATACATCTTACACAAAGAATATTGCTAACACAAGAATCTTGGGGTAGATTTTTACAACCTCATAAAATGGTATTAACCCTCTGATCCCTGATGTTCTCTTTATGCAGCAAGAACCTCTGCACTCTCTCTACACCCTCTGTGTCTTCCAATCTTCCTGATGTTTATCAATAACCCCTGTTCATGGGGGCTACAGAGAACCAAGACCTGACATCAATCATTGCAGTAAAAGTATTATTCCTCTGGCATTGCCCTGAAGAATTATGGAAAGAATAAAAGTGTTATTGCACGAATTATTTAGCAAACAATAGATGGATAAAATGTATCACAGTATGTGTTAAATTATATCACCTCATTACTGAGAGAGGACTTCAGATAACACGAGAGTGGCTTGCTGCCTTCTCTAAGTTATTTGGAAGAACAATAGGAAAGGACACATAAGACCACAGAGGCAAATGCCACACTATCATTGCTAAGAGACACCAACTGAAGGGAAATTTGTTGGTGGCAATTATGGGGAGAAATCAACCTATTGGTCTGTTTTGAATATTCATTTGAAATGTAAAGATAGCAGTGGAGTGTATATGCAGTTGTTAATGTAGGATGCTATTCTAGGAAACAAATTCTTAGAAAATATCTGTCTGGTCTGCTACCCACCCTGACTTGTATGCCCTCCTCACACTCCATGTGCTCTTCTCTAAGGATGGGGGCCTTTTCATTGGTGAGGAAAATACACATCTTGCAACATTTAGGTTTTACTTACTTCTAAGCAAGATGATCATGACAATATTTGTTGTCTTTGCCAGTGTTAGAAAGGAATGCTCCTGAAATGTCAGGCTGAGTCAATTACTAAAAGTAGTCCTGCATTTTAAATACTATTAAGGATACCTAAACAAGGTTGGAAACCATGCTAAATATATATATTTTTTTAACCAAGTAGTCTTTTATCAGTTAATGCAGATTTTTTTTCTCCCCCCACCACCCTTTTAAGGCATAATGTTACACTGGGCTCCTGGGATTCATTTGATCAACATGATTAAATTATTTCCTTACTCAGCTAGAAGGAAATTACTAGTTACCAGACATTATGTGTCTGTTAATTATGTGCAATAAGGCTCTCTCCTATCACACCAGCTCCTGCATTCATGTTCTATGCATTTTAAAGGCATTATCATTAAAATATTTAAATATTGAAAAGGGACTGCTATAATTTTGCTTCATCTATTTAATAAATAAGTAATCTGTAAAATCAGTGGTACAAAGTATCGCTTTGCTCTTTGTGTCTGTGTAGACGTTCACAGGAAGAACAAACGAAAAGATTATTTTGATTTCTATTTTCACAAAAGAATATTTCCCTGTCAGATTTCTAGGGCAAGAGCCAGGTCTTCTCTTATTGAACAGGGTACATAGGAGTATTGCCAAAATGAATATATATAT
>NW_004524654.1:2063765-2085063 GCF_000260255.1 Octodon degus
TATGCTCCTCAAAGCAGATTTTGTTCACGTGGGGTGGCCGATGCACCACATTTACATACCTTCTTGTGGCTCAGTCTATAACCTCGAGTTTCAAAGGGTTTTCTTTTCTTCTGTCTTTTCTTTTTCTCTTTCTTTTTTTTTTTTTCCAAAGAGACAACATATGGTAGCTGAGAGGCCTTATTTTGTCTCCTAATGAAATGATGTGCTTCTGTTTCATATTAAAGTGTTAATCGGTCTGAAATTAGGTCTTACAAAAAGAATAGTGCTTTAAAAATGCTTAATATGATTCATTTTCTTCAGTCAAAGCCAGATGACTTTTACTTTTATATCAAAAAGAAAAAGTGGGAAGCCGGCTCTTCCTCTCTATGCCCCCCACACATCCCCCATCTGCCCAGGCTGGGGACCCAGATCCAATAACCGGTTTATAGAACAGAAAGCTCTTTAGAGTCAGAGCTTGTGCTGAAGCCTGGGAGGTTTTGTTTGAGTTTGAGGCTCTTCATAGGTTTATGAAATCTCAACAAATATTTCAAAGAAGGAAGTTTCCCATTTGAAGTAGGTGATCCTATTAGGCGCTGAGAGACGGCGCCTTTGTTGTGGGCCCAGGCATCACTTTATGTAAGATAGAGCCGTGTCCCGCTAATATGCCAAGACATCACTTTCAAGCCAGGAACAGATAGGGCTGAACTTGTTTCATGCACTTTGGCTTTCATTGTTAATAATGAATGACAAAAGTTCAGAGGAGAGAAGCTAAGTGGATACTCAGCTTTAAAAGAATGAAATTTAACTAGCAACATGCCAAACTACTGGGAAGCCACTTGGATGGCCAGCAACGAGAGACAGAGAAAGAACTAGTCCTGAAAGCTCTGTCCAGAGCTGTTTGCACAAAGGAGATCGGTTCTCTTTAGAGTAGAAGGCCAACGCCTTGGCGATGGAGCTCGCAGGCACTAGCATAACCTGTCAGTGTCTTCACAAAGCCTAAGGCTTTTGGGAAGAACCAGAGTTGCAAAAAGGAAAGTTCTTTTTCTGGCTGCATAAAAAGGGAGGAAACAAATATGAAAAAGGGACAAAAAGTTGACTTATTTCATTTTGACTTATCTAATTTAAAACATTTTTCTGATCCTGGAGACTGAAGATAGGGTTTTCGTACTGAGCTACATTTCCACTATTTTTCTTTTCCCTTGAGTCAGAAGCACATAGGTTGCTAAGTTGTCTGTGCCAGCCTCAAATTTGCAATCCTCTTGCCTCATTCTCCCAGTGTGATGAGATTCATGCACCACCACTCATGAGTCTATGGTTTTACATACTAATGGATAAAGTATTTATTAAATGAATTAGAGTTTCTTCCAAATAAAATCAATTCTTGAAAGATCCCAGATATCACATAGAGAAATACAAGATAGTTAAAATAGTCTACTGCTAACTGCCATTAGTTTACTGAAAGGAAAGGTGTATGCATGTATTATTCAATCAGGCTGGCTTATGTTAGACATCAGCAGCCACCTGGATAGAAGAGGAAACAAAACGAACCCAGCTACTTTGCTCAAGTTCCTTGCATTTTTCAAGTCAGCTTCATACACTGTCCACAGCTACAGCTTCAGAGGATGAGAACTGATCATCTATTTCTTCAGTTGAGCTTCAAAGATTCCTGTACATTCTTTGGATTTGACATCTGAAACAAGAAAATAGGCATTTTAGGATTTGACAATGTAAAAAAGCTTTCATCATTAAGAAATAAAACTCCATGATTTAGTGATTTAAGAATGATTTAGAATTTTAAAGTTTCTAAGCCACAGATCTGATGATGTCATATCATGCATAGAATGAAAAAGACTCTACACTGGTTATCAGGACATGACATTTCTAGTCTATTGCCACCATTGTTCTACGCGTGACCTTGGGTGTCTCCCACCTGGGATTGCTAATGTCCTGATCCATCATAGTGGTTTTTTTATCACCTGTCTTCTCTACTTCATTGGGTTGATATGAAGATCAATAAAAATGTTGTACAAATAAAATTAACAAGACTGATATTTTTGGTAGAGTCCTAAAATTTTGAGTTCTGTGCTTTCAAAGCCAAATTATAGAAAAAAATTTTTTTGATTTTTATCTCATACAAATGAACATCTGCTCGATGCTGAAGGATAATCCAATTTTTTAAAACTTTCCTAAAGCAGCAGGGCTCTGTCCTTTGTCCTAGAATTCATATAAAAGCATTCTTCACCAAACATTTTTAGAAAGGAAAGATTTTTCTTCAACTGTCATAATTTCTTTGAGCTTATTCTCCCAACCTCATATAGATCACGGCAGATTAGCTTTAAAAACAGACACATGCCTGCTGCTCTTAAGACTATCACATAGTACTACTTTCTCCTTTGTATCATCTCAGAAAGCCAGACCAATAGGGGTGAACCATAGAGCGGTTATTTACTTGCAGTTTTGCAAGCCTATAAAAAGTGTAAATAATATAGTTGGCCTTTGTTTTCCTGTTAATAGAAGCAACCAGTTGTTTTAATGCCCCAGTGGCAGACCTGCCCTGGAAAGCTTGTTGAGTGCACTTTTTATTTGTGAACCAATGCCTGTTTACACAGTAGTATCATTAGCTGGACCTCTTTCCACACCTGAAGCCAGCTTTCTGCTTCAAACTTTCAGAAAGCAGAGGGATGCCAGCACACAATAGCGTTGTTTTGGGCAGGACTGTTCCTCCGTCTGACACAATTTACCTCTTCATTTTTTACCTCTTGTGTATTTTTTAGTAGCCAATACTAGAAAATGTTTCTTCCTGGAATATGAAGTTTTTTGTTGTCTTTAAATTTCAGATCCCATGGTCCTTGCCTCTCTGTTGCTTTGCCTAGACTGTCTAATTAGAAAGCCCCTGTTTCCCTTATTTGTTTCATAATTATACCTTGGTTACCTTTAAATTGTTTATCTCAATTTTGAAGCTAGTTATGTTCCTTTGAATTCTTTACAACCTCTTGCAAAAACAACTCTTCTAAAGAACACTACTGATGCTGCTTCTACTTTGCTTCTGCTTTTTGATGCTTCAAGTGTTCAGAGGTGTGTATAACATATACAAAACAACACCATAACAGCAAAAAATGGGACATGTAGTTTTTCACAGATTATTGCAATAAGTTTTGCTATATTAATGTGGTAGAATGTTAGCATTAATGATTTGTGCAGAGATGAGTATGAACTGACATTGAAAGTATCCATGATATATAAGCAAATCTCCAAAACCCTCTGCTACAATTAGTCTATTACCTATCTACTTATCTCTATCATCTTAACCCATCTTCTTTTATATCTCATTAGAGTAAATGATGGATACTTATATAGTAAAGGTACATTTTATTTTCTTCTTTATGCATAGATATGCTTTCTGATTTTCTAAAATTAGTACATATTAATTTGTAGCAACTTAAGAAAAATACAATGTCGGGGGAGTGCTGGTCTTGTAGGCACATTTGAAAATAAGTATTCACTTAAACAGCACAGAGAGGGTCCCATCCAACTCCCACCATTAACCTCTCCAGCTCCAAGTACTCTATAAACAACTCAGATCTTTATTTTTTTCTCCTGCTTTATTTGGAGCTAATACTGGGTTTAATTAAACTGAACTCTCTCTACGGCACTATGTATCTATCTGCCATATAAATGCTAAGAATAAAGAATGCACCATTAAGTAAATATTGTACTTTGAGCTCTTCATGCCCATAACAAATTGCAATATGGCTCCCAGTTCTTCACTACTCTCATATCAGGATTCATATCATGTGATTACAGTTCTTTTCCACTCACTGACTTTGGCTTGATGACAAGATTTGCCTGTGAGGGATCAGCAAACCCAAGCAGAGGCTGAAATTATGCTTCCACAGTTCACTCGTGTCTTGAGCTTTCTGCCATCCTCATGAAAACATAGTGCCCTGACTGGTTCACTGATTGGACGAGAATGGGCCATACATGGAGAAGTCTTGAAATCAAGACATAGTTTGGAGCCTTGAGCAAACTACTATAGTCAGGAGCAGGCAGCAGACCACATTGGTCCTCACTGCAGCACTTCGATTCCAACAATAGATGCATGAATTAGGATCAATGATTATTTCTTTAAACCACTGAGTTTTGGGATTGTGTTCTATGCAACATCACAATGGAGTTAGTTTTCCATTGTAATGTGTGTATGATGCTAGTTTTTTGTATTCATACCTGAATACCTAAGTATTCAGGTATGAAGTATTAGTGGGAATTGATAAAATGCACAATTTCAAATACAGCAATGGTCTACTCATAAGGAAAAGTCAGCAGTAGCTCTCTATTTCAGGATTGTGGGTGAGGCAATCCTTTAGAGTTGAAAAACGTAAAGGAACAGAGGAACTTCTGTTAGAGGCCAGTTCAACCCACCACGCTCAATTGAATCATTGGAAGACATGATCAGTTCTAAGCAAATCAGAATTCTGTGTTGAAATATGCTTCTGCTTGGGCCTACAGTCTCAGAGTTGGGCCTCTAGAAGAGCAGAAGGTAAACGCAGTAGCAGTGGCTGGTGATAAACTGAATGGAATGCAGGAAAAGTACAAGTAGTGACCAGTAGTAATGGATAGGATTTATGTGAGATCAGATACGAGATGCTCTGCAGAGTGTCCAAAATCTTGAGACTGAGTACAATACAAAAGATATGCTTCATAGAAATGGAAGCAAGACTCAACATGAGCTAGTTCCTTATCCCTTTCTACAAGTCCATTTAGGACAACTCTGCTGGTTCTCATGCACTAGGGAAGTACGAGGAGACTCAAGTTGTCTCTTTTTTGTACTAATAAATGCAAATGCAGCATCACCGCGTTCTTGCCAAACTCGGTATTCTCGGTCAGTTTGTAACTACTTCAAAGTGCTCCAATCTATATTTCAGGAGGTCTAATCAAATGCGATTTTCTTTCAAACCTTTTCAGATTTTGCAATGAAAACGGCTGCTCGTAAGGCCCCAGGGACTTAAGAAAAGAGAAGTAGCAAGGAGTGGCCAGAGAGCGAAATCAAAGCATCAGTGAAGGTGTTCCACATCTGAGAAACATCAAGTTAAAAATGGAAGAAAATAGCTATTACTTTATTCCATAAATTAAAAACAGTCAAGCTGCTCTTCTCTTTATTTTGAAACACTTTTTGTGAAACAGTGGCCGTCCACTGATTTACCATGCTCTGGTGGTTTCTATTGAACTTCTTTCAAAAAAAATATCTGTGTGCTTTTTGTAAGAGTTGAATGGGCCCTAAGTATAAGGACACCAAAAATTAAAATGCTACCTAAACTCTGACCCATTGTTTTAATATACATCAAACAATGTGCATTAATCCTTTTATAGTCCCTTTGACCTACTCTGTCTACATCTTAATCATTTTCTTGTTGTGCCAATATTGTTTGCATAAGAGTAGGTGTGTAATTTATGTTTTTTATTAAAAGGTGAGTGGAACAGAGATTTACCATGACTCTTTGGAAAATTATATTTTTAATCAGCTGTAGAAATTCATAGTAATATTTTTATATTGGGCAGCTTATTACAAGGATCCAAATGGACCAAAGCCAACAAATACTCTTGTCGGTCTATTGTTAATTCTTAGAAGAAAAAAAACATATGCTTTGAACATCTTACTGCTAAATTAGCAGGCACAATCAGACTTCCCACAAAATTAAAATAAAAATGTAGGGCAATATAGTATAATTACTATTTGCATTTAAATTGTGCACTATAGTTCTCTAAATCTATGTAGTAATAGTAAAGTCTAACATTTACTGAATTTTTTCAGCATGTCAGTAAATAAGAGAATTACCTCAGTTAAATTTTAAACCAACCCTGTGACACAGAGGCTGTTATGATGCTTATTTTGCATATAAGAGTAAGGTTCACACAGACAGAATCTCTGGTCCAAAATTGATGAAGTGTTCTGCAAAGATTCAAGCCTGGGATGCTTGTTATTCTAGCCTGTGCCTTTGGGTCTGCTCTTCTTATTAATCATCTAACATTTTGTGTGGACATTAATTTTGATATCACAGTCTTCAGTTTTATTACTAAGAGAGAAACTATTATAATTTTGAAAGGAATGACTATTTAGTACATGTTTCATGTGTGGATTGACAAGAGAGAAGCAAAAGATTTATTCAAATCCATATATATCATTTATATTTTTAACAGTGTAATGATTAGGGACATGCATAGTGGTGCCCCAAAGGTTACATTGTTCAGTACTTAAAATTTTAAAATAATTTCTAAAATAAATAAGTAAATCAGCAACAAAACCCCAAATACTCAAAAATGGGAAAATTAAAAAAGAAAGAAAGAAAGAAAGAAAGAAAGAAAGAAAGAAAGAAAGAGTACTATAGCTATTTAGTGTTTAAATATAGGCAATGAGAAGTGCTTGACTGGCAAAATTCATGAAATGAATACAGAAGTACAAAATGAATGCTACAAGCTGGGCATGGTGGCTCACACCTGTAATCCCAGCACTCAGGAGGCAGAGGGAGGGAGATCATTGTGAATTTGAGGCCAGCCTGAGCTACAAAGTGAGTTCAAGGCCAACCTGAACTCCGTAGTGAAACCCTGTCTCAAAAAGACAAAGGGTCAGACACATAGCTCAGGGGACTAAAGCTTCTACTTAGGCAAAGTGCAGCAGCCCGGGGTTTGCTTCACAGCTCATCGTGCCAGCACTGCCCCTGGGGCACGCTGAAATGGTGATTGAGACTGGGCGTGGTGGCACGCGCCTGTACTTCCAGCACTTGGGAGGCTGAAAACAGGAGAGTCACCACGAGTCTGATCTACGTAGTGAGACCTCCTGTAAACCCTGTACTAAATACATTTAAAAAGAAACAACAACAAAAATGAATGCTACATACTCTGATCATAAGCCTGCAATACAGTCATTCATTCACTGCATAAATATTCCTTCCTGTACATTTTGCTGGGATGAAAATATGTGATAAATCAAACATAGTTCTGTGTTACGTAAGTTCTGTCCTTACGCAGCTTACATTCTAGTTGGGAGGCAGAGAGACAAATTATAAGCACACTGTGAAAAATAATGGAGAAGAAAAGAAAGGATGGAGACATGGTTGCAGATTTGCTAGGTGAGAAAAGCTGTAACATGACAGCTTCTAATTAGATTAATGCTGCAAAGACAGTGGGGCAGGGTAAGGTTGTGTGTTCTGCCCTCCTCCAGGTTGATGTAGGTGCCTTGGCTGACAGAGACCACGGGATTGGTTTCACACTATAAACTCATACTGTATGTATAACTACTAGTAGAATCTGCAAGTCTTTCTAATACATAGTTTCCTAAGGACTTGGAAAAATGAGATATTGTATATGCATGCAAAAGGAAAAGTAAACATATGATACATACTCATACTAAGATGAAAAATGAGGATAAAGATTATTTTTTGTCCATGTGAAAATAGAGATCCACGGGGAGCCCAGAAGGGAGGCTCCCTGAAGGCTGGAGCACAGAGGACTTCCTAGGCGAGTGCAGACTTCAAGATTGGGTAGAGATTTTTAGTTGCGCTTGTCTCTTCCAGAACTGCAGGCCCGCTGAGAGCAGAATACACCTGTCCTCCTCCTTGTCTGCCATCCATATCTCTAGAGCAGCACTTATCTTCTTGAAGTGAACAGTGTGCAATCATTGCTGAAGCTCTCTTGGCAGAAACATGATGAAACAAAGTCTTATGTTAAGAGGCAAAATATGGGGTTGTGGTGTCTTAGAGTGCATCATCTTAGACGCAGCTGCCAACTTCTCCGAGTCCTAGTTCTCTTATTGAGAAAAAGGCATCCTTGTTGCTCCTCCTCATTCTTGGAAAAGCTAGGAAATATCAATGAAGAGTAGTGACATGGGAAACTTTTGATGGACTATAAAGTATTATAAGCCACCAGGGACCTACAGGCATTCTTCCATAAGTGTATGAAGCTCCACAGGGTGGGATATTACCTGGATTTTAGAAATCAGCTTAACTGATTCTTAAAGTTTACAGATGAGACAAACTGAGGTCACAGTGGCTAATGAATATATATGAGGACATAAGTTCATTAGGCCAGTATACATCTTGAGTTCTAGGTTCCTGGTGTTTCTCTTATCACATAGTAGTGTTGGTACAGTATTACACTAGCATTGAAGGAAAACCATACTGAAAGATGAAACTCCAGGAAACGCCTCCTTCTCGAACTTCATATACAATTTGCTCTCTGGTCCCAGCTCAAGCCTTGGTTCCATTTTGCTCTGGAGATAGTGCTTCAGCTAGTGCCTGTGAGGCGTCAAGCCTCCCACCCCAAACACTTTCCATGTGGCAAGACAGTAAGACTTATAGCAGACTAAACTGAGAGAGTGTTACCTACTTAAACTGTTTTTCTGACTTAATAAGAATTTTTCATCTACAGCAAGCCATTTTAAAATATTGTCTATACACAAACAGTCACTCTGAATAATAGGTCTGCACACAGTAAATGTCACCTCTCTAAATCACAGGAGACCTCGGCAGCATAGCACAGGAGGCTCCATAACAGTTTAAACTTCAGCCTCCCATTTATTATGGACGTGTTTATAAATCTCAGAGGGCATGCTTCCACCTCCTAGGAAATCCAAAATCGGGGTCGTTGTTTGTCAGGGTGACTGTCCAGGATGTTGAAATCCTGGTCATCTTTCTTACACTCAGGTCCCATTTGGCTTCAAAGTGGGCCAGCCAAGGTTGTTATCAAAGATGCCATTTTTTTCCTCCCTTAATGACAAGAAAATTCTGTTCCAGAAAAAGTATATGGGTCTTTGAAAACTAGCAGCGGTGGGGGTGGAGTTTGAAAATGGATGTAGGAGCTTTCTTCCTTTTCTTTTTATTTTTCCTTTACCTTGAATAAATGATCTTCTCTACAAAAGTGCCTTGAGTTTCTCACATAGGGGAAGCAAAAGACAGCTTACACAGCAATGGCATTGAAAAACTCTTTAGCTGCTCCCATCTGTCTTGGTTAGTATGAATACTTTAGCATTAAGTGGAGAAAAGGAGAATCCATCAATAGTTAATAACTGACCTTAAGATGGGAATTCAAAGTTCACCACAATTACACCCAAGGGTCAGGGAACACACATGGGACACTATCAATATATTTGAGTACAAGAGCCTGGGATGGCAAATTTAAATACCATCAGAGAAAGGACTGGGCATTATTATTAATGAAAAAATATTGTTACCGTATCCAACAGCCTGCACTCAGAGGTGGAGAGCCCAAATTCTCAGTGTGGCATGATGGTGGAAGACAAGCATAATTTAAAAGAGCAAATAAGAATCAAGCTGAAATTCCATCCTGTCTCTGGATTGTAAACAAAATGTTTTTTGGATTCAAAGGCAAACTGTATTTTATAGGTGGAATGAGACTAGGTAAAACATTAAAAGAAAATATGTTTGCGCAGAGATACTTGACAGGGATTGTCATCAAGGAAAAGCAAATTAAAACCACAATGAGTTATCACTACACTAGCAGGACTAAATTAAAAAGACCATCAACACAAATGTAGATGAGCTAAAATTCTCTCATATACTTCTGGTGGGATTATAAAATGGTGGAGACACTGTACACGACTACTTTTTAGGCTTTTAAAAGGTTAAATCAACACATACCTTATGACTCAACTATTTCACTTCAGGGCACTTATTCTAAACAAATAAAGTGTATCATTCATAAGAGGACTTGCCCAAGAATTTTCATAGCAACTTACTCATAATGGAAAAAAAAAATTGAACATGACCTAAACATCCATCCAAGGGAAGAGCAATATGCATTGTGGCAAATCACCAAGCACTGAGATGCTCCTATGCTACTATGAAATGAAATGAATCACAGTTGCAAATACATGGATAAATGTTTTAAAATTTATGTTGAAAGAAATAAGGCAGCCACAGAAGCAAACATAGTATGTTATTCCATGGCTGCTAAAGAACAGGCAAAACTAGTCAGTGGAAACAGACTCATCAAGTGAACGAGTTGAAGAACAGGAGCCGGGGGTGTAGCCCAGTGGTCTAAAGTGCCTGCTTAGGCAAGCGTAGGCAGGCACACTGGACTGTACCACATGCCATGCCAGCTCCACCCTTAGGATAGGCTGAGCCAACTAAAAAATAAAAATAAAAATAATTTGAAGGGCAGTCCTGAAAGAAACAAAGGAAAGAGTAAGACACTTTCTTGTGGGGGTTAGTAAGGCTTGGAACTGACTACATGAGTGTGTGTTTTATGGAAAGGAGAATATTTTGAGCTGGATTAACAGCAATGTGATTATTACTGAATAAGTTTTTAAACTGTAAATATTCATCCATATTCTTCTGGTCACATCTCTTATCTATTCATTACTACACAGCCTTGTAAGTCAGTAAGCCTTATAGCAGCCTTGGCTCCCTGAGTCTGAATGTGATTTTTTTTTTTTTTTTAGTACCAGGGATTGAACACAGGACCTTGTGCTTTCCAGATAGGTACTTATGCTACTGAGCTATCTCCCTGGTCTTGAACGTGAAATTTACTAATAATCCAGAAATTCCATATACACATTAAAACCTTAGCAGCATGATTATAATAGTTATTTACATTTTAAAGACAAATCATCCTCCACTCACCTAAGTTCAGACCAAAGCTTTTGGGGAAGTTACCTTGGTTACATCTACGCACTATGAAGGTCGCTGTTACCCGAAGCGCATACTCAATGCTCCTTTGGCTGAGAAGGAGGTGTGTCCCACTGTGAAGCCAAGTGGAACCTCCGTCCCAAGGCCTGACCTGTACATGGAGGACAGGGTGTGTCTGCAGACAGCTGGAGATTGTGGATTTGGTAAGAGTGGCAGTGGGAAGGCTGCAGAAATGTGTAACTGGCCTCTCCTCTCTGGTCTTAGGTTTGTCTAAGTTCTACCTGGGTCTCCATTTCTGCTTCGAGCTCTATGAACTACTTGGACACAACCAGTAAAATCACATTGGTTTGATTTAGCCAGGTTTACATTTTCTTCTTTGTAGCCATGGTCCTTAACTGATGCTCTAGGTTAGCTCATCCAAAAAGCATCAAAAGTCTAAATATAGCTTTTTGTTACATGATGAAAAAAATTGTACGTGTTTTGGTTTTCTTAAAGGCTGAAGAAAAATAGTTATAGTGATTGCATAGGCCAAAAAAGAAAGATTACACTGGAATCTATGCTCATGTCATTCTTCTTCATCAGTATAGCCCACAGAGGCCTCGTGTGCCCCAAGGGCCGTCATTCACACAACAATTCCACTGAGTGAGAACTTCCATACTAGTTCTCTTGTCTTAGTTATTTTTCTCTCATTGCTGGAACAAAATACCTGACAACCCAAATTAAGGAATAGTTTGCGGAGGTTTCAGTGCATAATCAGCTGGCTCCAAAGTGGGGTAGCACAGGGGTAACAGCTCAAGGTGGCAGAAGACAGAAAAAGTAACAAGAGCACAAGGCCTGGAGAGCAAGGCTTTTTTTTCTCCCTTGTATTGTAAGAAGGCTACTCCACCTCCCAGGGCGGGTGTAGCACTCACAGGGCATGGGTGCCCTCCTCTTGCACAGGATGAGGATGTTTACAAAGTCAGGACCCTGACCTCATGCTGGGTGGCTTAGTTAAACTTCTAAGCTTCTCAAGTTGACATTATGAATAACATCCTAGAGCTATAAGGGCATGTTATCTTCACCCCGGGATGTAGGACCCCTGCGTTACTTAGTTAAACTTCTAGATTTCTGAAATTGACACAATGTATCAACCATTATACCTTCTCTATATTTTATTGTATGCCGACAATAACAAGTGGAGAAAAAAATCAGTAAGAATGCTTGAAAAGTCCCCAAGTAGTAAAATGAATTTGAGATGCATAGATTGACATGTTCTTTTGGTGGTATGCTCACATTTTGGAATTTTATACCTGAAAAGAGAATGACATTGACTAAATTTGGGGATTGGAGGTTAGTCTTCTTATAAGGGATGGAATACTTTGTGTTAGAAGTCCTCAGGTAACTGTCAAATTTTTAAAGTGCATGCATACATAAGATAATTTTATACTTGAAAAGACCAATAAATAATTTTTAGCTAAAGGAATACTGACAGTAAAATAAACCCTTTATTCATAATTCAATAAAACTAGTTATAGTAAAATTTGACTATTTCTGTAAATATAGATAGTATTTTTCCTTTCTTTTTTAAATGTATTTTAGTACAGTTTCTATAGGGTCTCACTATATAGTCTACTAGTGATTCTCCTGTTTTGAGCCTCCCAAATGCTGGGATTACAGGTGGGTGCCACCACACTCAGTCTTAATCACCATCTCAGCACACTCCGGGGACATGGCCCGCATGGCACGCAGGGGATGAAAACCCGCTTGCTGCACTCTGCCTAAGCAGGTTCTTTAGTCTGCTGAGCTATCTGGCCATCCCAAATATGATGATTTTAGAAAACTGACTGGAATTTTTTTAAAAATTTTGTTTTATTGAGAAACAAATATCAATGAGATAATTTCAAAGCTGATTAATAGGACATTTTCAATAATACATTGTACATTGTTATCTTCTTAGTGGTTAGCCATAGTACAAGAAGCAGACAGGATATCCTGTCCAAACACTATTAGTACAAATCCTTCTTCTCATTGAATTAAGCCAAAGTATCTGTATATCTATCCCAACTATTCTGTATATACAAACACAAAACGGTCCTTCCCTTGCATCCCCCCCCCCCCGCTTTATTTTAAGTCCTGTCAGAGATGGGTATTCTATTGGCATCTAAATACTATAGGTGGTTGAATTAAACAAAATAATCCAACCCAACTGAATGGAATTTTGAACTTACTTATTTTTAATGAAATAGGATTCCTTTTTTAACTTTGTATAAAACTATCACATAGTAAAAATATTTTGCTTTTCACTTTAATGTCATATACAAACAAGAATTATTTTTAAAAGTATAAATTTACTTTGAAATTTTTACCATGATACCCTAAATGGTAAGGCTTGATTTTCAAGGACTGGGTTCAAATTTGTTGAGACTTGATCATCTGTTGTGGCAGCCATGGCTACAGGAGGAAAAAGAATTATTTCTGTACATTGGAAAGTATCTTTTTCTTGTCCCAAGCCGAATGGTACAAAGCTAGGGAAATAAAAGAGGAAAGGATCACAAGCCATCCAATACTAATTGCTAACCTAGAATCTAGTTTTTTGTACTTATTAATGGAACTTGTATTTGTTCTGAACAATAATGTCTATGGCCAGAATACTCCATTTCCCAGCCTCCCTCTCAATTGCTGGTGTCAATGAGACATAAAGAGAAGTCTTTAGGCAGGGATTTCTGGAAACTTCTATGACAGATTGTGCATACAGCTACCATTTTGTCTCCAATTCCTACTTCTCCTATGCAGGACATATGAGGAGTAGAACACCTATTGCCATCTTGAATAACGAGGGACCTTTGAGATTGGAAGACTGAATGAACTATCAAACCTAGATAGAAAGATAAAGCTCTATTGTATATGGGAGGTTTTTTCTGTTTTGTTTTGTTTTTGTTTTTAGGAAAGGCTAAATGTGACTCAGGTAGATAAAAGTGAACAGTCTTCAACATTTTATTGTGTTCTGTCTCCTGGGCAAAGGGTTTTGTCCTCATAAAATATTAGAACTGAAATACCCCTTAGAAAGCACTAGGTACCATTTCTCATGTCACTCGAACTTGGTGGCATAGGCCTGTTGTGAAGCTGAGGCAGAGGAATCACAAGTCTGAGCTCACCCTGGGCAACTTAGCAACTTACTAAGATTCTGTCTCCAAAAAAAGAAGCACCTTATAAAATCAATTTGAAAATCTCTTTAACCTAAAATTCTTTGTAACTAGAAGGTTTTTTTTTAAATTTTAGATTTTTTTCAGATTTTAAAATATTTGCATAGACATAACAAGATATCTTGGGGACAGAAACTAAGTTTAGGTATACAACTCATTTACTTTTTTATATATTTTATACATCTAGCCTGAAGGTAAATTTAGACCATCTTTTTAGTAATTATGTTCATGAAACAAAGTTTCATGATGTACAATTTTGTACATAGGCATCACATTAGCAATCATAAAGTTTTGAATTTTGGAGCATTTATGGTTTTTAGTTTTTGGATTTGGGATGTCTAACCTGTCTAATAAATAAGAAAGTCTGCACAGTCTCAATGATTTTCCCAAGACCCCTCCAGGAGTTATTTATTAAGCATCCATTATAATCAGCACTTATCAAATATTTATTCTCATGCTTGCTGATGCTTTACTTTCCCAGTGTCTCCCTCCCACGACTCCTCTTTCTCCTCTCAAAACTTGTCTTTCCTTTTTTAAATCTATGAAGAAGTTTAGATCTAATACATTCTTTAATATAAAAATACTGGGGAGAGAAATTTGTCTTCTTAAGCTCTGCTATCCATCCCATAGTAAATATGGGCTGACAGGGAGTCAGTGATCATTTGGATTCTGTTGCTCTGCATGAGTGTGTGTGTGTGTGTGAGAGAGAGAGAGAGAGAGAGAGAGAGAGAGAGAGAGAGAGAGACTATGCATTTCAAGGAGAGATAGTGGTAGTGTGAAAGCCATTTTTAAAGAAAGCATCTCAAACTGCTGAAGGAGAATGATGCCTGACAAGCATTTCTTTAATTGAATAATCCAGTTTACAAATGCTTCCGGACAGGCTGAGGGGACTTGACTCAATGAAATATATGACAACCACCATCAAAGCCCAGATGGAAAGTATGTTCTGAATCATATAGGTGAGGATCAGAAGGCTTCACTTTCAGGAGTTCAGCTATTTTTATGGATTTGCTATTCTAAACATATGCTATTCTATTCTATAGCAAAACCCTGTTCAGGAAAAGGGGAGAGGGTTGAATTGCATGAAGTTCTTTGCAAGATCTGAAATGTGTGTGTGTGTGTGTGTGTGTGTGTGTGTGTGTGTGTGACAGAGCGACTCAGATACACAGAGGCTGGGTGCAGGCTGACAGCTGAGAGTAAATCACGAAGGCACTCGGGAAAAAGACACTTGAGTGGCCAACTTGCCTATTTCATAGATCCTTACAAGGAATATAGGTATGCTGGGGCATTTTTGTCTTAGCAATTACCACTGAGATTCGCCATTGCAGTGATCCATGGGGATTTGCTGAAAAGGTTAATAGCATCTATCAGATTTACAGTGTACAACAAGGAAGATGGCACATTCCCCCAGTGTGAGGTGTAATGTCACCTGTGTGGGCTGCGCAGTCCACATTCATTACCATTCATTGGCCAAATGGCCTGGGTTTTAACCAGCCTTGGAATGTAATCTGTCAACAGTTGAGCATTCAGAGCATGAAAAGTAGCAAGAGAGAGCTGAAGACAGAAGACATCGAAACCAGCACACTGCTGATGAGGGACCTTCGGAGACTGAAGACTTAGAGTTGGTACAACCAGGATTTGAGATGGTGGAAGGCCACAGAAAAAATAAATTATCCCGACCTTCCAGGGCAACTCTTGTTAAAAATAACTGCATTAACACACCCACGAGCAACCCATGATGGTCGTGGGTAAAGCTTTGCTTCTTATTAGCTCATTCTTACTCAGAGTTTTTAAAAAGCTGTTCATATTCGCATAGATATGTGGCTATAATTGACTTTCCAATTTCACAGCTTATCAAGAGTAGAAAAGGGGCTCATCAACATTCCAAAGACAATAAACACATTCGACGCAATGGTCTACAATTTTTCCTCAATGTTCTTAACCTGCAATTGGAAAAACAGATGGTAAGATTTCCTAGAAAGCTTAAAACAGAAGCTGAGCTCATACAAAAACTGCTCAGCTATCAGATGTGGCAAATCCATTCTGTTGCCTTTTTCCCCCCCAAATCACAACCCATCACAGCAAGGATCTAGCGTCACAGAAAGATATTTACCAGGAAGGTCTCTGCAGAAGAGAAGGATATGCTTTGTTAAACCAGATGCATTTTATTTTTTCTGTAACTAAGATTTATGAAAGCAGTAAGCTCATATTTCTCCATATACAGTAATTGGAACTCATTATGCTAATTGTATTTCCATTATCACTAATTAACAATCAGAGTGACCTGGCCCAGAGTCTAATTTGTCTTTAATCTGTTTTTGTAGAGGGAGTTTTACCCTGTAATTTCAAGGTGATAATTCTATTCAGAGCAACTTTGCAGAAGGTAACACTTTTGCTACTCTGTGCTATCCTTTTGCAACTGTTTGAATCAAACAAGGAAACAAATACATGTGCCTACAGGTGCCTCCTTGCTGGTGAGAGGTATGATTCTTCACCAGAATGCACTGACAGTCCAGGCAACGGGACAGGTGCCCAGACTCCAGCTCCAGCTTTCTATTTTAAAAAATGTCGTGCTTAGTCAAAGAAGCAATTGACATTTACTGTTGTCAGGAAGGAAAAGGAGTATTTCAAGTGCCGTCTAATGATGAGTTAGCACCTTACAAATATTTCCATGCAACAAATCTCTTGTAAAGAGAGAAATGATAGGTTTGGGTTACCAAGACACTTGTTTCTCATAAAAAAGTGATATTAAAGGGAGCGGTGTGACAGACCATGGTATCCTTTCTCCAGCTGTGTTTATCATTTATTGGACTTGGGAGGAGGAGCTAGATTTGTAGCCCAAGGTTTTAAGTCAAGTCTAATTCTATTGCTTGGAAAAATCACTGGTTTACCTGAACTTTTGTTTTCTCGTCTCTATAATTCAATGTAAAATATTAGAGGTAATTCGTGGAACAGTTGTGAAGAACAAAGGCTTAAAATCAGACTTTTTACATGTGGACTCCACATATATTAGCTAGTGACTTTAGAAAGAGCCTCTCTCTATCTCTGGAAGTCCTTGTTACACTCGAAAACATTTTGTAGGGATGTGGTGATCACTAGAATGGAAAAGAACACTGGAGACAAAAGGCAAAACTATGACAACTGCATGTGAGAAGTTAAAACCGTATCTCTACCTATCCTAAGAAACTTCAGAAATTTCAGACGGCAGCTCTGATTTCTATCGTCTATGCTGCTTTATGATCTGAGTAGCCCATCTGTCTCCTAGTGCACTCTGGTCTGTGATTGCCACCAGAACGACCTTCTTAGGCTGATTAGCCTGCTTTTTTTTTGTATGACTTCCAGAATGTTCCTAAAACCTGCATCATTGATGGCTCTGAGGAACAAAAATATGCATGTGTACATATATACATTATATACATATTTATAGAAATATACATAATTAGAGAAATAGAGAGAGAGGAGAGAGAGAGAGAGAGAGAGAGAGAGAGAGAGAGAGAGAGAGAGAGAAAGAGAACAGGCCTTCTGGACTATCCTACTCTAGCATCCTCTGACCCTCTCTTTACCCTTGCAAACCAGTTTGGTCCTTCCGTTTTTTTCTTCCACAAAATGCACAGCTCCTATATTCTCAGGGAGCCTTGCTTTCTCATCTGCATTTGGCCTCTCCTCTCTGACACACATACTTTTCTGAAACACCTAGAGTCAGATAAAATTGTAGCTGTATAGCATATTCTGGTCTTTCTCTCACACACGAATTATTTGCTTTTCCATGTCTGTAGTGTAAATCACAGGGTATCACCTAATCAACAAAATAATCTTAATCAATGTTTTGCCGTCTGGCTTTCCATAACAATTCTAACTCCCCGTTGATGTTTTCCATCTTCCCTTCTGTTAGACCAGATGGTGCATGTTCCAGCCTCTTCGTTATCTTTTCTGACCACAGTATTCTGTCCAAAGAGCCTTGTAGGAACACTCCCACTCTCCGCACATGGCAGCAGTAGAGCCATGGGGATACAACAGCTCAGCCAATGGCCATCTTCCTTGAAACTTGTACATTCTTCCAAAGTCATTCCTGGCTGTCTAGAGTTATTTGATGACACAGTCACTTTGGGCTTTACAGACACAGACAGAAATAAGCCCAAGTAGAAATGGCATGATACTTTCTTACGAAGAGAGTTTGCTATCAGAATTAATTAAAACTTTGCACTTTCTTTTCCTATTGCATTACAAAAGAGAAAGGAATCATTTTTCTGTGTGCCGAAGAAACTGGACCACTATATTTTCCTCATACGCAACACCACAGCTTAATTATATTAATTTTCCTAGACGATTGTCTCCCACTTATTTTTTTCCTGTGTGATCTTCAACGCACATTTAAAAACATCTTAAAATAATTGTGATGTCTGAACATCAGTGACACAATGATTTAAAAAGGAGACAATCTTGAGACAACTAAATGTGGCTCATTTTACATAGGAATAATCTCACCTATCCATTTCCTGCTCTGCGCTTGTGTGGGGGTGTCAGTGCACATTCAGATGCTTGTGTGTGCATGCACACAGGTATGTACTTTAATCTCTAGGCAAGAGAGTCTCTCTAAGACAGCAATATCTTTTCTAAAGAAATTACTCTGAAAGCTATATTCTCAAACAAACTGTTTTTCTGGTCTTTATGTTGATCTCCTTCAAATATAAATTCATAGAGTACAAGTTAGAAGCATAACAGATACACTGAGTTGAAAAAGAGTGTCTGTGTCTAAATTCCAGGAAGTACACATCAGTCACTGAGTGGATGGATGTGTTAACTTGGCACCATTTTTCTGTGGTATCTGACAGAACTAAAAATCATAGCACAGAGATTTTATCAGAAAGGATTTTCAATTTGTTCTTTAGGATGACAAATCGGCAAGTCTTCTCTTTATTCCCTAATTGCTGCGGAATGTAAATAGCCTTCTTAGAACAATGTTTCATGTAAAATTTATTGTTGGAGGAAGGAAGTTTATTCTTCTCCTTCCCTCTTTTTCTGACTGTCTGTCTTTCTGTCTTGTCTTTTCTTCTTTTACTTTTTGCCTCACCATAAAGCACTGTACGTTTTGGCCTTCTAGTCAAAATGGAGACCAGTTAACTCACAGTATCTCTTGCCATGGACCAGCTTACAATGAGGAAACACAAGCTGCATTTTCTTACCAGAACTGGCTCTCGTGTTTCCGGTGTGGTGTGTAAAGGAGTTCCTAAAGCATGCATAACGTACATGTGAATCTTGAAGTGACTTTCAAACCACAAACCAAAGATATAAGCCCTGGATACATTTTTCCATTTTTCATTTAGTTTCCTGGGTACAACTTATTTACCTAAGAAAAAATAAAATAACAACCAGGGAATTTTGTATTTTTCCCCTTGTAGAAATTGAGACTGATACCATAGAATGCAAATTTTATGATAAACTGTAAGCAACAAATTCTTTCCAAGATATCAATATCTTCTCTAAAGAAGTAACTTTGAAAGCTATATATTCTCAAACAAACTTTTTCTGGTCTTTTTTCCCCCCTGTATTTAGGACAGGGTCTACAGGGTCTACAGCGTTTCACTGCATAGATCAGACTTGTAGTGATTCTCCTATTTTCAGCCTCCCAAGTGCTGGGATTACAGGCATGTGCCATCACGTCCAGTCTCAGTGACCTCTCAGCGGGCCCCTGGGGGTAGGACCGGCAAGGCTTATAGAGGATCAAGCCCCAGCTGATGCGCTCTGGCCAAGCAGGTGCTTTAGTCCCCTGAGCTATCAGGCCGGCCCTGTTTTTCTGGTCTTTGTGTTGATCTCCTTCAAATATAAATTCATAAAGTAAAAGTTAGAAGTATAACCAATACACAGATTTGAAAAAAAAAAAAAAAAGGCATCGGTG
Source organism: Octodon degus (assembly GCF_000260255.1). Taxonomy (NCBI): domain Eukaryota; kingdom Metazoa; phylum Chordata; class Mammalia; order Rodentia; family Octodontidae; genus Octodon; species Octodon degus. The sequence continues at coordinate 2,083,463 of NW_004524654.1, forward strand.
TCTAACACTATGTCAATAGAGGCTAGGATGGTTAACTTCTTTCTTGAGCCTTAAAAAAAACTTTAGATAAGTCTTTACTTGTGAGGTGTTTGGACATTTGTAGAGCCCCCCCCTTCAATTCAGAAAGAATGAAAATGGTACATTCTGCAATTGCTGATGACATCATTGCTCCTCCTTGGGTGCTGCCAGATGATCTACAAGTAGGGGCAGACAAAAGGTCTCAGAATCACTTCCTTATAAAAACCATTTCATTGCTGATAAGACTTCCCACATGCATGCCTGAGTAAAATAAGCCAGACTGGATTTCTAAAACTGTCTAAAGACAGATTTTCCAGGGGCTGGGGAGATGGCTTAGTGGAATAAGTGCTTCCCTGGCAAGTGCAAGGGCCTGAGTTCAATCTCCTGTTCTGCAAAAAATAAAATAAAATAAAATAAAATAAAAAGACAGATTTTCCAGATTCAACAAATACTGTAGACTTTAATAAACTGTATAAGGGTGTAAAATGTTTCTTGAGCTACACAAGAGAAAAAAACCCAGTTTCTCTTACTTTTTTTTACTATCCCTATTAGCTGAACGTGTTTCTATTCATACAAACTTTATTATCTTACACCTCAGCAGATATTCCTTCAAGGAGTGCTGATTGGCTTTTTGAAAAGGTTCTACACTTTACAAAGTGTTATTAGGTATGTGCTTTCTTTTTTAATTACATTCTATACATCTCTGAGTATCTTCATTATTTAAAGCAAAATGAAAACCTTAATTTAGGCAATAATTCAAAAGTATTTTTAGATAACAGTCCTGTTATTTTTTATTATTCTAGATGTTTCATAGTTTTCCTTGTTTCATTCTTACTTCAAAAAGAATGTAAAACTTAATTAATTTAGTATTACCTCTTTTTTTTTCAAATTATGTGAGTTTTAATGTTTGACTTAACATATTCCATTGGAATCTCGTTTCTTGAAAGGATACCATGGCCTCTCCACCCACAATGCCTATAGAAGCTAGGCTTTCAGACTCTAAGGCAGGATGAATGGTAGGGTCCTCCATGGGAAAGTTGTGATGTGTTTCTCACTGTGGTGGCTTAGTTCAAGTCCATTCATCTTCATTAGTTAGTGCTAACATCTTCAGACCTAATGAATTTAGGCATTCATTCCACTATTTCATTCATTTATCCATTCACGAATTTAATATTTATGAAATAAATATCTACATGATAAACCTTTTGAATGCTGTTAGAACATGGAATGATTAAGATACATTTATTGGCCTCAAGGATCACATTACTTAAATGAAGAGACCATGCCTAAGGAATAAATATAAGTTTATGAGAGCAGGGACTTTGTTAGTCTTAAGAAATAGCTGCTACAATGCCTAGAAGTGCCTGGCACACCAAGGCATTCTGAGAAAATCTGTTGAATAAACAGGTGACTCATCAGACATAGGCCTGGCAGAAGCATAGTCTATTTTTCATGATCACATCTCCAACAGCTAGAATACCACCTAGTTTCTGAAAAGAATTCAATAAATGCCTAGCACTTGTCACAGACCTGACAAGTGTCTGTTGGATGATGACAATGATGGTGATGACAGTACGAATTAA
>NW_004524654.1:2085163-2095117 GCF_000260255.1 Octodon degus
AGAGAGAGAGAGAGAGAGAGAGAGAGAGAGGTACTTCTGATCTCTCAGCATTTGTCTTGAAAAAATTCAATCTTTGCCTTAATCCTAAGAGATCTCAACTGTTACTTGCCTGATTTTGGAATAAACTTAAATAATACATACAAGGCACACAGCTAGTATTTCGGGAACTGGGATGTGACAGTGAAGGGTTTGCTTCCTGCTATGGTTGACTTCTATTGCCAACTTAGTTGGCTTGGGATCCTTCCCAGGGTTAGCCAAGCACTCTGTTAGAGTTGTCTGGTGGGTTAAGAAGGCACGGCCTGGGATCTCTATCTGGTCTCTGGCCCCTTCCTCTCTGGTTCTGTTGGCCAATTTTGCTTCCTGGCCCATATGAACTAAAACAGCTTGACTCCACCTCAGCCTCCTGCTGTGACTCTCCTGCTTTACAGCCAGCTGACTACAGATTGAGTCTCCTGAAACCAAGTGGAGACAAATAAACCTCTCCCCTTTGAAGTTAATGGTGTCAGGTATTCGGTCCATCAACAAGAAAGTTGACTAATACATTCAAAGACACACTCTTAAACTCTTTGGTTTTCTCTCCCTTCCCCAAAATGTGCTCAATTGATTTAAATTTAACTGTTTAAAAGTCATAACAGGCAAATTATATGAGTGTTATTCTTTTTTTCCTATTGGTTTTATATGGCTTGTATTATTCACATTTTTCTAGTATTTTACAGATTTAAGATCTCTTACTTCACAGGTCTTCACTTATTGAATGTTTTTGAGCTTTACTTCAGGGCAAATCCTACTGTGATATATGAAAGGAAAACAACAGGTATGGTAGCACATGTCTGTATGCGTAACCCACGCACACAGAAGTCTGAAGCAGGAGGATCACAGTGAGTTTGAGGCCAGCTTCTGTCACATGGTGCGTTCAAGGCCAGCCTGGCTTATATTGTCTCAAAAAACAAAACAAAACAAATGGATAAACAAAAATAATTAAGAGCAAGAAAGAAAACACATCAAAGTCCTCAAAGAATACCTGGAAATGAGGACCAAGAAGATGGTTGTCTGAGTAGAAATAATGTGTTTAATGACAAAGATTGCTCAGTTATGGAGAGCAAAGGAAAGAAATATCCCACTTGAGCTTGGCTGAATAAAAGGGCAGAGTTATCACTGATTAATTTTTTTTTTTTTACTGATGAAAATTTTAAAATTGCCCAACAAGGCTTAGTATGGTACAGAATAAAGACAGTTTTAAATATTTTGGTTTAAAATAGTCAGCAAACTATATCCATAAAAGAGGTCAGGACTACCTCCTACTTTATGGAGTTGCACTGAAACACAGCTACACCTACTGGCTTATGGATTGTCCATGGTATCTTTACAGTTATTACATATTGTTAAGTAGTTGCTGCAAAGGCTCTGTGATCCATTCAAACTTCCAATTTTCTTTCTTTCTTTTCTTTTTTTTTTCAGAACCGGGGATTGAACTCAGATCCTTGCATTTGCCAGTCAAGCGCTTATCCTACTGAGCCATCTCCCTGGCCCCTCCAATTTTATTTCTGTTCAAAAGAAATAATGAAATTCTGACAGGCTATCATAGATCTCATATGCATGTCCTTTCTGTGTTCTTCAAAGGTGCAAATATGTTTCTAAATGTTCAATTAATTAATCAATGTTGCTGAACTCTGAAACAGAGATAGACACGATTTCAAAACAAATCTCCAGATGCATAAATCATGCACACACTGATGCAACACAGGCAAGGTTCCCAAATACCCATCTGTAATTGAAACACTTTAGTTTATTACAACTCAAAAATATTTGCTTAATACTATTCTTAGGACTAGCTGGGAAATGGTGAAAGACATTGAGATAGACAGAAGGGGTAGTTGGATGGTGAGCCAAAGGTAAGGTAGTAGCTTCAGTCTTCCTAAGATGCTAAAGTGGTAAGATACAGGGAATTCCACAACGCAGTGCCAACCTGGCTTCTCCTCGCATGTGCTCAGGCTTCGCCTTCATTGTTCTCTCTATGTGAGGTGAACTTTGTGTCCCTTTTACTCTGCTGAATGAAATGAGGTGAAAAATAAAGCACTTCTAGGGGAGGCCAGTGATTCATACTTTGCCTCTCTTCTCTCACTTCACTCAAGATTTTAATGGTTAAATCATTCAGCTCTCCCAACATGAGTGGATTTTTACTCTACATAGTGATAATTTCCAGCAAGTCAATTGGCAGCAGCAATCTACATTATCTTTTTAAAATTTTATTTTATTTTTCTATTAATTTTATTGAGAAAGAAGTAGCAATGAGACAATTTCAAAACAGGTTATTAGGACAGTTGCAACAATTAATGCTTTGAATATTGTTGTCTTCATAGTAGTTATTCACAGGACAAGATGCAGACATGATATCTTGTCTAAACACTATTAGTTCAAAACTTTCTTTTCATTGAACTAAGAGAAAGTAGCTGTATGTCTATGCTAACTATGTTGCTGAAGTCTCAAGATGAGATAGACAGAGATAGAGATAGAGACAGGGACAGAGACAGAGACAGAGATGGAGACAGAGATAGAGACAGAAACAGAGACAGATGGAGAGAGACAGAGATAGAGATACATACAGAGATAGAGACAGAGAGACAGACCAATAGACAGAGACAGAGAGAGACAGAGACAGAGAGAGAGAGGCAGGAGGAGAGAGAGAGAGAGAGAGAGAGAGAGAGAGAGAGAGAGAGAGAGAGAGAATATATTTTTTCACTACATTTCCCTACATTTTCCACTAAATATGTATATTTTTTCACTACATTATCTTGAGAGTTCACTTTTGGCCTTCAGATCTATTTCAAAGGCTGTAGCCTCATTTGGGTGCACCACTGCTCAGACTCCATTTGAAATGTTTTGTGTCATTGGTAGTTTATATGGTGGATTAACTGTATCATCCCAAAGGTATCTAGACCTGGAACCTCAGAAGGTAACCATATTTGGAATAAGAGTCTTTGTGGAAGTAATTAGACTGAGGATGACAAAATGAGATCACACTAAATTGGGGAACACTGAACTGAAGGATGGATGACTGATAAGACACATGCAGAAAAACAGAGGGATAAAGACCATGCAAGGAGGTGGAGATCAGAGTGATATATAGACAAACCAAGAAATTTTAAGGATTGCCAATGGCCACCAAAAGCTAGTAGTAAAAGGTACCAAATATATTCTCCCTCAAATCCTCTGAAAAGAAAGAAGCCTCATAGTATGTTGATTTGTGACTTCTGGTCTCAAGAACTATAAATGAATAAATGTATGTCCTTTTACGTCACCAAAATTTTAGTAATTTGTTATAGTAGCTCTAGGAAATCAGTATACCTTACTAAATAATTTCAGTTTTCTAATTCTTCATGCCACTGAGACCGGGGTATTCTTATCTGCTTTATATCTTTTTCATGCCTTACAGATTACTAGGTTTTCAGAAAATTCATAGTAAGATTCTTTGTTAAGTAATAAGTCATAGACCTTGAGGAAACACTGTTTCCCCAAAGGGATTTTTCTTTCTTAAATGTGAACTCTGCATCTGCTAAAAAGTATATTTCATTAGCTGATTTTTTTCCTGGAAAACATATCCTGAAGCTTCTAACAGAAGCTTTTAGCCCCACATGCCAAAATTTAGCTATGAACCAAGATATAACTGTTTTTCCAAATCTCATTCTAGTATATTAAACATATGCTTGCTTTTCAATATAGACAATTAATGCCATCTGCTTTCCTCTGGACTCCAAAACTACACAACTCATGTGTTCAGACAAATTTTCCCCTCGGAATTAGAGTTATAATAAAGGTGTCTTCCTTTTCAAAAAGTAATTGAATGATTGGCTCTATTTTGGAATTTAAAATGCCTAGCATTTATGCATGTTAACTCCCATTTATTAGTAAGATTTCATCAATTATGTAGTGGATTGCTAAATGTCACTATTGTATTTTACTCCCATCATAACTGTATGCTATATGCTTAGAAAAATATCGTATAATTATAAAGTAATTCTGGATTCGAGTGGATTACTTAGTAATTATACTTAATATTGTAGTTCCAATAGTGATTACTATGAAAGCTCATTATAAAAGGCAGAAATTGTCACATATGCATTCTTAATTATATCTGTCACAATAGAAGTTAATGTTAATTGAAGTGATTTATAGTTATTATGGTAACTCAATTAAAAGTATATATACTAGTAGCGATAACCAACCTTCGAAAGAACAAAGTGTCAAATCAGTACCAGAAATCTTAAAGGACAGTCACTTCAACTAAATACCATTTGCTTCCAACATTTTCTTTCTCCAGGTTTGCTTATTCTTATGTCCCCACAACAATAGTCTGCATCTGGGAGTTGCTCTATATATGTGTACTAAATGAATAAATAACTTATAATATTTCCTATAATCTGAAACTAGATGGCAAAAATCATATCAAAGGATAAGTGGGTAGTGGAATTCTAAATTGATAATCTTAATATTTGAAGTCACTGACCTATGTAGGAATATGATATGAAGACTCTTAACCTTTATCAGCAGACTGCATATAAATACATGGTTTTGCAAACACATTTAGGTGGTTAAAAACCCTCGAGCCTATCATGAACTTAAGAATGGTGGTGCTGTGCCTGGCTTATTTCATCTACAATGGTGTCCCCTGGATTTGTGCATGTTGCCATGTTGCTTATACACAAACATTTTATCCATTCGTCTACTAATGGACTATTATGGTTTTTGTTTGCATGTCCCTCCAAAGTCTCATATGGTCATGGGGCAGATAAGCTTTTTGGAAGTGGCTGAATCTAGAGTCTTTGATTGTTTCATGGTCGAATGCTGGGATTATGGTGTGAGTGTTACACCAGCCCTAGGGTGAATAGCTTGCATACAGTATAAGGGACAAAAAGAGTCTCTCTCTCTCTCTCTCTCTCTCTCTCTCTCTCTCTCTCTCTCTCTCTCTCTCTCTGTCTCTCTCTGTCTCTGTCTCTATCTCTATCTCTATCTCTGTCTCTCTCTGTCTCTCTCTCTGTCTGTCTGTCTCTGCCTCTATATCTGTCTCTATCTCTGTCTTTATCTGTCTCTGTCTCTCTCTGTCTCTCTCTCTCATTGCATTTTCTGTGTCTGCTGCCATTAACTCTTGCCCCTTGCCACACTACCCTGCCTTGGAGCCAGCCAATTATAGACTTAAGCCTCTACAAGTTATGAGCTAAATAAACTTCTCACCCTTTAACTTTGGGTGTCAAATATTTTGTCTCAGCAAGGAAAGAAAAGTGCCTGATATAGATATTTAAGAATATTATATAGTATAGTTTTCAAAAAATAGGAAAGAGGATTTAGATGCTTATTGCAAAAAACAAAGAAAGACAAACCTTTAGGTGCTAGATATTGCTAAATATTCTGTTTTAATTATTATACAATGTATACATATATCAAACTATCACATTGTACCCCATAAGTATGTACAGTTATTACATGTTAATTAAAAGCAAGATGAAATCTGTAAAAAGATAACAGTTTCTCTAGAGAGTAGGATTTTGTAAACCTTAGTATCTACCACCAGGTACTTGGGGATTGAAACATTTCCCAGTAGACTGATGGCATAGATTGTTTCCCTAATTTTTTCCTTCTTCATGATTTAAGAAGATATATTAGAAAATAAAGTCATGATTTTGATCATAATTTATTTTACCTCGCAATCATTTTTAAATTACCCACCATGGAAAATGACATAGTGTATGCATTCGTTAAGTTAAAACAAAGAGCATCCACTTTCAAACTCAGTCATATATGGTATGAAAATACAAGAGTGAGATGTTTATAAGAGATATTTGGCTCTATTTCTGAAATCTTGTTTTTCATACATCGCTGACCACAGACATGTGTCACTAATGGAAGCCATCATCCAAAATGATGGGTATGCACAAAAGGCTGGGGCCTGAATGCATCTGGGACAAAAACTGAGTGGACTTAGGAAGTGTCAAACAAAGGTTGAATAAAATAACACTATATCACCAAAGAAATAATGGCAATGGCCAGAAAAAATAGTAAAAGTTACAGTCCGGGTCTAGAGTGTTCTCCAAACGCCTCGTGGATTCATAAGTTTAGGTTTTCGAAGTTGACTGGATCATGGGACACTATGGTCATTAGTGAATTAATCCACCAAGGTGTTCATAATAAATGTGCTGTTAGGAGGTTGAAGCTGGTTGGAAAAAGTAGATCACCACAGTGTGACATAGAATGCTTTCTCCCTCTCAGGCTCCTTCCTTGTTTCTCTGCTTCCAGGCCATCACACATGAGTAGCCTTCCCCTACCAGACCTTTCTAGCTTTCACTTCTGGTCTTTGAGCCAGTTGGCTATGGGCTTAATCCTCTAAGAACATATGCCAGAATGAAGCTTTACTTCTTTATGTGGCCATTGATGGGTACTGTGTCTCAGTGCCTAAGAAAGTGACTGACATATCAAATGACAATATGAAAGGACACAGGCATAAGGGCTGCTGGAATCCAGAGGAAAAGCATACAAAGGAAACACAGTATGAAGTAAAAGTATGAGAGTAGTTGGCAAACTTTAGTGTTAAGGCAGCATAGAATTATAATATACTTTACATCTCCCTTTTTGGTTTTATGGTATGCATGAGCATGAATATGAACAAGACTAAAATACTTCCAAAGTCCATTTTAGATCTATGTTATGGAGTCCTAAAAGAAAGTTATACCAAGATAGGTTATTGACATATATTTTGGAATTTCACTGGAGACCCAACTATCAGGCACCTCAAAGCATTTTTATGGTCTCTCTCCCACATGTTTGCTCTACTGAATTTTTCAACACACATTATGACAGAGTTAACTTTGAATAGAACACATCTGCTATGTTATTCATTATATCAATGGGGGATTTATTCTCAGTCCCCATTTCTCAGCCATATACTACACTTCCTACATGTTCCTAATCTACATAATCACTTGTCAAGATGACTGATTTCTATCTGCTTGTCAATGTTTCTGGGTTTTTTTTAACATTATCTGTGAAATTGGTTTAACATATTTTAACTGACATACTCTATACCACTGGATACCATACATGGATATATTTGATAGTCATTTCTCTCTCTTCCTGCTCCCCAAGTGAGTTCAGTGCTCATGAAATGAGTTGAATTTCCTTGGGGAATTAAACTCATTATATTCTAGCCTCACAGGTGATACCTGGATATATACATACCCCAACTCAAAACTCTTTCATCATATCTAGAAAATCTTTCTGGGAAGGAAAGCCTTTTACCTCATGATGGGTGTGCTGTTTAAGATGTCTGTGCATGTCAGAGCAATGCATTTTGTAAAACCCTGCAGCTACAAAGCGCATGTGCATGTACCCAAGTTAGAGAAAATAACTAACAGAAATAAATTAGCTTAAAATGTTTACATGCATCTCAGGATTCATTTTTGGGTCACTCATCCTAGGGATTAAAAGTCAACGTTAGAACTGTATTCTCAGCATTTAACAATGGGAGAGATTTGTGTGTTACTATTATAGTCTCCTAGAATTGGAAAAGGAGACCAAATTCAAATGCATTTTTCTACTTTCTATATTCTATTCTTTTAAAAAATTGATTAATTAATTAATTTATTTATTTATTTTTGGCGGAACTGGGGATTGAACTCAGGCCCTTACACTTGCCAGGGAAGCACTTATTCTACTGAACCATCTCCCCAGCCCTCTATATTCTATTCTTATTTTGCAACTTATAAAACTATGTTTCCTGGTCTCACTGTAACTTCATATTCTGAATCTTCACCCTTAAAGAATGCATGAAAGATTACTCAAATGTTAATTGTGAGAAACAAAGACACCCCTAGAAGCACTTGTTCTTCCACCAAGTCATGGTTAATGTCTCTGGAGTGTCAACACTATAATTTCCCTGTCCCTGACATACAGCACAGGGAATGTGAGCAAAGAATGTAGAAAAATTATGCAAGTAGTCCTTTCCATTTTTCTCTCTATAGAAACCAGATTTTGGCTTTTGATGGGTCCTATATAGACAGCATTTTCTAAAATTGACCATAGGTAAAAGCAGCTTTATTTCATGCAGCGGAAAGCAAATTTCTGTCTTTGCTATTTATACCATTGTCAAGGTACAGTGTATACCTTATTTTTAAAATAATTTCTCATTCTTCTTTGACTGTTGAATCAATAAATATTTATGACTGAAGTATTTTCACAGTGGTTGAAATTTTGTAAGTGCAGGAACTTAATAAATGCTCACTAGCACTTAGCTGGCATCCGGCAGTGTTCTGGGCACCGCAGATACAGCAGGACGCACTATGCAGTGGGGTCTGAGGAGGGCAGCACTGTCTGAATGCCAAGACTAACCTAGCACAATGGTTCCCCAGGAAAACAAAGGCCTTGGTTTCCAAGGTTAAAGAAGATATGTTCTTGAGATACTTTTGTCTGCCTTAATCCTTTTTTTTTTTTTTTTTTTCAGTACTAGGGATTGAACTTGGGACCCTGCACTTGCCATGCAGGTGCTTATGCCACTGAGCTATCTCGCCAGCCCCTTCATACATTTTATATACACAGAAGTTTACACTTTGCTTAAATAAAATGGCTATGTTGTGTGGCTTCCTTTATCTAAGAAAATTGACAGCAATCTATGCATTGTAGGTCTGTCTTGTTCACTTAAGTATTCATTAATTTTAAGTAAGTATACTTCGATATAATTTAAAACTTTTTTTTAAAAAAATGCTAAATACAATGTTTTCTTCCACTTAATTCATCCAATAACTCCTTCTACCCCTTACCCCTTTGCCTTCCACTCCACTCTTCTTCCTCCTGCATCTTTTAGAGTATAGTAAAGAACATATAAATGATACAAATGTATTGTCAGTTTTTCTTCTACCTCTTCCTTTTTAAATAGAAAAAAAATGGGGTTGTGAAGATAGCTCAGCAGTCTAATCACCTGCCTGACTAGCGTTTAATCCCTGGTACCAAATGCCATGCAAGCCCCGCATGGAGGTGGAGCTGGCCACCAAAACTATGCGTGGTAGTACATGCCTGTAATCCCCATTCTGGGGAGATTGAGACAGGAGGATCACTTTGAGTCTGAGCTGCAGAGTAAAAACCTGTACCAAATAAATGATAAATAATTTTTAAAAATTAAACAGAAAATAAAGCATGCATATTACCCTATCATTTTCACTTAACAGTAACTCTTATGTTGGTACGTACAGAATTGCTCCATTTTTTCATTAAATGTGTACAATATGGTATATAGATGTTCCATAAATAATTGATCCAGCCATAATAGCCTTTTAAGGTATTTCTAGTTTACTATTAAAAAAAAGCTTTGAAGTGAATAAATGCAGGTTAACATTATTTTTTTCTGGATATAGTTTATCTGTAGGAGAGATGTCTATTATTGAATTTACTGGGCTATTAAGTATATTCATTTGTCATTTTGCTATATGTTGAAACCTTATCCTCCAGGAGCCCATGACATACCTCAGCGGTCTAAAGGGTCTAAAGTGCCTCCTTAGGCAAGCTTAGGGAAGCGCTCTGGGACCACAGTTCCATCCCCAGCACCACATGCTGAGCTGGCCTCGCCCCAGGGCAGGCTGAGCCAGCCAAAATAAAAAGAATTAAAAAGAAAAAGAAAGAAAGAAAAAGAAAGAAAGAAAGAAAGAAAGAAAGAAAGAAAGAAAGAAAGAAAGAAAGAAAGAAAGAAAGAAAGAAAACTTATCCTCCATACACTTGCATGAGTTCATATGTACACAAGCATGAGTGCCTATTTCTACATAGACTTTTAAGTTTTGTTCATTTTTATGCATAGCAATATTTCAAAGTCAATTCTAAAGCTATTCTTTTTATGAGAGAAATTAAACATTTCTTAGTATGTTTAAAAGATTAGTTGATATGTTAATGTATTTGTTGTTTTCTTTTTCTTTCTTTCTT
>NW_004524654.1:2095217-2099817 GCF_000260255.1 Octodon degus
TTGAATTTTAGGAAAGGGTCTATAGGGTGTTCAGGGTCTCACTACTAGATTGGAACTGTAATGATTCTCCTGTTTACAGCCTCCCAAGTGCTGGGATTAAAGGCATGCGCCACCTCGCCCAGTCTCATTCACAGCCTCAGCACTCCCCAGGAGCAGGGCTGGTATGGCAGGCCAGAGATCAAACACTCCCAGCCCCTGTGCCTGCTTGCAGGCACTTCAATCCACTGAGCTATTTGGCTGGCCCTATTTTCCTCTTAATGAACACTTCTTTTCCCATTTTATTCTGTATGAGTGAACATTCTATTAATTTTGGGCACCCCCTCAATTTAGGAAAATTAGTTGGTCATAAAGGTTGAAGACTTTTTTCCTGAGTTTGTTATTTACTTTGTTCAAATTTCCTTTATTTTGTTAAAATCTTTTTATGGAAAATAAATTTCTGTAAGATAGAATTGACCATTTTAAATTGTCTAATATAGTGGCATATAACAAAGCTGCAATATACTATTATGACCTCTTTAGATTTATAAAATATTTTTATCAATCCCAAAGAAAACTATACCCATTATACAGCCATTTTCTGGTTGCCAGTCTTTTTATCCCCTGGTTATGACCCATCTCTTTACTATACTTTTGAATTTATTTATTGTGGATAATACATATATATGGTATTTTATAATATGTGACCATTTTTTGTGCAGATGCTCCTACTTAAAGATGTTTAGTTTCATCCATATCATAGAATGTATTAGTACTTTAGTCTTTTTTGCTGACTGAATAATATTCATATAAATATATATATATATATATATTTGTACAGGAATATATATAATATATTCTAGAATAAGAATATATATAATATATCACATTTTGTTTACCTGGTCATCCACTGAGGACTTTTGTTTAAATTTTTGGTTATCTACATTGTCTGTACTGTTTTACATTCCCACCAGCAACATACAAGAGTTTTGATACCTCCACTCTTCACCAACCCTTATTTCTGTGGGTTGATTTTTTGATTTTTGTCAGTAGCCATTGTAGTGTTGACCATTTGATTTGTATTTCCCTAGTGGTTAATGTTACAATAAGCATCTTGACATACGTTTACTAGTTATAGCTCTCTCTATTTTTTTGAGAAATGTCCATTCCAGTTATTTTCTCTGTTTTTGTTTGCCTTTTTATTGTTGATTCTTCTGAGTTATTTATGCATTCCAGATGTAGACCTTTATCATATTATTATTTGCAAATATTTCCTGTCATTGTACATCTTTAACTTTGTCAATGATATTCCTTGAGATATGAACTTCATATGCACAAATATTTTCCAGTATCTTATTCTAGAAGTTTTGGAATTTTCATTCTTTTTATTTCAGTCATAGATTTTAGTTCAATTTCATATTTGACATAAAGTAACGATGTAACTTTTTGAAAACATCTACATATCTAGTTGATCCAGTACAGTTTACTTAATAGGCTCTTTCCCCTATTGAATGGTTTTGGCACTCTTGTCAAAAATTTATTGGCCATGAAGTATGGGCTTTGTGGATTCTCAACTTTATTTTTCCAGACTGAGTCATTAACTTTATGCCAGTATCACACTCTGAGCACTGTGGCTTTGTACTTGTTTTGACACTGAGAAGTATAAATTCTCATAATTGTTTTACTTTAATCCATACTAATGTTACTATTTAGGGCCCCATTGATTCCATATGAATTTAAGAATCACTTTTTCTGTTTTTTTTCAGTAATTAAGCAAGTAAAAAGCAAACAAGAAAGAAAAATAAAAATATGTTTTTGAGATTTTGATAGGCATTCTATTGGCTGCAGATTGCTTTGTGAAATAATAGTATCTTAACAGTATTAAGTCTTCCAGCCCATGAACACAAAATAGCTACATTTATTCAGGTCTTTTAAATTTTTTTTCACTAGTGTTTTATGGATTTTAGTTCATAAATCTTTCTCCTCCTGGTTAAACTTATTGCTAGAATTTTTATTCCCCCCAAATAAATTTCTGTATGCACAATATTATGAAATCCCTTCTATCAATTTATTTATAATTGTTCACTTTGACTCAGTTGAAAATGTACTCTCTACTTTAAAAAATTTAAAGATATTTCCTCATGTTTCTTTCTAATACTTTTATGACTTCAGCTAACTGGTTTGTCAATTTGTGTTCCAACACTGAGCTACTTTGGTTTTTTATCTTGCTTTCCTGTAGTACCAGAGATTGAACCCAGGGCCTTCACACAGAGCTACATCCTCTGGCCTTTTTTGTTTTTCTTTTTGAAATATGGTCTTGCCTAATCACCAAGTTGCCCAGGCTGTGCTTGAATTTATAATCTTCCTCCTTCAGCTACATAGTGCTGGGATTACAGGAGTGTGCCACCCTGACTGATAGAGTTTTTTGGTCTTTATAAGATGCTATATGTCTAAGAGAAATAATTTGCCCCTGTCTTATTTTTCTCAGTTTTAATTGTGATTACTATTCCCTGTTTTTTTGTACATAAACTTTAGAATGAGATTATCAGGTTTAGAAACATTAATGTTCTGATTTTATTGAGTTCACATTAAATTTAGTAGTGAACTTAGAGAAGTCTTTCATCTTGACGCTGTTGAATATTTCTATCCAAGAACATGCCATATATTTTTTAAATCCAAGTATTCTATTGAAAACTGGTCAGACTACCTAAAATATTTCTTTATACAAGGCTGAATAATTTATTGTTTCATTTCTATCTCTGTGTTTTATCTTATTCTTAACTATAATGAGTGGACATATTCCTTCATGGTTTTTGACAGGCCTTTATTTGAAATTAATCTATTTTATGAGAGCTGCAATTAATACTTTCAAGAAATAATCAGAAAATAATTTCCATCTCTCCTCACTTTTACCACAAATGGACATGCAAAATTATAATTCCTTACTTTTGGAATAAAGTTTACTTTTTATTATAATTTATGATATGAATTTTATTTATTAAATGATAACACTGAAGTAAGAATGTTTTTTACTATGTCAATGTTGTCAGTTACTTAAATTTAGCACTAATGCATATATCTACTTTATGTGCATATTAATATACATGTATGAAATTATACATATTTGCTTACATCCATAGAAAATAAACATGTAGATTTCAACAGAGTAAGTGTATCTTTAAATTAGTGTTCCTTTAGTTTGTTATGATGTATAAATAGCATGTCACTTCAATATTGTATTTGCGAAATGAGAACTTCTTTGAAATAACTTTCATGACTGAGACATGAGCACTTTCCTCAGTGGTATTTTTCAAGGATTGTCTTTCAATGGTATATGTTTGTGGCATAAACCGGATGCTTCCTGAGCCTCAAAGAAGTGCCTGGTTTGTGTCATTCATCTCTGTAGTGTTCATGGTAGATTTTGTTTACTCTCTTGTTAAATAATGTCAGGCTGGCCTTGCATTCTGGAGAATGAATTAAGAGTTGCCTGAGCCATGTGGTTCACACCCAGAATGTGAACCCTGAGAAGTCTGAGGCAGAAAAATTATCTCCCTCTGAGACCAGCCTGGGCTGTATAGTGAGTTTAAGGACAACCTGAAATGGATAGTGAGACGTTGTCTCACAAAACAAAGCAAAACTAAATCTCCAAAAGATGCAGCCTGCTACAGTCAGAGCTACCTTACCTTATGCCTTCATCTGATCACTACACCCCGCGTACTCCAGTACACCAATTCCTGTCCCTTTGAATAACATCTCCTTCATTGTTCTTCTGCATTTCTTAGGAGAAAGATAATTTGCATCCCAAAATTCAGGACTAGACTATGTGTACTCAACAGATTCTTATTATGCCATGTATTCTATTAAATTCCTCATGAAATATTAGAAAAGAAGAGTTGCCTGAACAACCAGAAAACAAAGTAATCATTAACACTCATATCTCAGTAAAGACACCCTTGCCACCTCGATCTTGTGCCAACCATAATACTTATGCAATTGGTACTTAACTATGACTGCCTCACTAAGGCAAAATTCATTTATTATTTGTTTATTTGTCTCCACTGACTCAGCAAGAAAGAAGTAAATTTTAGCTTTAGCTATTCCTAAAAGTGATAGGCTGGTTAAAAAATGAAATCATGACTGACACAAATTAGCAGACAATCAAGAGTACATAAATGAATAAATGATTGAATAAAAAAGATTTACTGGGGCTGGTGAGATAGCTCAGCGGTCTAAGTGCCTGCCTGGCAGGTGCAAGGACCCAGGCTTGATCCCAGGTAACCTCATTGCTGTGCTAGCGCTGCACCCAATCGATCACAGAGACCAGGCATGATGGCACGCACCCGCAATGACAGTGCTGGAGAGGCTGAGACATGAGGGTCACTACGAGTCTGAGCTGCGTAGTGAGACCCTGCACCAAATAAATAAATAAATAAATAAATAAATAAGATTTTTCTTAAAAAGATTTACTTTCATATTCATTTCCAATATCTAATTTTGATTTTCTCACAAAAAGAGACACTTTTTAAAAATTCTGCTAATAAGATCTGGGAAAACAGTAGTTCTCCCATCACAGTTAGAGCTCTTGAAATTTCTACATGGTAGCCACTTCTTTTTTTTTTTTTTT
>NW_004524654.1:2103412-2119304 GCF_000260255.1 Octodon degus
CACTTCTTCCCTTTCTCTTTGTCTACTATAATGCTCCCATTTGAATGAGCTTTCTTTGATGTAGCACATTCTGGAATATTCTAACAAGAGTTCTTCAATTCCAGAGGAGATGGAAGCAGTGGCCTCATAAAGAAGTGAGACAAAGAAATAAAATGTAGCCAAGAGCTATTTGGAATAACGGGTTAGATCAAGTTGGTGGTAGTCAAATGGTTACCAACCATTACATTTTTTTAATCTTGTAATATTGTCACATTGTACGGACTTAGATGGACAAGAACATAGTAAATTTTAAACCCATCATCCATGACACTGTCTAGGGAAAATATAGGCCGCCTCTTTTTAAGAGAAGAATATCATTATTGCTTGCTTCTCATGTTATCTCTGAGCAAGGGTCAAGGAATGGGGGCAGTGAAAATCTGTTCCCCCAAAGTTCAAATCCAGTTGGGAAAAGTGTGATTAATAGATAGTACACAACAAGAGAGCTGAAGAAAAATCTGTAACTGTTTTAAAGGCTAGTCCCCTAGCATCCTTAGCTATATTAATTATTCAGAAACTGCGTATCTTTCTACAATAGCAAAGAATAAAAGTACTTTAGACAATAGTTTTCATGTAACTTTAATAGATGGGAGCCTGCAAATACAGTTTGGAACAGCCAGCATTTCTCGAAAGTCTTGAGGACAGGCTATAAGCCCTCATGCACAGGGCACTTACTGTCCAAAGGGCATTGGGCCAGGGATGCAAGAGACATCATCTCACTGAACTTCAAAACTGGCCCCACCCCCAAAGTGCCTGAGACAGCTACTGAGACTGGGTATGGTGGCACGCTCCTGTAATCCCAGCGGTTGGGAGGCTGAAAGCAGGAGGATCACTATGACTCCGATCTGTGTATTTAGACCATATAGATCCTGTATTAAACACATTAAAATTTTTTTGAGACAACTGTGAGATATTACCACATGTTCTCTTGTCTGTGAGAGGTAAAGAAAGACTCAGAACTTTGACCTCAATAAATGGTTGACCTGGGAGGTGAACTGAGATCCTTTATTTCTTCTGGAGTTCAAGCTCTTTCGTTTGTATGAATTAGTATTTCTGTTTCTTAGTCTGTCTTACTAAAACTAAACTGAATATTTTTAAGAAATGTGAGGAAAGGGGCAGATAAGGGATCTATGACTTATGTGATAGATTTTTCCCATTTTTAAATTTTCACATTCAATTGAATCCCTAAGGTATCTTCCAGCCACTCTCTCACTCAAAAATTCTAACACAAAATTCAAGACAGCCATTTTGTTGCAACAACCAGTACACCCTGTAGGTCAGCCTTTCCGTAGTATCACTTTAAATGTCTGCACAAAAGTAAGCTACAAAAGAGGTGATCAACTTTCCTGGAGCAACTGTGAGGACGCTGCACATCGCAGCTGGAGGTCAACAGAAAGGTTGTCCCTGGAAAGCAGAGATGACTGATGGCCCAAATGCACAAGGGGCTCCGGAATGCTCTTTTATCTAAGTCACAGGTTCCCCCAGCTCCTAGTCTTCCATCCCTTCCGTGTGTTTATTTCCATTCCTCATGCTTACAGATTTATTCTTCTTCCTGGCTTTGATTACCCTTCCCCACAACCAACCTCTACCCTGTTTTTCTGTCCTCCCTAAGAGCCAAGAGCACTCTGACATGAAGGAGGCACTCTATCATTGTGATGGGAAGTGTCAGGTGCACAAGATAAATGCAAATTTCATGGCCCCACTGCCTCATTCAGCCAAGTTTTATGAGACTGAGAAAACTTGGAACCTTATGCTATGGGGCCATTTGGTTGGCAGGGAGCAGAGCAAACTTTATCCAGCACCGTCTGTTGGCAGCTCCGGTGCTAGATTTATACAGAGTGTTGGAGATTGCTTTGGCTACAGAAGCTGCTGCTCAGCCAGCTGGGGGCCTCTCAAGTGAGGGAAGAGTAATGGTCTGAATCCTGGGAGAGAGCATTCCTCCTAAGTGCTCCCTCTTGGGTCTTTGGGATCCTACCTCAGGCTGGAGAGCTGGACCCCAGTGAGTGGCCTCACTTACAGAGAAGAGGAGAAGAGTAACCAGATAGGCTAATAAAACTGACATTCACAAAAGAGCTGTAGTGGTAAAAATATTTCTCTAGTAAAGAACTAGGTCTGTTTTGTTATTTGTTTTTGTTTTAGTTTATGGGTTTCTATGAGAGAACGCATTGCTTCCTCCACCTTGAAAGCTGCTATACAATGGGTTATCCACTCTGAAGGACAGGTCTGATACAGACATAATGGTAAAAAAAGTTCTGTGTTCTCTAGTCAGACTACTGAGTGTGAACCCAGCCTTCTACTCTAACTGCTTCTGTATAACTGCAGGCAAATATTTTCTCCTCTTTGTATCTCTGCCTTTTCCATTTAAAATAGACAGAAAAACAATACTTGTCTCATAATATGGCTGTACAGGTTAAGTACATCAAGATAAAAAAATTATAACAGAACACTTATAACACAATAGGGCATGGCCATGAGTATCCACTCAATGAATTTTTATTACTATTACTTCAACAAGGGCATTTTGCCATCTTGCATAATCTGTTTTTTTACTTTCATGACCAATCTCAACATCATGGCCAGAATGAGAAAATTCAGAAAAGGACTTTAGACTGGCTAAAGACTTAAGTTGACTACCAGATAGTATGTGGAACAAGTAATAGTCTTTTCCAGTCCTCAGATACATAACAGCAACTGAGACCCAAATTATTGAAAGTGGAATGAAATGATTTTTGGAGACAACTCCAGATCTTCAGGGCCTTTCAATAATTTGCAAATAAGAAGACTGAGGTATAAAATAAACATGTCACAGAGAACTGATTAAAACACAATCTTGAAGCTCCTAATTCAGCACTTGTTTATTGTAGTGGCTCTCCAGGAGGCCTTTGTTGGACCTCTCCTGCCTTCCAGTTGTCTGACTGCAGGTTAATCCATACCCTTGAAATTCTGTCTTCTCTAAATATTATCTCTCAGTGGTTGTTAAACCATCCAGGCATTTTGAGCCATAGACTAATGTACATAAAGTATATTAACATATATATTTAGAAAGAAATGATCTTCGATGTTTGGGCTTGAAAGACTCAGCAATCGAAGGGTCAGTTTTGGCGACTCTTTCGTAATCTGTATGGAAGACACCTGACCCGGCACTGGAGATGCTCCAATGAGCACTAATCATCTTTCCCATCTCCAAGAAGTTTGTAACTTATTTGCTCTGACACTATGGCAGGGCAAGTAAGACAGAGAGGGGACAGAAAAGGACAATATTTGAAATCTTGCAAGAAATAAGAGTGCTGCTTGAGTAGTTAGACTTGTGTTTGCCTCTTTAGATATTTTGGCATAATCTTGGGAATTGAAACTTCCATATCTTATTTGCATTAAAAAAAAAACCAAAAACTCAATTGTTTTGTTCCTAGATATTTTGAAGGGATTTTACAGAGAGGCTCTAATCTTTCCAAGTACAAAAATTGTTTTAACTCTGTGACTTCACAAAAATTAGATATCATTTCATCTACTGCATACCTCACCCACAAGTAAGAACTGTGGGCTGAAAATATTTGTTTACATTCCTAAAACTCAGAAGGAGTCTTGTCTTTCAGGGGTTTTAAAGATCCATGCAGGGAAGTCTCTTATTTGGCCTTACTAAACTTCCTACTGAGGATAGTCTGCTTGAGAAGTCCCAAATGAGTGATACAAAGCACAATTCATAAACATGTCCTACAACTTCCACAGGAAATAGCCTTCCAGAACTCCCACACCAAACAAAATAGTTAAGAAGAAAATGAGGAAAAAAAGAGGTTTTTAAAAAATCAATTATACTTTTAAATTATTTTCTTCACACGATTTATTAGAACAAGATGAAAACCCCCTAAAGTTCTGAAGAAATATTAACATAACATGCCTGTAACTCATGCTGTGTTTAATGAGAGGTGCTGTTTTTCCTGCCATGGGGGCCATAGCCCAATGAGTGATGACTCCGAAAAGGGTCACATACATATTCATCAAATTCGACATGCACATGTAAACTGGTTTTAATAGGCCATGACAGCAGAAGTTGTGTCAGGCAAATAGTGGCATATGTGCTCCTTCCCTCCACTGGCACATTTAGTCATTAACGCTCTGGTATCCATGGATGAAATATTAGCTTGTTAACTTAAGACCGTCAGTTGTTGATTCTCAGTGGTCACCAAGGCAAGAACTCCTCTTAGGTACATTCTTAGGGGTGAAGCTGTGCTACAGGTTGTTCACTTACCCTTAATGGGGTGTCATTAGTACCATCCTATTCCTGAACCCTGGATTCCGTAAGAGGCATGTAATATGTTTTGACTCAAATTGATATTTTATCTGGTCCAAAATAAAGACACTTACAGCACCCACTCTATCACTGTCACAAATGACTGGTTTTGAAATTTTAACCTTAATATGTTTCCATGCAAAAGCGTTTTCTGAAACTGTCAGCCAGTTTCATGACTTTGGAGCCATGCATGGTTGGTTGAGTCTCTTTTAAGGCTCTCTTCTTGATTATCTGATGAGCTGATGAATGTGTGGTAAGCTCCTCAATGAATTAAGCCATCACAACGCAGTTGAAACTATACTTAGTCCATAAAAAGATCATCAAGTAATACGATGTTTGTACTTTCTGAAGGCTACTATACAAGAATAGAATCCCCAAGGTCTTTATTTCAAGGCACTCAGATGCTGAATTAGCATTAATAAACTGCCTTATTGTAACCATCTGGAGGTCTCTGGCTACCTCAGCTACCAAACCCTGGATGCCTATATTTAGCTAAACACAGTGTCTTCCATGAACCATGGATATTTGGCCTCTTCTCTCAGTCAAGTTTCTTCTTGGATTGAGTTGCTGCTTTGTTCAAATTTCCATAAAACAAACAGCTGCACATCTGACTTGCGTAAAGACTGTGTTTAACCAAAGTGCTTTGGTTAGAACATGATTTTGTCGAGCTCACACATTGAGAAGTTTCATATCATCAAAACTAATCTACTCATCATAATCAATCACATTTGGTTATTATTCTCTCCTCCTCACCCCCTTTCCTGCCTCTTCCTTAATCAGTGCTTGATTTTTGCTAAACCAATTTTTGCCCTTTATCACCAAGCTTCCTCAAATTGTCACAAACTTAAAATAGGATCAACTTCTGCTGACAAGAAAGTAAACAAAGTACTTTATCTATTAATAAAGTTAAGCAACACAGTAAAAATATGTCCATAATTAATAAAATAAATATTGGACTCACAAGCACTTCTTTCCTGGGTAGGAGAAAGTAGATGCATGATTGTCTCTTATCATCCCTATATTCAGTTGTTGATGAAGAACTGGATCCAAACATAGAGGCATTTTGCTCTTTCTAAGTTAGACATGTCAGATCACTTCTGGATTTTTCTAAATAAATGAATGGTCTTCATTCTCAGTTAAGGTGTCTTGGGGTAAGACAATTTAGGGGAAATATAATTGTCATAGGCCAATTCTTCTTTGCAATATATACATGAGATTAGTATAGTACAACATATTCTAATGCTATGTTACAATGCACTGATTTCTGTGCCCTAGCAACTTCCATACATGTTGGAGTTGTTACTGGATTTTCAGTGTTTTGATACATTCTCAATTGAAAAAATTATCACCATTCATATATGTAATACCTTATGTGTTCAGTATTTTTCCAGTTCTCTATTAGACTTATTAGGCCATGTTGCCAAAAACAGTTGAACAAAATTTGTTTGAGTTCTGCTTTTCGAGAAAATAAGGCCTCCAGTTTTAATGATTACAATTACATTTTAGTGCTGCTAAGAATACTCCTCGAAGGTGAAGTTACCTTTAATGGTAGATAAGCAAAGGGAGGAGTTAAGACGGCCAACACTTCTCTGGCGTGGATGATCATCATGAAGCGCCAGGAGTATCCTTATGGATACAGAAAATAATACCATCTGGTACAGATTTCCTTGCAACCCACTGAAAGGAATTCAGGATCATGAGCAATCATTGAAAGCTGTTGTCTTGGAGGTGGTATTTTATTTCTTCTTTTCAAGTTAACTTCTGGAAGTCAAGCTGTCTGAATGAGCACACATCTACTTATTCTACCTATATTCACCGTCCTGACAAATGCCCCTTAAGCCAAGAGTGAGCACCAATAAATAATGTGTGGTTTGCATTTATTCTGCTCCCAAGTGCTGTAAACATCAAGGCCTACTTATCAGAGGTGCATGCCTGGTAACAGTGGGTCATTGAGAACTGGGGCCAAATGAATTGAGGTAAACAGAATGAATGGCATTTTTGGTCATAACTGAATGCTGAGTGTGATTTGAGGCCACTAACAGAGATCACATATGACTTTAATCTACTACTCTGCCCAGCATTAGAAGGGGATGAATCTGTCTCCAGTTTTTATTTACATATTATCATTTTACCGTATGTCACTGTCATAGTTTCAGACTTGAGTAAATCCACATTTAAATAGTGATTTGTTTCCTTTTGGTAGTAAATATTCTTGTAAGTAGTAGTTAGGATTAAAGGGAATTTGTTGACAATAGGTAAAGGGGGCTATTTAGGATTAAATGAAATTATACACTCAGCCAAGAGCCTACTTGGGGAAGCTCAGTCCGGCAGGTGCTGGTTGGCCTACAACTTCTGCCTTTGAAGGTGTGGTGATGATTCTCACCAAGGAGGACAAGAGGGAGAGGTGAACAGCAACCCATTCAAATGCATTCTCAGCTCTCCTGACACCCTGGGAGGGGGAAAATCCTGTCTGAAACAGCCCTGGTGACGCCACCTCTTAAAGGCTAGCAAAGAGAACTTTTGAGGTGACATTTAAACCTTTAATAGCTCCCAGCCAGTTTGGGCAGGAATAATTTTCCCTCGCTGGGGTCCAGGAGCCAGGCACTGCTCAGTTACCTGTCTGCTGAGGATGCAGAGGTGTGGATGAAACCCAAGTAGGGTGATTTGGGGGGAGGGTGTAGCCGGCTAGTGTCTGCCAGCCTTGCCCTCCGCCCTAATTACACCAAAGGCTCCCAAAGCTTCAGGTTGCACATTAGGCCCTTGCTGAGATTAGCAATTATAATATCAGTTTCCCCAAACAGGGCTGACTGAAGAACAGGGAGAGCAGAGGTGGCTCAAAGTTTAGTGAGTCTTGGGGAAAGTTTACTGTCTCCTGCTGCTTTCTGGCCCACGTATTTGGCCTTTCCACTACCCAGCACTGGCCACAAACAGTAGGAATCCTTTTCAATCACTATTAGCAACACTTCATTTCTATCATATTTGACCCTTGGCAAGCTGCAACTCAGCAAAGAACATTCTTTCCAGAAAGGAACCAGACATCATTCAGCTAGAGATGATTTACTGTGGGACGTGGAGCTTGTTTGCTTTTGTTGTCCCCCTGGAGCTACTCAGCCAGTGAAAATGAATCGTCCTTTTGCACAGTGGAGCTGTTGGGAGGAGGGTCCTCTCTTCGAGGCAGAAATAGTAGTGGAGGCCAGCTCTGGACTTTATGACTTGCCATCTGACTGTGTTGCTCTCGCCAGGTCTTTGGAGTGTCCTGCTTGTCCAAGAGTTTAGCACATGATATAGTTTCTCTTGAGAGCAAGGTGTGTACTCTGCAGTCAGGATTAGATACTGTCTTCTTCATGTGAGGGTCACAGTGGTGGATCCCTGCAGATGTTTGCTTATACTTAATTTATCTAAATGTGAAAGAAAAATTTAATCAAGCTGCTGCAAGTTTGACTTACATTAGCTTATCTTGACTTAGCTCTTCTTCATATACTTCATGAGAGCATTTGGGATTTTAGTCATTTTCTGACCACCCAAATATCTGTCATAGGAAGTCCTAAGCAGCACTAGGAAGACTGTGAGGTAGCAATTTCCTATCTCTTCAGGTTTAACTATCATTAGTAATAATCTGATTTTGAGGGAGGGCACTAAAGGGAGGTATTGTTTAATAGTACAGGGTTTTTATTGGGGAAGATAAAAAAGTATTGAGCATTGATGGTGATGAAAGTTCTGTAAAATTTCTAATTTATTTAATGCTGAATTGTAGACCTATGGTCTACATGATGATTATTACACTATTTGCATTAACTCAATAGAATATTAATTTGACAATTATTTCAATGATAGTTACTAACATTAATACTAATAATACCAATTCAGAGTATATATGGTTGAGATAAGATAATTGCAAATATATTTAATGCCACTGAGTTATATACTTTTAAATATAGGCAACAATGCATATTATATAGTTTGACCACAATCAAATAAACTTAACATCGATAATAACAATTAGTACTACTTTGGAGCATGTCTAGCTGAGATGTCTCACTTGGGGTCTTTTTCTTAGAATCTTCTAGGAAGCAAATTCTCTGCAAGTTGGGTGGTTGTGGGAAGGACCATGAAAGCAGGCTCAGAGCACCCACCTGGCCCTGCCTTAGATGGAGTTGAAAACACAGATGAGACAGCCAGGATTAGACAGCAAATAAGCATGCAGAAATTTGAACATCTCATTGCAGGCACCACCTCCTGGGCGTGGAATACGCACTCTGATGGTGCACGGGGCTGCAAGTTAAAAGCAGCATAGACCCAAGTAAAAATGATGGGCCCTGTCTTCTAACAATGACTCACAGACATGTAAAGAAGTAGGAGATATGGATTTCCAGAAAACCACACATATTTGGGGGAAAGTAGGGGTCATTCTCCAGAGACTTTGATCCATTCGTTGGCATTTCACAGAAGGCAGCCAGACCATGTTGAGTCGACGACAGTGGTGCAAGCTGGGACCAATTAATTCGCAAGCTTGCATGTGGGAGCGGCAGCAAGGCCTGGCATGTGCTTCATTGGTCTCAGCAAAGCAACTTGTGAACCGTTAAAGTAGTTTATAAAATTTACAAAATCGAGTAGTGGTTTTCACTTTTGTGAATGCCCCATCCCTACTAAACAAGCATTTGTGAATTGTCCAGGTCAGTCCTTATAACTCTATGTTGTAGGCACTCTTTTAAAATCTAGGACAGTATAAACATTGAAATGAAAGCAATATTTTTCCCATAAGAATTTAAGCATTAAGTTGATGTTAGGCCTTAACTTTTCATCAACGCAAAACACAATCATTCATGTATTCACTGGTTTTATGGGTCTGGTTGGACTCTAGCTTAAACCTTCTAGGGGAGTTGGTGGTGGAGAACCCTTCCCTGAAACTATCAATCTAGTTAATATAAGGCAGCACCATCGAAGCAAAGCTTCCCATGGCCACTGTTATCCTGAAATTCCTTTTCTTTTTTTTTTTTTTCCTCTCCTCAACACTTGGTGGGTAAGGTCTCGTATGTGATTCCTGATACTGGAAAAAAAAATCAAAACAGTTGCTGGAATTTGACCATTTAGCGGCAAAAGTCTGCTGAGTGCAAGAGATTCTCTGTAATAGGACATTGGGTATATTGGAGATAAGAGACTGGATTTCCAGTTAGCAGTGTGCTTATGGGTTATACGTCCTAGAAGCCAGATGCATCGAGTTGCATTTTCCAAGAGTTCAATAAACTTCCCCTTTTCATCTAAAGTAGAGGAATGAACTAAAGAGTGAGTAAAATATGACTTTCAGGGGCTAGTATATAAAAATACAGGACTACGTCAATAGCACATTAACCTTACTCAGGGAGAAAACAATCTCTCATGAACATAAACAAAATTAAATCATTAATTTCCTTTAATCTGAGTATCACTCTACAAGGAAGCCAGACTGAGGCCCTCCTTGCCCTGATATTTACTGGGATATTAATTTGATAGAGATGAAGTATAAAGGATAAGAGGCACATTCCAGTTACATACACAGAGTTACAAAGAGAATGATCCCAGAAACTGCTCCAGAATTCCTTGACCACTACTTACCCAGGTCCAAGAGATAAAAGAAGTTGTAGGGAAAAGAGGAGAGTATGGAGGAGTTTTTAAAGGGAGTTTCCTGTGCTGTCCTTTCTTCTTCCATTTCCATTTCTGAGTGGATTTGAGTGATCCTCCTTATACAAGCCAAATAAGTGGGAGTTTCAGGAAACTACTTAGAGCTTGACCAGAGTTTTCTGATTAATACCTGATCCTCAGAATGGCAAACTAGTGTTGACCTCTGGCTTCTGAAATCTAGAGCCAGAGAAGGCTGGTTTCCTGAAGTGCTGGTGACATGACAGATACTAGCCTGCACCTTCTGGGCTGGTAAAATGAGATGTTTGAGTGTTTTCGGTGGATTGCATAAGGCCTATGGGAAATGGCACTGCATTTAGTACTGTCCAACAGGATCTCCTGAACGCAACATTTTAAAAGATATTGAGTGGGTATCCCACTAATGGACAGAGGCAAAGATAAAATTCCAGTGACTCCTTAGAATAGAGTTTTACCCACCTGGGTCAAGGGAACATAAGGAGAAAGAGACTCCACAAAGAATCTCTCAACATAGCAAATTAGTGCCATAGGGAAAGCTTCAATTTAACCATTATTTAAGTCTAGTGGATGCAATATTTCTCCTGATACTAAGTAACGCCTGTCCTATACTCCTGCCTCTTCTCAATCTCTTCCAACCTTTCCTTTAATCTCAGGAGAGAAAAACTCAGTGAAGAGTGGGCGTGATGGAAAGGCTAATTTCTTCCACACCCTTATTGCATGTTTTCAGCCTTAAGCAAGTACAAGCTAGAGTTGAAAGGCAATTTAGAGTGAAATGAGCTTTGGAATTTTGATGTAACGGGATCTTTTAACTACTTTGTGACTTGATCCTGTTACTTAATGCCTTAATGTGACCAAAAGGCTTTTATTATCAGATACTGCTCAAAATTGGTGTATTTGCCCAAGTTTTCTTGCAGGGTACAGAAAATTGAAATAAAAGCCAATGGAAAGTACCATGTCTTCTCCATGTTTCAGTTGAGAAGGCAAAACCATGAATCAAGACATTGTGTTTTTTCTAGTGATGATGCGAGGGTCTCAGGAGAGGTCACTGTCTAACTGCAGAGGACAAAAGAAAAGAGAAACAAAACTGAATCACTGACTAAGCCACAATGGGCTCCTGACAAAAATGGGTCAAGTCTTTTAGGAAGCAGACTTGTGTCATAGTTAGCATTTCTAGTCTAAGAAACATAAGGAAAGTTATGCATGCTTGATTCAATTATTAACCAATTTATGGGTGACTTCCCTTCCTGTTGGAGTCATTTTGAGAAGATTTCTATTTATTCTTAAATGGTAAGTGTGCATTGCTACTGAGATGTTGTTGGAATAGAAGTAACTTGAATGAAAGACAACATTCAGCAGTCCCACTAATGTCAGTAAGGAACCACCCTGTCACCCAGCAGAAGTAGGTGACAATAAGGGCTTAAAAATGTGTCCAGTCACTCTAATTGTATTACATGATCTTTAAGACAGACAGCAATGCTTTTGCCTTGAATACTTATTAAATATTTGTTAAACAAATGAATGATTAAATAAATGAATAAATTATGAGCCAATTTATACATTCCATTTTCATTCCTATCCTCCAACAAACAGAATATCACTTTTGCCCAAATTACTCAAATGATTCCACCATTGATACTTGAACAATGGCTACAGAAATGCTATGGCTTGCAACTCATTCATTTGCCAATTATGAATTTTGTTCCATTGCTTAGTCTTTATTAATTAGCACTATTGAAATAAATGCAAACAATGGGACCATTATGCAATGCAATAATGTGGTACAGTGGGTAGGAATGTCTTACTTAGATATTTCCCTAAAAGTACAAGCTGTAACTTGGCTGATCTATTGTTAAACTTTTTATATTGCAAGTTATGTTCCTCACCTACAACTGGGGTTTTAGGAAAGAAGGAACTTACATTTACAAGTGCTATAGTAATCTTCCTAGCCCCTGGCAACATGTAGGTCAGTTATCCTATTCTCTGGGCTAACTGACCTCCAGTGAGCATAGGAGCCAAAGAGACAAAATAAGACAGAGCAAAACAAAGACAAAAACAATTAAACTAGTTTTCCTATCTAGTGGAAATCATGTGGTAGAAGACTTCTTAGGCAATCTTGCATTTTCAAAGAGAAGTAATATTTATATTCTAATTTGCTTTCCCCCAGTTGGATTTTCCTCATGTAGATAACCCTGCAGGGCATCTCTTTCCAGATTAGGCTTTCCAGGAACAAAATACTGCAGTGGAGAATGAAAACTAGCCAAATATAATTGCTGAGGAATCATTTTGGTCTCAGAGAACTGTTCCTGTTTTGCTTTCCCTTTACCTTTCTCAGTTGCTCTAATATGGATTTTTCACAAACATTGTCCAAGAAATATATGAATCCTTTTGGATTTCAATTAGCGATACTTTCTTTCCACTAAACTGGACCACAACAGGTTACAATCCCATTTCAACAGTGCTTTAAGATGCCAGCCAAATAGCTCAGTGGACTAAAGCGCCTGCTTAGTCAGACATAGGGGTTGGGAGTTTGATCCCCTGAAGTGGTGGCTCCGCCCTTGAGGCTTGCTGAGATGGCAATTGAGACTGGGTGTGGTGGTTTAGGTCTGTAATCTCAGTAGTTAGGAGACTATAAAGAGGAGAATCATTACAAGTCCGATCTACACAGTGAGACTCTGTACACCGTGTACACCCTGTCCCAAGTACAAAAAAAAAAAAAAAAAGCAACCCAACATTTACCTACCACAGACTTACAGAATGAAATAACATTTTAAGAACCTTTGAAAATGTTAAAAATAAATATAGAATCATTATTATGAACTTATGTCTTGTACTTCCAATGAATTTGGAAATTGTTCGTAGGTCTAGAAAAAGTTAAGTTCACTGCAGTGTCCTTCAATTACTGCTATGTGTTCCTGCTGACTTTCACACTGAATAGTTGTCTCTGCAGACGTGCAGTATTCCACATATTTGGTTCTAAATTCCAAAAGATCTTGTCACCATCCTATGCATTAGGAGTTAATACCTTTGTGCTCAAGGCGGAAGGTTGTTTGTCTTTCCCCAAACAACTTTTGTTGTAGTGCAAGCATAGATGATTTTTTTTTATTATTGAAAGCCAAGAAATATGCTTTAGAGCAATTTGTTTCCTAGAACATTATGTCCACCTCATCATCCCCATGTCTCTGAATGTATAATATGCATTACAAAGAAAGATAATTTATACTTTTAGTGTATTTATCCCTTTCAACCCTTTACTGCCAAAATGAGTCAAACATTTGGCACTTAAAATGTTTAGCACTTAAAATTCTAGATAAAATAGTGATAACATGACTTAAACACAGACATTCTTTTGAGAACTAAAAGGAAAAAGAAAACTTTAAAGTTTCAGCAACACTTCATAGACATGAAATTGATCCCCAACCCAAACAATTCTTTGCTCCATTATCATAGAGTAAATTTCAGAGCTAGTTAGGTAGAGCATAAAGTTCACAGAACCATGTGACCAAAAACTCCAAGAATAAGTAAATGCATCAGGGGTCGAAGGGTGCAGAGCTGAGAACAACATCTGGAATTCATCTTTTGAACTTTTAATGGAAACACTGATCACTTGGCGCACATCTGGGGGCTTTGACAAGAAAGTATGGGGGTTTTATGGGTAGCTTGCTCAAGTTTATCATCCTTCCTTTGCACTGGACACGAATCTCTTCATATGTTAGTTATAATATTTGGGCCATCTTAGAATAGGACTGACATTTGTTAGATTATCTCTTTCGTAGTATAGAACTTTGCCTTTTCAATTTCATCACTTTAAGTTTAGCTTAAGCAGGAGTATCCAAGCAAAATGTTCAGAGGGGTGGGGTTGTTGGGGGGGGTACTTAGCTATGCAGCCTGCACTTTCCCTGGGGAAACTGTTCTTATCACTCAGCGGGAGAATCATTTTTAAAATCACCATGCAGTAACCAAGGAAGAGGCCCGTAGCATTCAGCCAAACTGGCTAGCAGCCCACACCCCAAATTAACTCCTCTGAGACATCTGCATATGAAAAACATCTCCCAAAAGGCTGAAGACCTTTTAGCGAGTGACCTGGCTTTTACTGCATTGTTCCAGGCTGAAATATGTGTCTCATGAACACATAAAAATAATGTAAATCTCGTTGCTGGGAAGTTGCAGGGTTTTGCTCCCTATCAACTATACTGGGACATCATAAACAAGTCTCTTAATCCTTTAGACTCTTGATTTCTCATTTGTAAAATATTGTTCTGAGACTAGTCTTAGACAGTTTTAGACTGACTTGTGTGAGATTTTTATGTAAGTATTGACCACTGTCCACATCCGGCATTTAAAATTAAAATCTTTAACATTCTTATTTAAAACAAAATTCTAAATATCTGCACCTTTCTCTCTATATTTTATTCCCTGAGCTCTTGTAAGGTGGTGCTGACACCATAGAAATGATACCATCGAGGCCTAGAAAGGTGAAGTGGGTCCGTACCACCAACCAAATGGTCAGAAAAGGTAGCACATGTCCTCCAGACAAGCCATGTCTCCAGCACATAGAAAGGCTTTCCTTTTCCTACTACTGTTTCCATGAAAATGAGGTCCCCATATTGACAAGATCCGTGCCCCAAAAAAGGCTTTTGACAGCATGGATGGTAATGCAGGGATGTGTTTTGAAGCTCAGAGCAAAGGGGACAATTGCATCTCCTTAAAGAAGAGCTAGAAAAGAGCGGGACCATAATGATCAAGCCAATAGGATACTATGATCTAGGTTTCTTTTTTCTTTTAACTTTCAAAAACACAATACATACATACATACATACATACATACATACATACATACAAGATTATAAAACATTGAGGCTAAGAGTTCAAGATTTGGGGTTAAGAATGTACCGATTTTTTTTTTTCTAATGTATTTAGTACAGAGTCTACAGGGTCTCACTACACAGATAAGACTTGTAATTCTCCTATGTTCAGCCTCCCAAGCGCTGGCATTACAGGTGTGCGCCACCATGCCCAGTCTCAATCGCTGTCTCAGCACGTCCTGGGGGCAGGGCCGGCAGGGCACACCGGTAACAAACTCTGGTCCCTGTGTCTGCAGGCGCTTTAATCTGTTGAGCTATCTGGCTGGCCATTGGGGTCAAGAGTGTACCATTGCCATTTGCTAGCGATGAAACCACTGAGCTCCTCAGCCATTCAAAGGCAAGTTTCCTTGTTTCCAAAATGAGAACAGTAAGAACTAACCAATAGATATATTGATAGCACTGAATGATACTATGTGTGATAAAAATATATGTAAAGTTCTTAAAAAAGAGTGAACACTATTATGACTACTAATCAGCATGGAAGGCACATCATATTGGCCCTGCCTTTTCTCTGAAAAGTTAGAATGTAAAAAGACTAAATTATTCCTGTTTAATCCAGGTTACTTTTAAATAGGTGAGTATATCTGAAAACCATAACATTAAAATGCCTCTTGTAAAAATGTAAACTGGAGTATGAACTACTTCATCCAATGAAAATATGAATTAAATAATTTAAAAAGTAATTATGTAGCACTGTACAAGGACTTGCACAGAATCCCAGTTAAATACATAGTAAGTCTAATTTGTGCAGCAATGTATAGAGCAATTAATTCTAATGTCATATTCCATTGGAAATATTATAATTAAGGAAAAATTATTTTTAAAAAAGATAGAGCTAAGTCTAGAATATCTCAGCCAATATTGTCATAGGAAAAGTAAAAGACAACAAGAATTCTTTTTTGTTTTTGATTTATTTTTTATTTTAATTTTTTAATAGATTGCAAATTGAAAATAATTTACAAACATAAATGAATATAAAAATAAAAATTGTCCAAAATAAAAATAAAAAAGAATTTACACATCAGTCATAATAGTTCACTGTGTCAAAACCAAGAAACTTATATTCATATAA
>NW_004524654.1:2120168-2120979 GCF_000260255.1 Octodon degus
GGAATGGCAAGTAAATGACCAGCACTTCTAACAGTTTGAGCATAGTATATCGCACAAGATTCTAGTGTGTTGTGGAAGTACATAATGACCATGACAGTTACTGCTGGCCCAGCGTCAGTTGTGGGACTGAGCTACAGCTATTTCTTTGAAATCCACCCTGTAGACTCAAGATGGAATCATGACCCATGGGGTGGACGAGAAGTTCATTTGTAGAGTGTGCAGATGGAAATATTTTGCTGCTGAACACAAAAGAATAACTGAAAGATTACTATTGTATACCTCTTATTCTCCTGTTTTTGATTGTTTGCCCTATTTGGTGGGTTCTTTACATTCTCATTCATGGGGCTATGATCAGTTTGCTCCCTCTCTAGACCATCATTTAGTACTCTGTGTAGGCTTGGATTTGTCATCATGAATTCTTTAGTTGTTCTTTGTCATGGAAGCATTTCACTTCTACATTATACTTAAAAGAGAATTTTGCAGGGTATATCAGCCTGAGTTGGAATTTGTTTTCTTGCAAGATTTGAAGTACTTTACTCCATGCTCTTCTTGACTTGATAGTTTGTGAAGAGAAATCTGCCATTATTCTGATGGGTTTTCCTTTAAATGTGATCTGTTTCTTTTCTTTAGCGGCTTTTCATATACTGTTCCTGTTGTGAATTTTGGGATCTTGATTTTATATGTCTGGGTGTGGTTTTAATTGGGTTGATGTTATTTGGAGTTCTATATGCTTCAGTTACAGGAATGTCAGATTGTTGCCCCATATTTGGAAAGTTTTCTGCTATTACTTCTGCCCATATTCTTTTTATAT
>NW_004524654.1:2121772-2163152 GCF_000260255.1 Octodon degus
AACCCTTTGTGTCACTCTGGCAAGATGTTCTGCTCCTGAATCAGCTGGGCAGGTCTTGCCTCTAGCCTCTTTGCAGGGAGTTCTGCTAAAGGGTTCCATGCTGGGCCCACACTCTGGGTTGAATGAGGATCCAGTGGGACCCAGGTGATCTCATTCACACACCTGCCCTGCGCTCTAGATCAATTCAGGATCTGGCGGCCCCAGGTCCTCTCACTTACATGCCAGACCTGGACTCTAAGTCTATTCAGGATCCCTGGCCCCAGGTGGTCTCACTCACATGCAGGGCATGGGCTCTGAGTCAAGATAACAAAAATTAAGATTGTACTAAATTCTTTCTTATTAACAAACTCTATAAGTGTGATTTGTCCTTATAAAATTAAAGTTTCAGAAATAATTTAAGTAAGAATGTAAGAATAGTTACTAATAACATAAAAACTACATATTTTATTCACACAATTAGAAAAAAATTTAAAGAAATGGATTAAACAAGAAAAAAGATAGCTGAGAAAGAACAAAAGCCTAAAAATTAAAAACATAAATTTGACAGAACATCAAAGATTTTAAGAGAAAAATATCAATTAATTTCTTGTAATTTAAAAAGTAATAAAATAGATTAAAAGGCAAAATTCAAGTTTATTCTGAATATAGAGATTAAAACCAAATGATACAGAAAAGTTGTAAGTAAAAAAGTAGGCTAACCCATCTAAAAAATTCTGAAAAATGTAAGCACACAGTATTGTTTTTAACTCAAGAAAGAATGCAAAACAAACTTCTAAGTAGGGTGAAAGAGGACATTTTTTTAAATCTATAGCTGAATAAAAACCCACCATAAGTATGTAGAATTCCAAAAATGTTGTTATAAATAAATCTCCATTGTCAAGTGATAAGTCAATATGTTAGGGAGATTTTAATCTTTTAGTTGTGAACTGAAAAAGAGCTAGCATTGATCAGAGAAAAAAAAAATAGCATTTAAAAAAATCAACAATTTTTTGGGCCAGCCAGGTAGCTCAGCAGATTAAACTGCCTGCTTAGGCAGAGGCAGGGACTGGGGTTCAATCCCTGGCCTGCCTTGCCTGCCCTGCCCCTGGGGTGTGACTAAGATGGTGATTGAGACTGGGCGTGGTGGCACACACTTGTAATCCTAGTGCTTCGGAGGCTGAAAAACAATAAGGATCACTACAAGTTCAATGTAGTGAAACCACGCATACCTGGTAGACCCTATACTAAATACATTAAAAACATAATAATGACAATGTAGAACTGATGGAATTAGTAGTACAATCATGTCAGCAATCCTGTATACATACTTACATGATTTTTCTTCCTTCCTTTTCTTCCTTTTTTCCTTTCCCTCAACTTTGTTGTTTGTTCCTTATGTTGTTTCTTTCCATTTTACTACATCTATTATACCTTTCAGATTTTATTTATTCTTTCAGGTTCTTACACTAGGGAGACAATATGATATTCACACATGTAGAACTTACTTATTTCACTTATGAGTAGAGCCTCTAGTTGTATTCATTTACCTATAAAGATCTCAAGTTTGTCATTCTTTATAGTGCAGTAATACTCCATTGTGTAACATACCACATATTTTTTATCCATTCTCCCGGTATCACTGTGGTATGATATTTTCAGTTCTTTTGGAAAAATACACAGAAGGGGAATACTTGGTTGAATGGGACTTTGAATCCTAATTTTTTGAGGTTCTCCAGACTGATTTCCTTAGTATTATTACCAGTCTACAATCTCACCGACAGTGGAGAAGTGTTCCTTTCCCCCCCAGCTCCTCTAGCATTTGTTAGTAATTGATTTCTTTATGATAGCCGTTCTCTCTGGGATGAGATGCTATTTGAATGTTTTAATTTGCATTTCTCAAATGACAAGTGCTGTGGAACACTTTTTCATGTATTTATTTGCCATTTTTATTTCTTCCTCTGAGAAGTGTATATTTATCTCACATGCCTATTTCTGGGTTGGGTCTTTGAATTTTTGAGCCTGATATTTTTTAGGTCTTTATATATTCTAGATAGAAGTCCTTTGTCTGATTATTGGTTAAGATTTTTTCCAAATTTGTGGACTGGTAATTTCTTTTGATGTGCAGAAACTTCTCAATAAGATGAAAATAGCAGTTAATGTTTACAATTTTCACTTTGACTAATTCTATATGCTAATATCTGTAATAAAAACAACTACATTGAAGACAGCAATGTGCAATACAAAAACCATGGCTTAGTATCTCTCACCTTGTTCTTCTAAATGTGTTCCATTTTTAATGTCTTATCAATTATGATTATACTCTCATTAAAATAAATTTTAATAAAGTAAAAAGTATGAGAAAAAAATTAACGTTTATTGAAAGCAAGCATTAATTTCAATTATTTCTCCAATCTTGCATAATGATATGTTAATCTGATCAATAGATTTGATAATAAAAATACACAATAGAACAACCATTGTTAATTTGGTATTCTTGCTTTGAAAATCTATACCATATGTACTGTTGTATGTTACTCTGCTTCTGTCTTTGTTTTTGGTATATGTTTTTATTTATACTCTTTAAAATAAAATAAAATTGAAACAAAAAAGAGTCACACTGAACTCTAACATATTCACCTATAGATGATGTTTTGATGGACCTATGCTATCTGAAAAGAAATAGTGTTATCACCCATCCACAATGTAAACTTTCTGAGAAGCCTGGCTACCTGGTGGAGATGAGGTCTGGTCATGGTCAGTAGTGGGCTAGAAAGAGAGATCCTTCTCTCCCAGCAAGAGCTCCAATCATAAAGTACTAGTACCTAGAAAAAATTAAATACATAAATAAATAAATAAAAATTAATAATATATAGACAAATAATTTAGTTCTCCTTAAACAATGTATTTTTCAAGTATTAATAAAACCCACAAAAATTAATGCTATTTTGCACAATTAAACTTAACAATATTGACCACAATGAAACTCTAATAAATTCCAGAATATAGAAAATGTTTCTATCACATTCCATTACCACAGTACAATGAAGCTAGCATTGAATAAGAGAAGTACAATTAAATCTATTACTATTTGAAACTTGTAAACATATTAAAATAACTATTGTATCTAAGAGGAATCAAACTTGCAATATGAAGTTTAAACAATAAAAGAAACACTAACACAAAATCCAGTCATTGAGAACAAAACTTTTTCAAAGAGAAATTTATTATGTTAAACATTTCCATTTTAAACAAATTCAAAGAACAAAAACAATTAACAAATCATTAAACAAAGAACAATTAAATAATCCTGAAGAGTACAAATAATAGTAAGAATGAAAATTAATGAATTAACAATAAGGAATATTTTGTAAGTAAATGAAAGTCTATTAGAATTTCATCATACCTTTCTCATATGCTTTAAAAAGAATATATAAAAATTATAATATTAAATACAAAAAAATTCACGAAGAAGAAGAGATATAAAATTAGACAAGTATTTTCTGAGGAACATAGATAAACACTTCTATGTTTATTTATACTACCAAAAGAGCAAGACACTCTAACTCTCCATTAGCTAGGGAAGTAATAACTAAGTTACGTATATCCATCAAGGTGAATGACATGGTGCCATCAAGCATAGTGACAGCAGAGGACATTCACAGATATTTAAAAAGGTTCACCACTTATAATTAAGACAATGGCAAAAGTCAGAGAAAAAGAGGAATTTTAATCCTAGAACTACTTGCCCTGGGTGTGCCCTGCGTCCGATCCTGCTGTCCTCATCAGCGTGTCTGCCATGGTCTTCTGTTTACAGGAAGCCAGATGAAGTGCAGATGAGGGGGCCTGCCTACAGTGGTATGCTCCACCTAGCTAAATGCATTCTGCCATGACCATCCCAAGAAATAAGACATCTATCCAAACACTATTAGTACAAATCTTTCTTCTCATTGAATTAAGAGAAAGTAGCTGTATATCTATCATAACTATTTTGTATATACAGATATAAAATGGTCCTTCATTTTTATCCCCTTATGTTGTTTAGTTTTGTCAGAGATGGGTTTGCATCTTGTACTGTAAATAGCCACTAAGAAGACAACAATGTGCAATG
Source organism: Octodon degus (assembly GCF_000260255.1). Classification (NCBI taxonomy): domain Eukaryota; kingdom Metazoa; phylum Chordata; class Mammalia; order Rodentia; family Octodontidae; genus Octodon; species Octodon degus. Next base: position 2,125,860 of record NW_004524654.1, read on the forward strand.
TATTAATTATTGTAACTGTCCTACTAACCTGTTTTGAAACTGTCTCATTACTATTTGTTTCTCAATAAAATTAATTTTTAAAAAAGAAAAGAAATAAGACATCTAATGCTCCTGAGTTGCAAGGCTGCCAGGGCCAGAGGGCATCTTCCAACTCCTCCCTATAGACCAGTGGTTTCCTAAGCAAGCACCCCAAGGCAAATCTCAACTTTCCCTTTCTCTTTTAGCCTAGGTTTAAATAAAGAGACTCTACTTGTTGAGACAATCCATCTCTAATGCCAGAGCTGACTTTAGGGTTCTAGGTAAAGGTGATATTTAAAAATGTTTCAGAATCTCAAAAATAGAAAAGGTGGCCCACTGAAGGATTAGAACAAAAATATCCCAATAAGAGAGCTTTAATGCAAGAAAGGACAGCAAAGGTTACAAATATCTAATCAGTATTCCCAATGAGATTGTGTGGAAATGTTACTTTTTTTCAAGAACAGCAATTCATAGAAAAGAAAAAAACTATGATCGGCAATGTTTCACTGGAGGTGAAAAATATGACCCATAAATGAAAACACAATGGATTATGTGATTAACACATTGAAAAAAGCAGAAACTGAGTAAAAGAATTAGAAGGGAAGACCAAAATATTCTCCCCAAAGTCAGAGAAAATACACATCCCACAACACACAACCCCACACGACATCCAAGGGTTTTGTAATGGGTGAAAACCCTAAGTGAAGGAAAAGCAACCTACAATCAATTACAGGAAATTTTGTTCAGCTAGATAAAGAAGAAAAATTATTTCAAATGATGTAATAAATTTTAGATAAAATTAGGGCCAGTCAGATAGCTCAGCAGACTAAAGTGCTTGTTTAGGCAGATGCAGGGACTGGGGTTTGAGCCCCAGCCTGCCATGCCGGCCCTGCCCAATGAGGCACTGTGAGACGGCAATTGAGACTGGGCGTGGTGGTGTGTGCCTGTAATTCCAGGACTCGGGAGGCTGAAAAGAGGCAGATCACTATGAGTGCGGTCTGTGTAGTGAGACCCTGTAGACTCCGTACTAGGTACATAAAAAATAAAACATAAAAATGTAAGTGAAATCAGTGAAAATAGATCCACAGTTAGAAACAGAAATTGCTTAACAAAATAGGTCACTTTGATGATAAAGAAAACACTTGACTACTGTCCTGCTGCCCTCTTATTCTCAATGAAGAGATCAGAGAAAAAGAGTGTCATCATACATGAATATATAAATGCATAAGCTATATAGTAAATATATAAACACAACATACTGCTGTAGTATGTAATACTATCATTAAACATGTTCCTGGAAACCCTACCTATTAAAAGATTACGGAGTTATACACATTTATAAGACTATAGCCCAAAGTTTCTAAATTTCTGCATCTGTAGTTGGTATCGTGAAGGTTTCCTAAAGTGTTGGTCATCAGAATGATGTAACTGAGACACACTGAAACCTTTAAATTGTGGCCATGGGGGAAGCCTTCTGGTCACAGTGTGTGTACACAAAGAACTGTAACTTTCTTCTTCACTTATGGTTTGTTCTCTGGATTGTGATGGACATGGCTGTGCTCCACCATGAACTCCTGCATCCCATTCCACCGCCCCGGAGGGCCTAAACAGTAGGGCACTAGATCATGGGCCAGAACTACTAGAACTACAAGCCACAACACCACTTTGCTCTTAATAAGTGCCTTGTTATAGCAATGTGAAGCAAGCTACCATATACCTAAACATGTGCGGTACAACAGAAACTCACAAAAAGCCAGCTGTCCCAGCCACATACCCAGATGTGAAAACTTCACTTGAACAAACACTGAAACTCACTGATAAAAGAAGAAAATTGCTTTTAAAATTTAGGAAGCATTTAACACGAACAGTATTGAAATAAGTGTTAATAAAATTGCAAAAACAATATCATTATCAAAATAATTCCTTAGAAATACTAGTATGATATGACAGATGAACAATCACACAGTATATTAGGTTTCTATTTAACAAATAGACTGGGGAGATAGCTCAGCAGCATAAGTGCCTGGCCAAGCACAAGGTTGTGAGTTTGATCTCTGGTACCTAAAATAAATAAATAAACAAATAAACAAACAAACTTATAAATTGGGAGGGAATTTATGAAATAAAAGCAATGGATTTTTAAATATTTTAAAAGGAATATTAAATATCTAACTTTCAAATTAATAGTTTAAAATGGGTTTAGGTCAGATTTTAAATATATAAAATTTAATTATTATATGTTACATATTTATAATTATATGCTAATATATAGTATAATAGTATGTAGTACAATAATATTTTATTAATTTCTCTATCTATAATATAAAAAAGATATGTAGATTTCAAATCCCTAGTGATAAAAATATCTAAAGTAAAATGCATGAAGAAAATAAGATAGAAAAAATTAATGAATAATATTAGTACCACTATTACTACTCCTATAGCTACTATTCAACTACAAAGACAATAAGTAGCACCAGCATTATTATTTAAAGGCTAACATTAATTGAAGATGCCATGCTAAGGTTTTACCTGAACTCATTACACTGAGAAATTTGTTCAGGATCACGCAGCCAGTAAGTAGTAGAATCAGGGCTCAAAAATAGAAAGTGTGACCCTATGGACTTGTTCTTAATTTGCCCAAAACAAATAATGATGAAATTTTTAGCATAGTTGCATAAGATATTTAAATCTAATATAAACTAAGGAAAGCAGAAATTAAAATTACAAATGTAAAATAAATATGAAGTCAAGGAAAATCATTCTAATTGGTACACAAGTTTACATTGACAGAAAATATAATGCATAATAAAAATGAAATAGTCTTAACATGCTACAAGTTAGAATTTCAGCGACAGCATTGATGGCCAAGAATTAGAATGGGAAGAGACATACAATAAATGAACTAAAAGTTCAACCAGTGAAGTTAGAAGTTACACTGAAACTTTGACATACTTTCTTAATTTTTCACAAAACAAATATTTGACATAAAATCGCAAAAAGATGGGAATTCTTTCATTTCCTTTTATACCTTTGGATCCAAGCTTTAGATATCAAATATCAATAGGAAATTTACAAGAGTGGCCATGTTCAAGATCACATGGGCAATCACAGTAAGTTCCTCAAAATCATGACATGGCTTGCTTGTTTCCTAATATTATTAAACAAAACTAGAAATTAATTTTAAACTGTAATTGGAAGGACATTCTAAATTTTAAAGGAAAATCTAAAGTTTCTGATGGTTTGAATTTTTAAAGTAGCTCCCAAGTGATTCATTTACTGTCAATGTGACTTCTCCCCCTTTGGTGAGATTTAGAGAACTCTGGAAAAATTCTAATAATCAATCTTGGCCCAGCAATTTTGTAGGACTTTTCTCAAAATGCATATTCTTTGGGACTCAGTTCAGATTTGCTGAATCATAAGTTGTTTGTATACAGTTTGAGTCTCTAAGTTTGCCAAGCTCCTGGTGTTTCTTCTGCCACCAGCTTAATTTCAGTGACTCGCCAGGTGTTGGATAATTACTGCTCCAAGTAACTTCTATAGAACAACATGGGAGACTTCAGAGGTGCTGAAGCACAAAGAACTATAGGACTCCTTAAGCAAGAATGCTCTGATCTTTATTACAATATTTAACCATAGGTCCAGTAGCCTAGCAATTTTCCAGCATAGAAAGCTATGTTACTTGAATGCTTTCTTGTGGTCTTAAAGATACACTGAGTCCAGTAAGCCAAATCTCCTTGAGGGGGAAATGGTTCAGTTCAAAACAAATTAGAATCTTCCCTGTAGACTAAGTTACTTTAAGTCCAGATTCACAAGTCAAAAATAATATAATAGTTTGGGGTGCAAGGTAACTAAAACAGAGAGTGTGCTCATGAGACACTTCTGAACTGACGTTCCTCAACTTTGTGCCAAACTAAAAATGTCTCTATGCAACTTGATACAGAAATAGATGTCCCTCTGCTGTGTTTTCAAGGTTAAGCTGAAAGTCTGGACTGTGTGGCTTAAGTGCCAGAGTGCTGAAGAGTGGATATTTTTATCATATAGAAAGGGAAAAAACCCACAAAGTATGAAGTCTGGGAAAGTGGGACAGCGATGATGCTTTCATAAAAAGTCAGTAAAAATTAAAAATTGTTAGAAACTTTTTAAAACTGAGAATCACTAAATTTGAAATGCTACCTTTCCATTTTGAGGTATATTTCTCATAATTAATAAAAAGGCCAAAATGTTCCCGTTCACCAGACCCAAGAAACCAATATAAAAAAGTGTCCTAATGAAACTCTTTCCTACTCTATTTCAGATGATTTCAAACGTGAGTTAAATACCAGTAAAAAGTTCTACAGGCATCAATATGACAGAAGTCTTAATGGCACTTAGAATTCTTCATGGATGTGTGAATTTATACCATCTTTTGAGAATCCACAAATACGTAAAGATCAGTTTCTTCCCTCAAAAGCTATAGCTCATTGGTTCAGGTAGATGAAAGTCTCATTCTTTCATGCATACAGATAAATGTCACCTGAGGCACAAGTGGTGAGCAGGAGCCAGGCCCAATAAGAAGAGGAGCCCAGAGTAGCCAGGAGAGCTAGCAGAGCTCGTTTCAGATGGTGACAGCGGCACAGGAACTTGGGAGCCCGATTTCTCTCCACATGAAGACCTGGCTCTACCTTGTGCTAAGTGTAACCCTGAAAATGGGATAAGGGTACAGGGGCTCAAAATTCTCTATTTTTAAAAAAATGCTATTGCTATAATGCATATTATGCTTACATGTACTTTCACCCCTCTCCTCATGATCTCCTTGTCCATTTCTTTTTATTTTAATTGATTTTATTGAGTAAGAAATAGCAATGAGACAGTTTAAAAACAGGTTAGTAGGACAGTTATAATAATTAATACTTTGCATATTATTGTCTCTATAGTAGTTATTCATAGTACATGATATCTTGTCTAAACACTATTAGTAAAAATCTTCTAATTGAACTAAGAGAAAGTAGCTATATATCTATCCTATTTTATATATACAGATACATATACATATATATATTTTTTTCACTACGAAATGGCCCTTCATTTATATCCCCCTATTTGGTTTAGTTTTGTCAGAGATGGATGTTCCATTGTCATTCAAATATTGTAGGTGTGTGAATTCAGCAAAATAAAACAATACAGTCCAGTAGTCATAATAGTAGTGGATTATCCACAGGACTGGCAATGTTAGAAGTTGTTGACTTGAACCTTTTACAGCTCAGCATATTAATAAGGTTTTATTTTTTATAGTTTGTTTTTAAATTGTACAAGAAATAGCCATGACTCATCTATATGACTGACACTGACAAAGGATCTACAAACTGCGGTACAAGGTTTCGGGTAAATCCTGAGGAGATTTGCCTGAGCTTGTCAGATACAAAAGTTACAGTTTTTGTTATATAGGTCCTTCTCCATTTCATTTCTCGATTTATAATCTCTTGTTCTTCCAAGTTCAACTCAAGGGTTGTCTTCCCTGCTCCCTTAGAAAGTGAGTCTTTTCTCCTTTTCAAAGGTACAAAGTTGGTAAACACCTCTAAGTTATTGTGCTTCACCTTATAATTAGCTGAGGACCCAGTCCCATTGTTGTACAGAAAATAATTATATTGAGTTCCTTGGAGGGAACATTCTTTATTCCCAGGAAAACCACCAACCCTCAAAGAGATAGTTCAGAAGATTTCTTCAATAATGTCTTGAATTTGTGAAAAGGAATGAATTGTCCCATGGGTGCTCCCAACCCAGGGCTCTGGGAGAATGTGGTAGAATGCATTTAAGATACAGAAGCCAGAAGGATCTATGGTGAGAGTTGTGCTGCTCCAGTTAATAAGGGTTTTGTAAGCTGTTTTGAAACCTGAAATTACTCCAGTAGTGTTTTATTTTCATAGTGCATCATCAGAGCCTACCATTACAGATCACTAGTACCTTGGTAATTCATAATATTTAGCTGAGAGAAAAGAAAGAGAAGTAGGGCATCCTAGATACTTTGGAGTCACCTTCCAATCTTTAAAGGACTGAAACATCAAAATGAAACCAAATTTATTCCATATTGGCCCAGAAATAGAATAAGATTAATTGGGAATAAATTTTGAATACAATTTTAGATATCTTCTTTTTAAAAAAAAATATTTTTAAAAATTATTTATTTATTTATTTGGTACAGGGTCTCACTAGGCAGCTCAGACTCATAGTGATTCTCCTGTCTCAGCCTCCCCAGTGCTCGGATTACAGGAGTGTGCCACCACCCCAGGTATGCTTGAGGTTCCATGGTATGTGGTATTGGGGATCAAATCTGGATCCATGCGCTTGCCAGACAAGCATTTAGACCACTGAGCTATCTCCCTACCCCTAGATATCTTCTAAAAAGCAACTCAATTTTTTGTGTACATTACAATAATGTTTAGGAAATCATGTAGTGGTAATAAGAGTATCTTAAGAGGGAAGGACAAAAGGTTTTTTCAAAACTTTTTGACCCAACAACTACAAGAAGAGACTTGCTATTTATTCATTTGTATGTTTGTTCATTTGTTCTTTCTTAGTTCATTCATTCATTCATTCATTCAAGAAATATCATCTTGAGCTGGGGAGATAGCTCAATAGTGTAAGCTACTGCCTGACAAGCACAAGAAATCAGGTTTCATCCCCTGTACCACATGCCATGCCAGCCCCAGAATCCCAGGCACACCGTGCCAACCATTGGACATGGAGGCACTCACCTGTAATCCCAGTTCTGGGGAGGCTGAGACAGGAGCATCACTCCAAGTCCTACCTGTGCAGTGAGACACTGTACCAAATAATTAATTAATTAATTAATTAATTAAAAAAAGAAAGAAAGGTTGTCTAGGGAGCAGTTCTCTGCCAGGTGCTGTTCTGAGACGGTTATTACAGTACCCTGACACTTCAAGTATGTTGGTATGCATCTGTGGGGAAGAGAGGAGTGACGGATAGAAATGTCCTATCCTGAGATATGTAGCTCTACGCATTAAACAACTTCCTTTTGCAATTTGTGGACAAAGTAAGTGCTCAAGTGACTTCTTCAGAGATAATTTTTAGAAGCCTAGAACCAGTATCTCAGTCTCCAAGTAGAATTTTCCTTTCACATTTGGTTCATTTATTTGACTCATTTTCTTTTTACAATTATATAGAATTGAGCTATCCATGGCTTCAGCTGGCATTACAGACAAAAACACAAGGAGAGAGCGCAAAAAACAAGTAAAATCAGATGCAAAGTTGCAGCAAATCTCTTGTAAACATCCTATCATTGTGCATTTAGCTCATGTTTGTTTTTACATACTTCCCCAGAAAATAACAACTGCAACAGCTCACTCCTGATGTTAGCTTCAGGCAAAGGAAGGCATAAAGTGAGAAAGATGCACAATAAACAAACAAGCAACAAGCCCCTTCCACACAGTGCAGATTTCAAAACTTTTACGTCAGTTCTCAGCTATCACAGTCTAAAAGACTTACAGTATGCTCTGGGTGAATGCTGCTTTTTCCTGAATTGGGACACATTTTTCTCTATTATGAAGAAAACATAATTTTATTCCCAAACCTAAATGTCGGGGCTGGTGAGATGGCTCAGTGGTCTAAAGCACCTACTTAGAACAAACTTAACAAAGCACAGGGACCGCGGTTCAATTCCCCCAGCACCACATGCCAGCCAGCCACGCCCCCTGGTGGGCTGAGCTGGCCACACACACACACACACACACACACACACACACACACACACAAATAAAACCTAAATGTTTATTTTTTGGATTATATTAATTAGAAAATGCTCTATGATAGAAAGTCTTTTTTATCCTATTTATTTGATTTCATCAGTTACTGGCTTTTTTATTACAGGAAATGTTTAATAACCACTTAACAAATGCAATCAAACCATGTTATGCTTAAGATGTTTGATATTCAGACAGATAGTGAGGTTAAACCCAACTGCATATGTTGTAGGGTAATAATAAGCTTCTCTTCTGGAGGGTTAACAACCAAAGTTTCCAGACCAAATATTAGAGAAATAGAAGGGCTGAAAGGACAGTCAACATTTTGACCCTAGCCTTTCAAGGTCAGTGAAGACTCAGGACATAAGAGAACCTATACAGTAATATCATGTAACTCAGTTGTGTCCCAACTTCACTGATCAGGGAGATTGTGGAGCCACAGAGCAACAGGATCAATGTTGTAGAGTGTGCCTAAGGACAGTCACAGAGAGAGAAAACATTCTCTCAGGCTTTCACACACAACAAATTGGTCAAGCAATGGCTGTGACTCATCCACATGGCTGACACTGACAAAGGATCTGCAAACTGTGGTACAGGCTTACAGGATAAATCCTGAGGGTACTTGACTGACCTTATCTGATACAAAAGTTACATTTCTTGTTACATAGGTCTTGCTTTATCTTGGTCTTTACCATACAGCAGAAAAGTATAAAAATGAGATATATAAAGTAAAGCCATATTAATATGCTGAGCTGTGAAAGGCTCAAGTCAAAAATTTCTGCGGATAACCCACTATTATTGTGGACTGCTGAACTGTGTTGGATTGTTTCACTGAATTCATGCACCAATAGTATGTAGATACCAATGGAATACCCATCTTTGACAAGACTAAACCAATAAAAGGGGATACAAAGAAAGGACCATTTTGTATCTGTATATACAGAATAGTTAGGATAGATATACAGCTACTTTTGCTTAATTCAATGAGAAGAAAAAAATTTACTAATAGTGTTTGGACAGTACATGCTGTCTGCATCTTGTACTATGGATAACCACTAAGAAGATAGCAATGTACAATGTCTTAATTGTTATTATTATTATTTTTTTTTTTTTTTGGTGGAGCCGGGGATTGAACTCAGGCCCTTGCATTTGCCAGGGAAGTAATTATTCCACTGAGCCATCTCCCCGGCCCCCAATGTATTAATTATTGAAACTGTCTTATTAATCAGTCTTGAAACTGTCTCATTGCTATTTGTTTCTCGATAAAATAAAAACAAATGCAATCAAAACATATGTGAAAATGATACATCTAGTTCCACCAATTCTAGCTCCCAACTATCTCTCAAAGATGTCAAAGATGGGTATTCCATTGGTATCTAAATATTATTGGTGCATGAATTCAGCAAAACAATCCAACACAGTTCAGCAGTCCACAATAATAGTGGGTTATCCCACTATTTGTTAGAGATAGTTGGGAGTCTAGATTATCTTTTTAAATATTTAAAAATTATAAAAGTCATTTCATACTTTTTAAAATTATCTCAAAGAATGTCGATTTCAAAACCCAAAAGGCTAAAAGTCTAGTCATATGATGTATATTTCCACTCAAAAGATTCCTGAAGAGGGCTGGCCAGATAGCTCAGCAGACTGAAGCTCCTGCTTAGACAGATGCAAGGACTGGGGTTCAATCCTCAGCATTCTGTGCAAGCCCTGCCCCCGGGGTGTGCTGAGACAGCAATTAAGACTGGGTGTGGTGGCACACATCTGTAATCCCAGCTCTTGGGAGGCTGTAAACAGGCAGATTACTACAAGTCTGACCTAGTAGTGAGATCCTGGACACCCAGTAGACGCTCCCTTAATAATACAAAAAAAAGAAAAAAAAGGAAAAAAAAAAAAAGAAAGAAACAAATCCATGAGACTATATATGAAATAAGATCAGAAATAATCTATCAGATAAAAACAAAATGACAACAGTCATAAAGGAAATGCTTAAATCTAGAATAGATATAGATAAATGGACTACAGGAAAATATGGGAAAGCATGAAAGATCATTATAGGAAAGAGATGCATGAAATAGACTAAAACAGATATCTAAAGAATTAGAAATTAACATTGAAATCTAAAAATATTGCTTAAATGAAACTAAAGGTAGTCTTTCAGACCTCAAGACAGGATAGCTTCTAGCAATCACAAAAGGAGAGATCTTTTAAAAATAGTAAAGTGTCAAGAAATATCAATTTAACATCTGCAAGTTGATGTGAAAAAAAAGTACGATATTGCTATCAGTGCAAAAGCAGAAGTCCACTCAAATTACATAAAAAGACTATTTGCAGAAGTACTATCAGAAAATTTCCCAAACATGGGAAGAGAATCTGGCATACAAATAAGTGACATGTATAGAACTACCATTAGCTGTGACCAAAATAAAATTACACCCAGGCATATAATAATCAAGATCCCAGATATTCGGCACAAGAACAAAATATTAAGTGGTTAGAGGAAACCATCAAATCACCTATAAAGGAAAGCCCGTTAGCATCACAGCAGATTTCTCAACAGAAATCATCAAGTCAAAAAGAGCTTGGAGTGAAGAATTTCAAGTATTGAAAGACCTCCCAACCCAATTGATGTATCCTACAAACCTCTCTTTCAAAAATCAATGGGGAAATGATATGCTTCCCTAACAAAGAACAACTAAGGAAATCCATGAGCACCAACCCTACAAAGAGTACTGCCAGATATTCAGTACAGAGGCAAAACTGACCACAACTCCAAGAACAATAAAAGAAAAGAACTACAGGGGCCAGGGAGATGACTCAGTGGAGTAAGTGCTTCCTGGCAAATGCGAGGACCTGAGTTCAATCCCTGATTCCAGAAAGAGAGAGAGAGAGAGAGAGAGAGAGAGAGAGAGAGAGAGAGAGAGAGAGAGAGAAGCAACTACAAGGCAAGGCAAACAATGAAACAAAGGAAAAAGCAGGGAACCAAGAGCAGGAAAATAACAAAGATAAGTCAGCATGTACCAGTCATAACCATCACTGCTAATGTCCTGAACTTACCAATCCAAAGAAACAGACTAACAGAATGGATCAAGAAACAAAAATCCAAAAATACATTGTATGCAAGAAATACATTTCACTCACAAAGAAATCCATAGACTGAAAGTCAAAGGATGGAAAAACAATACCCCATGCAACAAAAACCCACAAAGAAGAAGAGATAACTATTTTCTTTGAAGACAATGTGAACTCAAAGCCAAGAATGGTAAAAAGAGATAAAGAAGCTCACAGTATACTTATTAGGGGAAAACTACAAGAGAAAGAGATAACAACCATAAATATGTATGCACAATATATATAAGACAAATATTAATAAAGATAAAAAAACAAACAAGCAATAACACAACTGTGAAAGGGACCTTAATACCCCATTTTTACAAAGATAGATTAACTAGACAGAAAAACAGCAAAGAAATACCAGAACTCAACCATGCTTGTGAACAAATAGACTTAGTAGACATTTATAGAGTTTTCCACCCAATAAGAACAGAATATAGATTCTTCTCAGCTTCACATGAAATGGTCTCTAAAATAGGCCATATACTAGCCCACAGAACATGCTTAAGTAAATGCAAAGGAATTGGAAGTATCCCATGCATATCTGACCATAGTGCAATGAAATTGGAAATTAATGGCAACAGAAACGAGAAAAACTTCACAAACACACAGAAATTAAATAACACACCCCCGAACAACCAATGGTTCACGCAAGAAATTAAAGAAGAAATTTTGAAAATCTCTAAAGTTAATCAAAAATTCAGATACAACAAACCAGAATCTGTGGTGCACAATGAAAGCAGTCCTAAGAGGGAAATTTATAGTGATAAATTCTCACATCAGAAAAGCAAGAGTGAGCAGAAATAATCAAACTAATATTTTAGGTCAAATTACTAGAAAAAAAAGGAGGGAGTCACACTCAAAGCCCATACGAGGGCAGTAACTATAAAGATCAGAACAAAAATTAACACAATGGAGAATATGAAAAAAATACAAAGAATTAATGAATCAAAGAGTTGGTTATTTGAAAGGGTAAAATAAAATTGATAATCCTTCAGCTAACCTTATCAAAAAAAGGAAAAGACTCAAATGCATCTGCAGAGGAATATAATGAGTGAAATCACTACAGATCCTGTAGAAATTCATAAGATCATTAATACCTACTCTGAAAACCTTTACTCTGATAAGATGGAAAACACAGAAGAAATGGACAGTTCTGTAGACATGTATGAACGGTCAAAGCTGAATCAAGAAGATATAAAAATCCTAAATAATCCAATATCAGTTAATAAAATGGAAAATGTAATTAAAAACTTGCCATCAAAGAAAAGACTACTAGATTTAATAGCCAACTGTAGTGGCATGGCTGAATACAAAGTCAATGCTCAAAAATCAGTGGATTCCTGCACACAAACAAGAAAATTGCTGAGAGAGAAATTAGGGAAAAACATACCCTTCACAAATCTGACAAAGGAAGTAAAAAAGTTTACACACTAGAAGTTATAGTCCTCTGAAAAAGGAGATCAAAGGTGATATCAGGAAATGTCAGAAAATGGAAAAATATCCCTTGCTTATGTACAGGAAGAAACAACATAGTGAAAATGTCCATACTTCCAAATTTATTATACAGATTTAATGCAATCTCAATCAACATAGCATTAACATAGGTCACAGAACTAGGAAAAACATTTGTAAAACTCACTTTGAGCCAGAAGAAATCTAGAATAGAAAAAGCAAACCTGGTCAGCAAAGGTAAGGCAGAAGGCATCACAATCCTTGACTTGAAATCATGCTAGAAACTATTGTGATAAAATCAGTATGGTACTGACAAAAACAGATCTACAGACCAGAGGAAAAAAATAAGATGCAGATGCTACTGCTCAGCCACCTTATCTTTGACAAAGGGACCAAATATTCACTGGAAGAAAGATAGGCTCTTTAATAAATAGTTCTGGAAAAACTGGCTTTCTACCTCCTGAAGACTAAAACTGGACCAATGTCTATTATAAAAATAGATCAAAGATATTAATAATTGAAAGTGTAGGGACCAGGGTTTGACCTCCAGCACCACATGCCATGCCCGCCCTGCCGCTGGGTGTACTGAGTCACCAAGACCAGGTGTAGTGTCACATGCCTGTAATCCCAGCACTGGGGAGGCTGAAAACAGGAGGATCACTATGAGCCCCAGCTGCATAGTGAGACGCTGTACCAAATACATTTAATAAAAAAATCTGAATATTATCACAGAAGAGAAAGCAAGTAGAAATCTTGAAGACATAGGAGTAGTCAGAGATTTCATGAACAAACACCAAACTGCATGTGAAACACTTTAAAGAGTCCACCACTGGCATCTCATATTATTAAAAAGCTCTCACATATCAAAAGAAATCAACAGTGTAAATGGATAACCCATAGAGTGGGAAAGAAATTTTAACAAATTGTCATTCAGACAAAGGACTTCTCAATAGAACATAGAAATGAAAAAAATCAGTCCCCCCCCCCAATTCAAAGACTCAATTCAAAAAACTGGGCATCTGAGTCAAATACGAAGTTCTCAGATGAAGAAATACAAACAGTAAATAAATATATGAAAAAAATCAACATCACTGATAATTTGAGAGATATAAATTTAAACACTGAGTTTCCATCTCTCTCCAGAAAGAATGGCTATCATCAAGAAATCAACCAATAAGAAATGCTAGCATGGCTGGGGAGAAAAGGGAACACTTCTCCACTGTTGGTGCAAGTTTAGACTGGTGCAACAACTGTGGAAATCAATGTGGAACTGCCTCAAAAAGCTGGGATTAGAGGTCTCATTTGACCCAAATATTATCTCAAGGGTATCTTCCCAGAAAATTTAGAAATACCATACCACAACAATATATGTGCATCCACGTTCATAGCAGCCCAATTTGTGATAGCTAAGTCATGTAGGCAACTCAAATGCCCATCAACCAAGGAATGAATAAAAAGATGTGTTATTTTTTTACAATGAAGTACTACTCAGCCATAAATAAACCTGAGACTTTTAGTGGTGAATGGGTACAACTTGAGACAATACTCATAAGTGAAGTAACTCACACTCATGTGTAAACATCATATTGTATCCTTGATGTGAGAAATCAAAAGGGTAAAGAAAGTCTAAAATGTACATTAGATATTATGAAAAGGGAAGAAATCATTTAAAAGGAAAAAGGAACTATGATAGGGGAAAAGGAAAAAAAGGAAGGGAAAGGGAAAAATGCAAGTTAGTCATACTATTCATGTCTCTTTGTTCATAGGAAAGAAAGTTTGTGCTAATATCAAATGGAGAATTTTTTGTACCTGTACATTGTGCTCTGAGTAACTACTTTAGAGATAACAATGTGCAATGTATCAACTATTGTTACTCTCCTATCGACTTGTTATGAAGGTTTGTTTTAACCTGTTTTCCATTAAAATGCTAATTGTTAATATTAAATGAGTCAGCATACAAATTTGCAAATGATTTATATGTTCCTAAATACAAGCTTAAAAATATTAATTTCTTGTTTTTATTTCTCTCTCATTTTAGTCAGAATCAGAGATTATCTAACATAATATAAACACACTTAAAAAGGAAACAGGAATTAGCGTTAATAAAAGATTTTGTTTTGTTGTATCTAACTCCATACCAGCCAAGCAAATATATTTCACACATTGAGGCCCTGCACCAACATAGATCCTTGTAATCTTGTTTAACTTAAACAAGTGTAACTTGTTACTGGTAGTTAAATTTTTATACAAAAATTAGATTCCCATCTGTATTTAAGGGTATTTGAGTAGTTTTCTTTTTAATACAACTGTATCTTTAGACAAAGGGTTTGTTGAACAAAATAAAGCTTGTCTCAGTATTTTCATGAATGAGCACCAAATTTTCATAGCTTCATATTTCCTATGTTCTCTAAAGCAACAATGAACCCTCATGCCCTGGATACCAGTCCGTACCCAAATCATAGTAGTTCTACAGTAAGTTATGAACCATGGTGTGTGGAGCAGCATTAGCAAAGAGAGAAACCGCTAGATGTGGAGTGTAAATCAAGGGTACATTTCTCTTGAAGAGCTAGTGAAAGTGGCCAAGTTATTTAAATCTGAAGTAGTTCATTCTTCATCCGTGAAATGGAGCCAATAAGTATTAGTCTTACAATGTTATTGTGAAGGACAGATAAGATGAAATTTGTAAAATTATCATGTAAAAGGGAAAAGGTGGAACCAATACGTATTCTGCCTTGAGAAGAAGGGATAGTGAGTCTTTTGTTTGGGGGTCCCAAGACAGCTTTATTGGTGGTGGTGTCTTGACATGAGGATAAGACTCACTCTGCTTCATCTTTATTCCCTATAGCTTCAGCCCATCATGAGTCTTACTGTCTACAGCCTCATCCCTTACCTTTGCACTGTGCATAGAATCAAGAGTAAAGGAGGAAAGTGATGTGTCTTATTACTGCCAGGAACACAACAGTAATAATTTTTTATTTGTAAATGAAAAAACAGGCGGATAGCCATGGATGATATCTTGTTTAGGGTTATTCACTAATACTTGGTAGACACAGTACCTGATGCCAGCTATCCCAAAGTAAGGCTACCTCTGAGTGACAAAAACATGGAAGAATGTTCTTGGGAATACAGTTTTCCAGATCAATGAGAGAGATGCTTTAATTGTCCATGCTATTTGCAGGGAAAAGAACTTTTTTAACCTTTCTGTGTATAACCTTTGTTTAAGATGGTGCCAAAACCTATTTCCTTCTTCTTTTTAAAGAAGAACCCTTGAAGATTATCTTCTATAACCGTCTAAATCTTCAGAGGACATGACTGACTCAAAGCTATAATAGAAATCAGCAATGGACTGATTTCTGTAGGGGTGCAGTGGGCAGAAACATTAAGCAAAGCAATGTGACACAATGTTCTCTTTCATTCTGAGCAACTTTTGTTGGACAGATTTTTTTCTTTCTCTTCAATTTTAAGTTATTAAGCATCTCTTGCTGTGCTCATAAGGAACAAATCTTTCAGGAAATAGTTTTGCTTTTTTTGTTTGTTTGTTTTTGTTTGGTACAGGAAATTGAACTTACGACCCTGCTTGGCAGGCAGGCACTGTGCTGCTGAACCATATCCTTGGCCCAGTAAATAGCTTTTTCATACTCTATGCTGTGCTATTTTTAAGTTTGTTTTAGATCACAAACCAGGTAACTCTCAAAAACTGAGTAACAGAGAAGATAAATAAGTTCTGAACAAAGCACTGAGAATCTTAGAAGTGAAGAGCTTAAGGTTTTTGTCATTTTGGCTGACCTGACAGTTATTAGTTGTATCTTGGGTACTTTGTCATAGAGATGAATGCCAAAAAAGTAAGAATTGAATAGTTTTGTACAGATACCTTTCCCCAAAGAAAGCAGCAGTCATACTTCCAAAATAAATCTATTCCCTCTTCTAGGTCCCCTTTAGCAATCCCCAGGGCAAGCCAACTCCACCTGCTTTTCTAACTTACTCTCCCTGTCTTTTTTAAAAAGTATAGTCAAATCATCCTTTACCCTTTACTTCAGTTGTCATCTTCCAGCTGGAAAACAGCAAATTTGATCATTCTTACAGAAACAACGTCTGCTGCTAACCCCTCAAGCTGGTGTACCAGTTTTATTTCTTGCAGCCAAACATTGAGGAACATGTGTTTATATGTATATCTCTCCCTTTATATTAGTAATAAGTGGGTCATTAAGGACTATATAATGAGAGAATACAGTTTTCTGGCCTGATAAGTCCTGGAGCTTCATTATCAAATTCATCTTATGTGTCACCCATTAAATAGCCTGGCATTTTCCTCTCTCATCCATGCATTATCATTTAATTTCATCTAAATGGAGTTTTCTCTATGGTCATAATCATCGTCATCTTCATTGCCACTGCCATCAGGAAGCATTTATTACCTGCTGCACTGCATATGGTGTTCTATCCAGTTGTTTCCACACAACGCCACCACCATGGCCCTCTTCCAGAGAAGGCCACTAAGGACTTGGGGGTTACAGAAAACAGTGAGATTTAAGTATAAATCCATACCTCACTACTAAGCAGCTGGTAGCTGGAGCATAGTATTTTCTTTTCCTGTACCATAATTTGCCTGAAAATAAGACAGATGATTTTCATAATCTCTCTTATTCCTGTCTTCCTGTAATTCTGAATCTCCTTTTAGAGTCAATCACAAGCATTTCTAATGAGATTTTCAGAGGAGAGAGTTGGTCTGGAACTTCAAAAAGGTGGCTATTCTCAGAGGAAGAACTAACCTATGTCCCAGATCAGAGTTGTTTGTGCTAAACTTTATTTCTTTCCCCAGACTCAAGTTAGTGTTTGTGTTCGTCACACCTGATGCCACCATATCCCACTGTTTCTGAGCTTTGATCTCTTGTCTATGTCTGGCTTACTTGCCCACACTAGGCTCTCAATATCTGTAGTTTGACTCCTCCCATTCACACTCATGGCTGTGTCCCAACTAAAACATTGGCCTTGAATGGTTGTCAGAGATTTTTCCTGAGACTCCTGGGTCCCTATTCTGGGTATGTTGTGTGGTCTCTTTGAAAGAGGTCTGGGGTAAAGCCTGGGGTAGTTCATCCATAGCACCAGGTCACCACTGAGTACCTAGAGGATTGAAGACTGGGGCTCATCATGTGAGAGATTACACCGGGGACAAAAGTAGAGCATGAGAAGAACCTAATATTACTTGTGACTTGAAGCATAAAAGAAGACACTCAAAGAAATGATCAACTCTGAATAACATTAGATACAGAAATAAAAAAATCCAAACATGTCTGGGTTAGACGCACACAAAAAACAGGAAAGCTTTGTTATGGGCTGACTTCTTGATGTTAGCCATTCTTTCTGGGGTGAGATGGAATCTCAGTACTGTTTTAATTTGCATTTCTCAAATAACCAATGATGTTGAACATTTTTTCATATATTTACTTGCCATTGGTATGTCTTCCTCTGAGAAGTGTATATTCCTCTCAGACGCCTGTTTTTGGATTGTGTCTTTGAATTTGGAGGACTGATTTTTAAAAAATGCTTGATATGTTCTAGATAGAAGGCCTTTGTCAGAGGCACAGTTGGCTATTATTTTTTTCCCAGTTTGTGGATTTTCTTTTTGTTCTGTTGGAGTTTTGCTTTGAAGTGTAGAAACTTTTCAAAAAGATGAGATTCCAGTTGCTGATTTCTTGAAGGATTTCCTGTGCAGTTTGGTTTTTGTTCATGAGCTCTTTATTACCTACGTGTCTACCTACATTTTCCCAACTAAAAACATCATGCTACAATGATATATGTGCATCCATGTTTATAGTAGCACAAATTCTCATAGCTAAATCCTGGAAACAGCCCAGATGGCCATTAACTAAAGAACTGATAGAGAAGATGTGGTATTTTTACACAATGGAGTATTATTCAACTATTAAAAAGGATAAATTTGAGTCATTTGCTGGTAAACAGATGCAACTAGGGAACATACATCTAAGTGAAATAAATCAGACTTGCATGTGCAAACTTTGTATTGTCTCCTTAGCATGAGAATCTGAAAAGGAAAAAATGGAATCTGAAGGGTTCAGTAGATACTGGGAAAAGAGGATGTACTTGCTCAAAAGGAAAGAGTTACTGAGTCGAGGAGAAGGACAGGAGAGGGAGTGGGGGAAAGAGATTTATCTATGTGTGTAAGCAGGATGGTTTGGACAACTGTACTGTGTACTTCTGCTGGTCTATGGAAAGGAGCAGTTAATGATTTAATTTGTTTAATCTCCCTTTCTCAATTGGGTGCAATTTTTCTCTTCTTAATTCCTTATATATTTCTTTCTTTTATTCTTCTTCCAATTGTACATGTGTATATCTAGTAATATGAATAACTGGTTGGAAGACAACACTATGTATTAGAACAAATGCTGTAAAATTCATACTACTTTCCTAAGTGACATTCTGTATCAATTCTAATTTTATCTTTTTTAATTCTAATTTGTTCTCTCTTTAAAAAATAAAAAGAAAGAAACATGAAAGATTGACAACAGGAGGGGTGGGGGCAAAGGGCTCAATGGGATATAAAGAGGAATACCTTGTCCACATCCTGAAATACGCCCACAGGAGTAAGGAGGCATCACAACTATCCCTACTTGTGTATGCCTCAGACTGAATCAAAAGCATAGGTCTGAGGGCTGGGCAGATAGCTCAACAGACTAAAATGCCTACATAGGCAGAGCACGGCAGCCAAGGTTCCATCCCCCTGCATGCCGTGCTGGCCCCACCCCTGGGGCACACTGAGACAGCAATTGAGAGATTGAGACTGGGTGTGGTGGCGTTCGCCTATAATCCCAGTGCTTGGGAAACTGAAAACATGAGAATCACGAGTTCAGTCTACATAGTGAGACCCTGTAGACCCTGTACTAAATACAATAAAAAAAGAGAGAAAGGCAAACTTAAAAAAAAATAGGTCTGATATATAAGCATTAACCAAATAGTCCTTGTAATAATCCTAGTTAATTTGCTTTGCTTGTTCATAACTTAGTGCTAAGTGCTTTTCATCCATTATTCTCACTGAATCTTTCTAGCTAACTCTGTTATTCATGTGGTAAAATGCCCATAACAAAATTTGCTAATTTAATCATTTTTTATGGGCGTATACTTGGGGTTAAGCCCAGAGCCTCCACACTGGGATAATATCCCCAGATTTTTGTTGCTTATTTTTACACACGCCCTCGCTAAGCCTCTAAGTTGCCCATGCTGGGCTCTAACTTGCCATTCTTTTGTTTCTAGCTCCCATAGTGCTCAGACTGCAGGTATACACATTCAGTCCAACTTGATTTAATCTATTTTTAACTGCACAATTCAGTAACAGTAAATACAATCCAGTAAATACAATGGCATGTATGCATGAATCATTATCTATTTCCAGAACTTTTCATTATTTCAACAGAAGCTCTGTGACCATTGAACAGTAACTCTCCTTTCCCCGTCTCACCGGTCCTTACCTGGTGGCAGCCCTTAGGTGCTGGCCAACATATTTTCTCCCCGAAGTATTACCTAGCTAGTGTCATTTCTTTTGCTGTTTGGTGGAGTTCCAGATATGATAGCAGTATATGCATCTAGGGTCCTGTTATGGTTTATGTCTAGTTGTCCCTCCAAAGCCTCATGTAAGTCGTGAAACAGAACCGGCTCCATGAGCCGTGAGTGGCTTTAGGGGCGGGGCCAGAGGACCAGGGCGGGGCTTGAGGGGCGGGGCCAGAGGACCAGGGCGGGGCTTGAGGGGCGGGGCCAGAGGACCAGGGCGGGGCTTGAGGGGCAGGGCCAGAGAGGCCTGACCCATTAAATTGGCAGCATGTGCTCTGACCCTCACCCCAGGCCAGTGGCCTTCCTTAGAGGTGTGGCGTCATCCTGGACATAGCGGTGTCCCAGCCTCTCCTCTGGACCGTGTAGAGAAGGGGCAGAATCTGCAATTGAGGCTGCCTCAGGTAGAGAGAGGAGATGTTTGGAGAAGACAGAGGCACTGACCCTCTCTCCTGAGAAAATAAGATTCTGAGGTCTTGCTAAGTAATTCAGGCTGTTTTGAGCTATGAAATTTCCAGGAACTGTGTGCTAAATAAATCTTTCATTCCCTCATTTTGAGTGTCAGGTATTTGTCCCAGCAGTAAGAGAAAAGTAACTAAGACACCTACCAATTCCCGCTATCATTTATTATCTTATTTTTCATTGTAATTCTGATCAGGTTTAGTCACAGCAATGACTCTTGGAACCAAATTCTTAGTTACTCTACTGCCATTGCAGGAACAAATACCTGACACTCAAAATGAAGAAAGGTTTGTATAGCTCGCAGTTCCTGGAAGTTTCATAGTTTAAAGCAGTTTGAATTACGTAGCAAGACAGGAGAGAGGGTCAATGTCTCAGTCTTCTCTAAACATCTCTCTGCTGGAGGAAGCCTCAATCGCAAACAATGCAGCCTCAGGCTACAGGGTTTGGAGGAGAGGAGGGGGTGCTGCCACTTCCAGGATGATCCCCTCCATACCTCCAAGAGAAGCCACCAGGCCTGCGGGCAGGGCACATGCTCTCAGTTTAACGGTTTTGCCTCTCTGGCCCTGCCCCTCAAGCCCCACCTTGGTCCTCTGGCCACGCCCCTCAGGCCACCAGCTGTTCCCTTGAGCAGGATCTGCCCGTGACTTACATGAGGCTTTGGGGGACAACTAGACACAAACCATAACAGGTCCTGTGCTACAAAAGTGTACACTCACTGTACAGAACACAACACACTAGATTTGTTGATGTGTAGATCTTAAAAATGAGGGTGGAGCAGATTTCTATCTACTATTTTATAGTTACCTTAGAAAATATTAAATTCAATGGCAGCTGAAATAATTTTTGGGATTCAGACCATTTCCTCTCCCTCTTTTCTCTAACACAAGCATGGTAGTGAGTTCTTATACTCTGATATGTAGGTATAATTTTTATTTTATTATTACACTCATTACAGTGCTGAAACATACAGAAGTTAGGTAAGTTGCCCAAATTCACAAAGCTTCATAAATGCACAAATTGAATTTTGTTTTTTTAACCACTACCTAACACTGCCATACAAATGGTCATTTCCTTGAAGAAAATTAATCTTCTCCAATATTAAATGTTTTCCTTTTCTTTTTAAAATTAATCGAGGGTCGATTGACCACCAAAAACTCATAAGAGGCAAGGCACTATTGAGGAGTACTTTAGTCTTTCACATCCATTTTATCAAACTACATACTATGTAAAACTCCAGGCTCTGGGGGCCAATTTTGAGTTGGTTTCAAATACCACAGAACACATAAATCTTTTTCCTCTCTTCTGCTTCCCCCTCACTCTATAATCTACTCACTCTTTGACCTCCCCACAAAAAGCATGACTGCCTTAAATGGAGATTTTTTCCTTTCCTTTAAAAAATGTACATTTGAAACCTTAATCATAGTTCAGAGATGGAGTTAATCAAATTCTTATTTACTGCCCCAGGTGAGAAGCAGTTTACAAGAATATAAACGGCCAGAGAGACACTGTGAACTGGAAGTTGGGAGTTAGAACATTCGGATGATTTAAGAATGCAGACCAAATTTGCTTATTTGAACCCGTCGAGGGGAAGATCAGGTGAACCCATTAAAAAATCTAGATAAGAAAATATTTTAAGGAAATATTGTTTTATAACTTTCAAAGACCTCCAATAATGAGTTTGTCTCAGCATTTAGCCATTTATGCTAGTGCCAATCGAAGTCTCTTAAGGATCTGAGGAATAGATGAGATATTTGTAATTAGTACAACTGTTTGGAATAAACATTGGTTATTTCTTTTTTTTTTTTTCCTCCCATTTATGTATTTGGTACAGGGTCTCACTACACAGCTCAGACTCACAGTGATCCTCCTATGTTCGGCATCCCCAGCGCTGGGATTGCGGGCATATGCCACCATGCCCAGACTTGATCACCGTCTCAGTGTTCCCCAGGGGTGGAGCTGGCACAGCATGTAGTGCTGAGGATCAAACTGTGTTCCCCGTGCTTGCCAAAGCAAGTGCTTAGTCTGCTGAGCTATCTCATCAGCCCCAAAGGCTGGTAATTGAAGTCCTAGAAAATTTTTTCTAAAGTAATCTTTAGTACACTCATTTGTACTTCTTATAAGAAAAGCGTGTGCTGAGTAAAGATAAATTTTATCCAAGAATAGTATAGTTTCTTCACCATCTTATAATTAACCTTAGCCAAATACAGAATAGCCTTGTTCCAAGTTTCAATTGTCACACCCCAAATAGCATAAACAAACATATGACTAATTAAATAGTGAATTTGCTTTCACGATACAGTGAGATTTTCTGGGGGAAAATAAAACAAAAAGTGGTTCATGAGGTGATATATATAAAATAGAAAAAATGACTAAAAAAATTAAAATTCCCTTTTACAAAAGGAGAATTCCAGCTTCAGCTGCCATGAGAACATATAAGAGAGTTTAAGCATATTCATTATTTTCCCATTTGGACAAGGCCTTTGTTTCATATTACTTATTCTATTTTCAAATGTCATGCTCCTAACACAAACGTGATTTTCACTGATGCTCTTCAACTTTGTCAGGCTACCCACCCACCCTCTCCTTTTCCTTCCTAAATTTAATTAAAACCAGCATTCAGCCATACTAAAGAGAAACCCTATTTACATAACACAAAGAAAAACAATTTTTAAAAGCCAACATTAATCATGGGCTTTACAGAAAGTCATCATAAATAGGAAGTATCTAGTTGAGAGCCAAGCTTCAGCCAGTTAAGTAAAATATGTCTTTCTAGCCACAAGGACACTAGTGTTAGTGAGGAACATGGCTCTTTTTGTTCCACAGAGCCTTCATTTTTATATAAAGTTTCCAGGATCTGCCTACTCTGATAGAGAATAATGAATATTCAATGTTGTTTCATTTGCCTACACAATCTAGTAAAATTTAAGCTAGGCTTTTATAGGCATTAAAATACAGTACCAACTCTGTGTCAACCAAAATACTCAGTGCTTTAGAAATCATTTTACTCAATCGTCCCCACGGGCTCCACGAAGTTACTCACCTTTGCTCAACTGCAGGTTGAACTTTGAAACCAAGGAGGTCCTACTGTCCTAACATTCTCTACCTTCTTACCAATAGAGATGCAGTGACATTTAAAAAAGAAATACACATAAGGTATTAAAAGTTTCCTTGCTTATCATGCACTTAATTCTTTTATGGTAATTTCATTTCAATGACTTACCAAGACCATTTTTATCAAAATGAAGAAAAAATACAAGAACATTGTCAATGGCAGAGCCCTCAACCAAATAGGTGACCAGCACAGAAAGAAGAATGCAGATTAACTGAGAATGTTACAAAGGAAGATGTCTTCTTCAGCCAATAGTGCTGGGAAAGTTGGATATCTATGTATAAAAGATTGAAACTGGATCCATGTCTCACTCTCAGCAAAAGTCCAAATGATCAAACATCTAAGTGTAGAGCCAACATCTTGAAATGGCAAGAAGAAAAAAAGAGGGAAACATCCAAGGTGCAGGCACAGGCAATGGATTCTTTGGTGATTATAAGTCTGATCTTCAGGGTTGAATGCAGTTGTGTTCTATCACTGAGATTCATCCCCTGTGATACTTATTTCGAGACGAGGTCTTTCTAAATCACTAAATTGATTAGAATGGGCTCCTCCTACCCTAACCTTCCAGAGTTCTGGATTACACATATACACCACCATGCCCAGGTGAGAATTTCTTTAATAGGACTCTAATATCAGGAAATAATAAGCAGAATTGACAAATGGGTTTGCATCAAATTAAAAACTTCTGCACAGTAAAGGAAACAATAGAGTGAAGAGAGCCTACAAAATGCGAGAAATTTTTGCAAGCTACTTTTCCAACAGATTAGTGTCCCGAATATATAAAGAACTCAAAACCAATCACAAAAAGAACATGTACGAGCGAATGAAGTTCAAATGGCCAATAATTATATGAAAAGTGCTCAGTACCTTTAGCCATCAGGGAAATGCAAATGAAAACTACATTGAGCCCATCCACAATGGCTATCATAAAGAATATAAAAACATAAATACTGATGAGAATGTGGGAAAAAGGAACCCTTGCACATTGTTGGTGCACATGCAAAGTAGCACAGCCACTGTGGAAATCAGTGTTAAAATGTGCCTCAAAAAAACACAAAGTAGAGTTAACTTACAATCCAGCTATCCCATTCCTCAGCATACACCCAGAGAAATTAAAATCACTTAACACAATGATACCCACATCCCCATGTTTACTTTTGAACTGTTCAAAATAGCCAAGTTGTAGAATGAAGTTATGTTAATGTCACATTATGACCTAGGCACCCATCACAGTTGAGTGGATAAAGAAAATATTGTCCCTACACAATGATGCATTATCTAGCCACGACAAAGAATTCAGGCATGTCATTTGCAGGAAAACAAATTGAACTTGAGCGCATCATGTTGAACAAAATAACCAAGACTCAGAAAGACAAGTATAACATGTTTTCCCAGAAAGAATGTATCTAGACCAAAGAAGATGATGTAAAGGTGGAAGACAGAAAATTAAACAAGGGGAAGGAGGCTGAGGGAGAGGAAGGGAAAGAGTAAGTAGAGTAATAGGACGGATTGAAATGATAGATGCATGTATGTATGAAAATGGCACAGTTTACAAAAAATTATAACTTTATGAGACATGATTCATCAAGTCTATATTACAAATATGAGATGACATTCATTTTGCCTGTCATTGTGCAAGAGATCCAACAGACATGGACAAAGAAATCTAGGCACAGAGTTCATTTGTCTGACATCACATTACAAGTGAGAGTTCCTAGATATTTACTCCTTACCTCACCATTGCATTCTCTGTGAAAGAAAGAAAAATTTTCACATTATGAGCAATCAAAATTAGGTAAGAGTAGGTTGTCAGAATTGCTGTTTTATTGGCTAAGTTATTACCTTTACTGTGCACTTATTTCTTCACACAAAGCTCTGACATATATTTCAGTAACATTACAGTTTATTCAGTAAGAATTTCTGGTGCTTTTTAGATGTCAATAATTATGCTAGAAGTTGAGGTTTGAGCCAGACTGTATTATAATGTTGTTACACTCAGGTGACAAAGGTTGAAAAGGAAGTTATTGAACCCAGTGTGACCATGCGAGCTGGAGAAGAGTGAGCCCTCACAGAACGCACTTCTTTTTATTATTTTGTTATTGATTTTATTGAGAAACAAATAGCAATGAGACAGTTTCAAAACAGGTTAGTTGCACAGTTACAATAATTAATAATTTCATATTGTTGTCTCTGTAGAGTTATTCATAGTAGAAGATGCAGACATGATATCCTGTCCAAACACTATTAGTACAAATCTTTCTTTTCATTGACTTAAGAGAAAGTACCTGTTGGAGATGACTCATTAGAATAAGTGCTTCCCTGGCAAGCACAAGGGACTGAGTTCAATCCCCAGTTCCACAAAAAAAAAAAAAAAAAGTCCTTCATTTATATCCGCTTTTTTGTTTAGTTTTGTCAGAGGTGGGTACAGAATGCACTTCTGCCCCTCTCCAACTGCACCCTGAACCCAGAGCAAGTGGAAGCCATCAGACTGACTGCAATGAGTCTTGCTCTCTGCCCTCTTCTTAACCATTGCTCAGAAAAAGGACGCGGTGCTGGAGCAGGCATGGGTAAAATGTTGGCATCACCAAAACAGTGAGGAAGCATCACCTTAACACCACCTCTGACCACTGAAGGTGACACAGGGGCAGGGGCAGGTGTTGAGAATAATCTATGGGATTGCTCATCTTCTATCTAGGGTTTGGGATTGTTCTATGGTCAAAGAAATCTCCTATTCAAAGATTAGTGTCCAAAGTTTCATCTTTGATTTTTACCTATTTACCTTATGGCTTGATATAAACATTTCATGAGAAGGTTGAGTGTTTTTTTTTTAAATCAATTATTCTTAATTTGGAATAATTTTAATTTAGAATGCTTTTTCTTAATTTCTTTATTTCTTCATTTGAATTTAAAAAGTGTGAAAACATTATGGTCTTGCACATGTGTGCTATAGAGAAGTCAAGGTACTAAAGACTCACAGCTCATAAAAAATATTGGCCCAAGATTGGCAAGAGAATTAATGCTGTAGTAGAAGTTGGTGTTATCCTAGAAGGACAGTGACTACTTCTAGATGTATGTGATGGTTGTTCTTGTTTTTCTCCAAAACTAGTACAGAGGACTGACAAATTTGAATCTTAAGATTAAGATTTCAAATATTCCTTCAAGCCATTCATTTTCTAGTTGAAGAAGTGGAAAACTTAGTGACTTTGGAGGGACGTGTAAAACTCTGATCTGAGTCAAGCATGCTTTCATCAGCACCAAACTGCGATTGGAAAGGTCGGCTTTAGGCAAGACGAAGAAGGCTGAATAGGAAAGGATCATCCAGCTGCTGGACCTCTCTACAAACTTTTTTAATAAAAGAATTAATAGTTCTCTTCACTGTTGAGGATGATGAGATCTGGAGAAATTAAATACCTGCTCAAGTTCACAGCGCACCCGGTAATACAGAGCTCGGAGAAACTAGAACCTGGAAAGTCCTCCTCAACTCAGAGCCCGTGATCTGCCCGTTCTACTCTCTCCTTCATAGGGGTTTCCCTTGGTTTTCTCATCAGAAATTAATTTGGAGGCATATTTTCCTTTCTCATTTGCATTTTTAAGTAGGGTTAAATGGAATTTGCTTCTTTATTTTAGTTCATGATGATTAACCAGTAGTTCAAGCTCTTTTCAGTAGGCTGATCTAAAGAACTTCACATATTTTGTATATCCTCAAAATACCAAACAATTTAAAAATATTATAAAAGTATCCTTGTCATCCTCATGTCTAACGATGACCCTGTGATGAAGATCACCAGCTATGGCTACATTAATTAGACCTTTCAACAATGAACAGGATATTTTTCTGGCCTATCTGAGACAGAGAAAATGACTCAGGACCACAGAATACCATCCATCACCATTATTTTTGAAACCCAAGAGGCAAAATCTGTGTATGGAACTACCATGTACTGTATCACTTTTATGTTTGCCAGTGTAGGACTGTCAGCTAAGACCTGGATATTACACCCTTGTCCTGAGTATGAGAATTAGCAGAAACATGCTCACTGTTGTGGATGCCTCAAGTTTAGTGAACCACAGCAGGATACTGATACTGTGTTCATCTGTCTTCCATGAAGTACTCAGCATACCAAACAGGCTAGTTCATTAATTATTTCAAGTCATCTTCACAACTGACTTCATCAAGAACAATGATAAGCAAGGCTCCTACCTGCAACAAGTAATTCTTCAAATCTTTTATTATATTTGAATAAAAGATTCAATAAATAAATAAAGAAAAGGTCTTTCTCAGTATTTACTGAAGAATATTTTAGCAAATAGCTTTGAAATTGTATCTCTCACTTTCTCAGCACTGATAAAAATGGCACAGAAGTGCCAGCCAAATAGCTCAGTGGATTAAAGTGTCTGGAAGAAGGTGCAGGGGTCGGGAGCTTGATCCCTGGGCCTGCTGTGGTGACCCCACCCCCAGGGCACATTGAGATGGCAATTGAGACTGGGTATGGTGGCATGCCCCTGTAATCCCAGCGCTTGAGAGGACAAAATCACTACAGGAGAATCACTACAAGTCTGATTTAGTAGTGAGACCCTGAGCACCCTGTAGACCCTTCCCTAAAATACATTTAAAAAAAAAAGTTCAGAAACCCCTAAGCAGTGAGGAAGCTCCCAGTACACCTACACAGGCTAGGCTAGCTGCACATCTACTTGGAATTTTTCATAAAATTGACTTTGAATATTGAGTATGAAACTTCTAACCATAACATGGCATCTTCCCACCAGAAGCAGCTATATTTCATTCCAGCGGCTCACCTTGAATGGCTTAGCATTGTCTTGTATTATGCTTCTTATAAGTAAGCAGATGTTGGGCTGGCATATGGTGCCCATTCATAAATTTCTCTAACATTTCCCTGGTGTATAAGTCACAGACAATGATGCGTTCTGGTGACCAGTCTTCATAGCTGCCCTCAAGGAGCTCTGGGGCACTGGTCCCATTTGTTTGCCTCGGCTGGGTAAGCTAGTGCTCTGGGCATCCATCCATTGACAACATGTCCAGATGGTTGGTGGCAGGCTGGTCCAGGCTCTGCAAGAGGCACCTAAGGAAAGTGAGGGCCGCCAGAGCTTTCTGTCCTCCGTAGCCTGCAGATGGTGATCAAAGGAGCTGAGCTGAAGGTTTCAGCTGCACCAAGTATTCAGAGGCAGTTACTATGAAGAAAGTAATTGTCAAGAAGAGAGTTGACAATTTGAAAATCCAAATACAAGGGCTCTCAAAATAGATCTGGAAAAACTAGAGGTGTTTATAAAGAGGCCTCTCCTGAAATAAAGTCCAAGTGTGCACTCACCCAGTCTCTTCCTTCTGATACACGCGAAGCTGTATTTGCTGACAATTTGTGTTCACTTAGTTACCTTTAGTCTTGTCTTCCAATACACACAGCAAACAATGTTAGAATGCAAAGCATATCTTTTGAAACTTCTCCTCCTTTCCAAAGCACTCACTACCTTGCTAGGCACAGCATGCAATTAGCAATCCCACATGGGCTCCCTGATGTATTGGAGGTGACCTCTCCTCACTGCCACCATGATGTCAGCTATGACTGCAGGCTCAGTTTATAATTCGCTTCCATGTTCATCCCTTAATTTGTTAGGTTAGCATGACTATTTTCAGGAAATCACACTAAATACTTCTTTAAGTGCTTCTCCAAAGTGATGTGGATTTTAATCAAGAGAAAGGTTTGGAATTTTTATTTTCTGATTCATACTCCAGCTGGAGCTAGATTTAACCTCAATTTTAATTCTAGAACAAAATAATCCTAGAATTTTAAAAGTTGTCTTATTTTTTTTCCTTTAGAAAGAAGTTTCAGCCAGGTTATAAGTTACATTTTTATATTTTATTGATAAGGTAGCCCATAAGTACACCAGAAATTACAATCAGTGGTGAATATGCAGCCATATTTTTGCCTCTTAATAACTGTCACTCATCCATCCTGCTATTTGTCTGTCCTGTGCTAGAGGATGACCCTCCAAAGTCCACGAGGAGAATGGCTAATCCAGGAGAGCAGAGAGGCATGCATGAGAGACATTTTCTGAGCAGTAGAACAGTCTGTACCTCAAGGAGAATGCCAAGGAAGACTAGCCAGGAAGGAGAAGGCTGTAAAAGAGAGCAATCACTGGACTGAACTGTGCAAAGTAAAAGATAGGATGAAAGAGAGCTCCATGCAAAGGAACATCCATAACAGGTGAGGTGTAGAAGAATATAGGCTTTTAAAAATAATACAGGGTATATTAACTGTACTTTCCTTTGAACTTTTCCTTCTCTACCTGCCAACTTTTCCTAAATTTCAGTCAATTACCACATATCTATTGAACATTGTCATCATTTCAGATACCACCATCCCTTTGTTTTTGATTCCAGTTTCTCTTCACACGACACCAGGTGTTTCCCATCCCCAGGAGCCCAGAATGTCTGATCATTCAAGACAGAAACAATGCTAACATGTGCTTATGAGAGAGGCATGGTGTGCCACAAGAGCTGCAAAGCTACATAATAAACCAATATCCCTGTCTGCACAGAGCTTGAATTCTTAGATAAGACAGGTGTAAAAATAAGTATAATATGTGGCCTCATGTAAATGTTGAATGAGAAATATAAAATGAATTATAGGCATTTGGACAGTGTAGTAGAACTCCATTATGTCATGGTTCATTAGTACAAGTGTTTAGATATACTATAAATCAGGTTTTGATGCAAACAGAAATAATGAATGAATCAATTAGAAGGCAGAAAGCTTTTTTCGCCCAGATAAAACCCTGACAGGAGAACTAAGACCAAGGCTTAAAGCTCTCCTCAAAATTCAAAGCAGCTAGCTCAGCAGACTAAAGCACCTGCTTAGGAGACACAGGGACTGGGGTTCTATCCTTGGCATGCAGGGCTGGCCCTGCCCCTGGAGTGTGCTGAGATAGTGATGGAGACTGAGCATGGTGGCGCATGCCTATAATCTCAGTGCTTGGGAGGCTGAAAACAGGAGGATCACTATGAGTTCAATTTGTGTAGTGAGACCCTATACTAAAATGCATTTTTAAAAAAAGATTCAAAGCCACAAGATCTCAGCAGTTTCAGAAGCTGACATGGGAACATGGAGCTGAAATGGCACCATCAGAATCCAGCAAACCGGGACCAGGGAGATCGCTCAGCAGGATAAGTGCTTGCTTGGCAAGCACAAGGGCTTGAGTTCAATCCCTGGTTCCGAAAAAAAAAAAAAAAAAGAATCCAGCAAACCACAAAGGCAGGGCTAAAGTAATGTGTGAAGTTTTCCCATAATGTCAGAGGTGGAAAGAAAAATGTAGAAGCAGCTACCATTAAGGATTAGGGAAGGATGCTAGAGCACTGAGCCAAGGAGTGCAGAGATTGTCACCTCTACCACACAGCCTGGTGCTCATTCACATCCCCCCAGTTGATTCCATACTTCTCAGGGCTTCACTTACCAGCTTTATGCAGCCTACCTCTTTTCCCTTTGGACATTTACATTTTTATGCCTATCTATCCAAGTCCTCCCTTGGGTATCTATTTCCACATACTGATTCTCTAAACCTATATTCTGTGTTGTTTAATTGTTCTATTATCCACTACTCATCAATCTGTGGAGTGTGAAACCCTAAAAACATTCTGGTTACTATTTTATCCCTCTTCCCTTCATGACCAAATGATCACCAAATGAAGTAAATGTATGTGCATGTGCGTGCATGTGTGAATCAGCATCCTCATTATGGATTTTATATAATTTAAAATATATTTTAATGTAAATGAATTCACATTTTACATCAACTCATTGTGTTCCCAACAGGAACTGCTTGATTTTTGCGAAATATATGATGGAGATAATCGTAGAAACTTTTCTGAGAACATACACCTAACCATGGTGGAGGAAACATTCTTGGTCAAGAAAATCAGTGATTTTCTAAAGCTTTTGTTTTGAGCCCTTCAAACAGTTCAAGTCTACAAAGAATCAAACTCAAAACTGGAAAGACACCTGAAGTGTTTTAAGTTTAACAGCTCACAGAAGGGCATGGTGAATCTGATGATAGCCATGACAGGTCTGCTGTCAACTTGCAACATGGAGAACCAAGGCTCAAATAGAATGACGGTTGGTGGGGAGGACAACAGAGACGTTAATGAGGTTCTGTGTGTATATTCAATTACACAATCCCCGTGATCACTGCAGAATTTCAAGGGAAGAAACTTGAAGGAAGATTAACAATTCATCAATGACCAAGTTTTAAAAGTCACCATAGTCACTGTTGAATAAGGCTTTATGGTGCAAATTTCTAAGAAAGAAACAAAAACATCTCCATTAGCTGGTGACAAATATGCCTGTGCAGTGCTGGAACTGAGGATTTGTTGATTGCTGACACTTGAGAGAGAGTAGTGATTCATATTATGAAAAGACTCAATTTTTTTTTTCAAGAGATGCAACTTGGTAACTAATTTTTGTCTCTCCCTGCCAGTGTAACCGTTTGAATGTTAATTTAATTTTACAGAATATCATTTATGTAAATGTAATTAGAAGGGAAACATGATCTGGAGATGCACAGCACCAAAGAAAATTTATTACTCCAAGGGGTATTGCTCTAATCATTCAACTGCAATATTGAGTTTCCCCAGATTTAATCTAAAAGCAATAAATTACAAAAGGCTAATGCCCTGCCCAACAACAAGCTGTCATGAACCCGTTTCATAGAGAGAAACCAGAAAGAGGAAGAGAGGGGAAAAAAAGCCTGAACTTTATGTCAGCAACAGGCTATCACCAGCTTCATATTTCCTGATATAAACCTCGGTAGAGACAACATCACCAGAGGAAGATAAAAACTCCATTTCCTAAAGAAGAATAGAAAGGTGATTTCCAATCACCTACTGGTTTTCCCTCCAGGAATTTGACCAGAGCTCTTTGCTTATTGTTAAGCCTTATTCTAAACGTTGGAAATCCAGGGCTCTATGTTTCCTAATAACAAAGGGAGAGGAATCCAGCTAGGCTGAAACTACCCCAGGTCTACACCTTATGGCTCCTCTGTGCTTTTGCACAGAAGAGGAAAAGACACAGCCTGATGAATGTCAAGGTCCATATTGCATTCCATCACATGCATGGCAGAAAATCAGCTCTCTTGGAGCACCTTGCTAGCTGGGAGAAGCCAAGCTTATAGAAAGAAAACACTCCTCCGTCCCCTTTCCTGTTCATGCTGAGTGAAATGCTGTGATGGGAAAAGCTTAAGGCAGAAGTGGGTGGCCTCCCTGTTGCCTGAGCCCAGCGAATGAACTTGAATGTGACTAAGCCTACCTGGTACTATGGACATGTTCAACAACTGTCATGCTGGGAAGGCAAATCAAATCATCAGTCTGGCTGCCCAAAAGAAACTTTCAGTCAAGTGTTTAAAAATGCCGGTGTCTGGATTCCAGCACAGAGCAATTAAATTAGGAGTCAGTGTGCTTAGGACTTGTGCATGGGCAGACTTTAACATCCCCCGCCCCCATGATGACTTTAATGCACAGTCCAGGGTGAAGATGACAGGCCTAGATAAGGAAAGGTTGATGATAGAGAATGGAAGGCACCATTGAAAGGGATGATATGTTGAAGATATTTCCATGTCATAGGGCCATTCCAAGGGGTGAGGATTTCTTTTTTCATTCATTCTTTCTTTCTTTCCCCCCACCATTTTGCATATTTGGTACAGAGTCTCACTTCCCAGTTCAGGCTCATGGTGATCATCCTATTTTCAGCCTCCCTAGCGCTGGGATTACAGGTGTGTGCCACCACACCTAGACTCTGTTGTAGTACCCCGGGGGCAGGGCGGCACAGCATGCAGAACCAGGAATCTAACCTTGAGCCCTTGCTTGCCAAAGCAAGCACTTGATCTGCTGAGCTATCTTGCCAGCCCATGGTTGGGAATTTCTTAAGCAGGAAAAAGGAAGAGTAGAAATGTAAGTGTTCATACAAAACTGAGGCTAGCTGGTAACATATGCAGCAATGGCCACCAAATAAAGCCATATCATTTCAATATGATTTCAAAGCCACAAAGTTTTCTGTTGTTGTTCCTAATTTATTTACCCAATTAAGACCATAATAGCGTGACTTACCTTTCTTAAGTCAGGAGTTTGATCATATAGCTAGAAAAATTTTCTGCGGGTGAAAAATCAAGTCTTAAAGTAAATTCTGAATTTCTTTTATTACCCAGAAATTCTTTAACTGTTAACTTATGATCTTGTATTATTTTTATTTTTTTAAATTTTATTTATTTATTTGTGTGTGTGTGTGTGTGTGTGTGTGTGTGTGTGTGTGACCAGCTCAGCGCACCAGGGGGCGGGGCTGGCTGGCATGTGGTTCTGGGGGATTGAACCGCAGTCCCTGTGCTTTGCTAAGCTTGTTCTAAGTAGGTGCTTTAGACCACTGAGCCATCTCACCAGCCCCTGTATTCTTTTTAATATTAGTTGGTGGTTTAATTCAGAAATAGGTGTGCCCTGCAAAAGTATTTTTAAAAGTTCAACGATAGAATGGAGGTTAAAACCTTTTTGGTATTTCCTGATTTTACATGCGTGACTAGTACTTTATGAAAGAGTGAGTTTTCTGTTAATTTCAGTATTGTTTTTATTAGTAGAAGAAATGTAAGTAGCACTTGATACCTGTACTCTCATGAAAACTATTTCTTGGAATTGCATTAACTGAAATATTGATTCAATAAAGCACAGTACAAGAAGTTCTCTACTAGAGCAACAAACTCTATATGAACCAAATTTGTGTATATGGACTCTGAGAGATAGATAAACTAAAGGTTAAACAATTGGTAACTCCGTATGTGCATTATGTTTTATTACCCACAAACTTCCCACCATATACACACTAGCACACAGTTTACTATCTGAGAAGATTTGAACTTATCTTCGTCTTCTCCGAAAATTGATTTAGTAATGACAAATCAGCAGGCTTAGTGAAAAGGTAAAGTACTCTTCAAGGCTGTTCTGAAGGATTTACACAATATAAACCAATGTCTCTTTGTTGCCCTGCTGTTAACAGACTTTGGGATGTGGGAGTCTCCTTTTAGAAGTGATTTTTAGTTCCCTTCTGTTCCAAACAAAGAAATGAATGAAACAAGCATACAAATTCAGAAGGTTAAAGAAAGAATGAGTTCTGCAGAGTGAGTTTCAGCCAAATAAAAAAGGTGGAAAAAATAAGAATAAAATATACCCTGCTGCATAGAGTGAGTTATCATGAACAGGTACAGTGGTGAGTACCTAACAACATCTGTCTCTTTCTTGTATTTCCTATACTGGTGTCATTGGTTCATGCCCAGACCATTCCATAAAAATCCTGCTGGAGTTCTCTCAGAAAGTCCACAGGCAGCGTACTGAGAATTGTTCTGTGTCTCTGCCCCAGGATCTTGCATGTCCCCTTTCCTGCCAGTTTTAGTCAAGCCGCACCTTCTTGCCTGCTATCACATTATGGATCTAGGAGAAGGCTGACAAATTTGAAAAAGATGGAGCTTAGTGGGCACTGGGCAGTGTTCTTCACTATGGACACTCCTACAGGGATGCGGGGAGGCCTTAGGCCTTTCCCCTTTCCTCTCTTTCATTTTCTGGTTAAGAAATGACTTGTTTTGCCCTGTGCTGCCACCATGATGTGCTGCCACAGGGCCCGAAATACTGAAGCCCAGCAGGCACTGAAGCCTCCAGAAGTATGAGTCAAACTTTTTCCTCATGGTGAGCCTTACTACAGGTATTTGTTACAGTCATGGAAAGCTAACACACACCCACTGGGCTCAGTACTCATTTCAGTAACCAGACCTCTCCGGCTGAGGCAGAGCTTCCCATGGCTAAAAGAATCGGTACCTTTTAGCCATGGGAAAAGAGATTCATAAAGAGAGTGAAAAGGAGCTCATCTCTGATTCCATTTCTTGGTTATATATCTTTGCTGATTTCATTATTCTTTAAATTGTACTTGTTAAACAAAAAGGGGGAAATAGATCAAATTGAATCGAATTGCCAAATAATTCAAATAAAGGAATATCTTCTTTATCTCCCAAGCTGGGAGTTGATTCTTTTTTCCAGTAACGAGAACACTTTTTTTTTATTACAAAAATTACGTATTATTTCTCACTGAACTTTTTCTTCCAAAGCAAATATCTTGAGTGTTAAGCATTGTGTCGAGTCCGCTCTGTATTGCCTTATAAATTTAATCAACTAATTATTTTTCTCATTGCAGATACTTAATTATTAGCTGGCTCATCTCAAGGGTCAACTAGACCACATACACATTAGATGTGGTACAGCCCATCTTTTATGTAATAATGTGCTAAATAATCATTCAAAATCTCCAAAATTCAAACAAGAAAAATTTGTTGTGATGATCCTAAAGTAGAGGAATAGTAAATATTTTCAGCAGCCACCTAGGTTCATAACACCTCGTAGAGAAGAATTGATATTTTAATTTACATATTAAGTCATAGCTAACAACATATTGCCCTCAGTGTCATCACCCAAGGATGCTGCTAATTGATGACCAATGAACCTTTTCCACAGAAGCAACAATTCAGAATTCACTTATTCTTATCATTGCTACACATCCAGTTTTCAAGTAAAAGTTAATGCAATGTGCCCAGCTTCTATGAATTCCTAGGTAATCACAGAGCAGAAATAAAATGAAATGCTGAACAATTAAACAAGAAAATAACATAGACTACCTGGTCTGCAAAATACAGGCTAAATAAGCTTCCATACGTTCCCCTACTTCCTTCATTTCCTTGATTTCTTTTCTTTTTTAAATATATGTAATGGTTGCAGGGTCTCACTGTGCAGCTCAGACTCGTGGTGGTCCTCCTGCTTTCGGCCTCCCCAGTGCTGGGGTTACAGGCATCGGCCACTAGGTCCGGAGTCTGGCCAGCTCAGACTGCCCTGGGGGCGGGGCTGGCATGGAACGTGGTGCTAGAGATTGAACTGAGGTCCCTGTGCTTGCCTACGCTTGACTAAGCAGGTGCTTTAGTCAGCTGAGCTATCTCACTGGGCCCCCTTTATTTTCAATTACAGATCTTTACAGTGAAGATCATCTAGGCTTTAGTCTCAAAGCTTCAATTAAGTTAACATAATGAAATAGACCCTTTGGTAGTATAGAAATTCTCAGTTTCCTTGAGGACCCAGTTTGGGGAGAAGATGGAAATAAAGGTAGAAGGAGAAATTAGGCCAGTCTTCTTTTATCAATACTGTTCTTCACTTCTATTGTAGCACCAGGGATCGGTAAGGGCTACATCCTCCAGAAAGTACAGGTGACCACCTTTTATTCCAAAAGGAAATGCCTCTTGATTCTTTTGGCATTTCAACCATCAGTGAGTAAGGTAATTACTGGCTGCCTAACATTTGAGCAGGATTGATAGATTCCATTTAAATCAATGCGAAGCTTATGCTTCCCCACCCCAGGAA
The DNA here is from genome assembly GCF_000260255.1 of Octodon degus. Taxonomy (NCBI): domain Eukaryota; kingdom Metazoa; phylum Chordata; class Mammalia; order Rodentia; family Octodontidae; genus Octodon; species Octodon degus. Next base: position 2,162,758 of record NW_004524654.1, read on the forward strand.
ATTTGCCAAAGTCAGAAGGTGACAGGGTAAATAAATGCCACGGTACGGCAGAAATTTTTATTCCTGATGTACTTCTCTGATCTTGTCTTGGGTGTTAGCCTCAGGTTGGGAGGCTGATGCTTGCTCCTGGCTTGGTGCTACACACAGTAGCATTTCAGACTTAGTGACTGAGCTGAGGTAATAGTGGATGTGTGAGGCCTGGAAAGACAAATACTTCCTTTAGGACCAGAAATAAAGATTTAAAAGATACAAAACACAATGTTTGTTTTATAAATTATACTTTAAAAGGTGGGATTAATAATATTAGGTGTAGGCTGAGGATATAGCTCTGGAATAAGTGTTGTTTGGCAAACACAAGGTCCTGAGTTTGATCCCTGGTACCAAAAAAAATTATA
>NW_004524654.1:2163256-2176967 GCF_000260255.1 Octodon degus
AGATATCTTATTATCATATCACCACAGCACTAAGTTTCTTTTTTTATTTTTCTTTTCTTTCTTTTTTCTTTTCTTTTTTTTTTTTTTTTCAGTACTGGGGATTGAACTCAGGACCCTGTGCTTGCCAGGCAAGTGCTTATTCTACTGAGCTATCTCCCTGGCCCTACTAAATTTTAATATATGAGGTAAAAAGCAAACTAAAAAATGTTTTGATTCACAGTTGATATAGACAACATGTTCATTTTGGGTCTATTAGGAAGTTTATTTAAAATTACCAATAAATCCTCTGCCTGGGCCTCAAACACTCATTTTAGTTGCTCTCTGGAAGCCTAGAAATAATACTTTTAGCCTTTCATTTTATTTATTAATCTTATTTACTAATCTTTGGGTTAACCAAAATAATTCTGAAGTAATTGTAACACTCCAGTCTTTGTTAGGTTGTACAGGTAGACAAAAAAGTGTGGGCTACCTGGACGTTATTTACCAAAACTTGTGCTACATGGTGCTGTTTTCATTTCCTGGAGCCCTCCTGTACTGCTATTATTTATTACAATTTCTTAATTATTCATCCCAGCAAAGTTTATAATTATGAACCAGCCACTAATGAGAAAGCAAAATGCAATTCCGTAGTAATCTCATTTTTATCTGACATTAATTAATGTCCCCTTATAAACTGCAATTTAGCCATAAAGTCCACTTGGTTCTTGAGTTTAATCATTCAGTAGACATTGCGAGACTAGAAAAAAAAAAAATCTGCTCTAATGCAGACGGGTAAGTCCTATGTACTGATTTAACATTTGATTATACAACAAATGTTCCATGTTTTTGTGGTAAAGTACGTAAGTGCCCTTCATGGGTAGCATTTGGGGCATGGTGCCAGATATGAGTTTGAAAGGGAGAGAAATGAGTGTTTTCTTCTTCACACTAAAAGGCAGCTCTCTGTCAAGATTGCAACATTTTTAAATGTTGACAAGCATGTGCACCCTAACACACGCTTTTTGCCTGGCTCATTATGTAAATTATATTCATGTAATGCATCACTTGGGTATTCAGGTGCAAGCCCATGGTATCTAATACAAGTTTTCCCTGTCAGAAGAGACAGCAATGTACATTTTCAGTAAGGATAACTGATCGGGGTGGGGGGAGAAGAAAAAAATAACTGCTATTTTCAATCAGCACTATGGAAAGTGCCCTTTGTCCAGAAAAGATATGATGCTGGGCTGAGGCTGTAAAATACATCTCTGACCTTATTATCCAGGCTTCTGTGTTAAATATAGTGGCTATAATAGAATTTGTATGCCCCAGTTTCTGACAGGTTGAATGTTGCTTAGTGATCCAGGAGTGGAAAATGGCTGCCTAGATTCAAAGGAAATCATAGATTACAGACATTTCCTGGATATTATGACCAGAGGATGCCATTACAATGGCTCACAAAAAAGACAGCTTCTAACACCCATAATTGGAGTGGGACTGTGTTTTCTATTTATTGTTGTGTAATGAATACCCCAACAATATTCACTCACCTGCTGGTGAGGCATGCGGGCTAGTTACATGAGTCCCCTGCTTCAGGACCCGTCACAGGGTTCATCGAGGTACAACCCAGCCTGTGTCACCTGAAGGCTTAATGGGGAAGTCCCCATTTCTGAATGTAGCAGCGAGACCTCTTGCAGGCTGGAATGAAAGCCTCAGTTTCTAGTTTCATGTTGGCTGAAGCTGCTCAGTTCTTTGCCATAAGACACCGTCTACTCTAATCAGGCAGCTTGCTTCATTAAAGTAAGAAGGCAGAAGGGAAGACAGGGGATTCCCAGGATGGAAGTGATATTCTTCTGTGATTTGATCTCAGAAGCGATATGTCACTACCTCTGCATTTGGAGAAAGCTCCTGAGTTCGGATCACACACAAGGGAGGAAGTCTCTACAGAGGTGTGCATACCAAGAGTCAGGGATCACTAGGAGCCTTTTCATAAGACTTCTTACCAAAGAAACTGAAAGACTTACCAGGGCTTTATCAGGGCTCCCAAATATTCCTCGTCTACCAAGATACTATATCATGCTACCATGTGAAGCCTACAAGCTAACAGAAGGAAATGACAGTACTTTGAAGCCCTTCCTTCAACAACATAACTAGCAAGAAATTTAATGGTGTTATTCATAGACAGTGTCTTGGCAGGGTCTAAAAAGGGAACCTCTTTTCAATTCAAAAAGGAAATCATTTTCTCCAAAGGGAAAAGAAGCTATTTCATTGTCCTTATCTTTGAGGGTATTAATACACACAAAAACTTCTTCCAGATGTCTAGAGGAAACAATTAATCCTACGATGCAAAGGCAGATTGACAGGGTGGAGTGTGAGAGCCAAGGAGCTGCAGCACCCTTCTCCCAGTCATGCCACCATTTTCAGGGGATGGGTGGAGGCAAAGCATTCAGGGAAGGTCACTCGAAGTGGACTCCATGACGCCAGTCTTTTGAAGGACCTAACCGAGGTGCACATCAATAAGACCCTTGAAACCAGAAGCACATCTTGCCACATTAGAAGCACACATAATGTGACCAGATTTGGCCAATATAGGAGAATGGGTACCAGATCAGAATATCCCCTTGGGAGGGACAGCTTGGGAATATGCCCTTGACTACATGACCTGAAGTTTATTCTTACGTCTGATATGGCGAGAAAGCGGAAAATTATCACACAAATCCACTGTTGCATCTGTGGCCGTTTGTATACTGGTGAGCAGGATTTTTTTTTTTTATTTTTAAAGAAAATCTTATTTATTTATTTGGTACAGGGTCTTGCTATGAAGCTCGGATTCATGGTGATCCTCCTGTTTTCAGCCTCCCCAGCACTGGAATTACAGGCATGTGCCACCACCCCAGGCCCAGTTTTGGTGGCCAGCACAGAGCACCCAGGGGCAGGGCCAGCATGGCCTGTGGTGCTGGGGATTGAATCTGGATGCTTGTACTTGCCAGGCAGGTGCTTAGGCTGCCAAGCTGTCTCCCTGGTCCATGGGTAGGGCTTTTATTGTTGAACAACTTCACAGCTTTGTGGCAACGATCTCCCCTAACAATGATCTTGCTGGGACTGTTGGCTTTCAAACCTGGGTGAGGATATGGGGGCTGCAGTTTTTCTGGTTGCTTTAGGCATTACACCCAAATCACTTCCCAAGCAACCATAAACTCAAAGATTTTCAGATGTTACACAAATTGTATTTTCTCAGAACAGTTTCAAACACTTTGGTTCCAAACCAAGATTTTTGTTTTGTTTTAAAATGGGGTCTGCCTATTTTCCTAGACCACCTGTGAACTCCAAATCTTCCTCCTGCTTCAACCTCCCAAGTGTTAAGATGAGGGTCTCATTCTATAGGACCATGAACTAAGACTCTTAGAAAGATGAAATGTCAAATGTTTCACTTCCATCAAAGCTGCTTGCACGTTGCCTCACACAGAGGAGTAACCCTGGGAGTTGAAAGTCCTTCCAGGAAAGAATAACCTCCAGGTCAAGTGACTTCCCCACACTGTTGTGCATGATGAGCAAAAAACAAAAAAACTACACGTCCCTTCATTCTTTGGACCCAAAACAGCCTGCACCAAAAGGCATTGCTGGTCTCTACCCCGACCACCTTGCCCAAAATAAGAGGAGGTGTACAAATACTTATAAAGTATCATTTTATTGTCATTAAAACATGAGTATTATTCATTTGCTATCATTCATTTATACAGCATGCATTTGAAAACAAAAATTAACTATTATGATAGAGAAATGCATATTTTCAATGTGGCAAATAAGGATGGAATGAATCTGTTGGTACCAAGAATGGATAGCATCGCAGAAGTTCCCAGCTTCATAAAATGTTTTTTCATCATATTTACTTCACCCTCGGCCTTTTGAACAGAAGAAATTCCATAATCAGTAATTTACTATTTTAGTTTTGTTTTGATTCATGAGAATTTTAATGGTTTCTTGAACTGTATTCTATATGCAGCAAAATCTAAGGAAAAGGCTACGTGTGACTCACTTACTTAAGCAAGTAATCCCAGAGAAAAACAGAGAGACAAGCCATGCAAAGACATCATCATGGGGGACGTGTTGCTTATTTGCTGTGGGATCTTCTTAGATGACAGAAATCATGAGACTACAAAGTTGTTGTGGGAAACAATGAATTTGCACATAAAGTGCTTTTCAAACTCACAGTTACTGTTTGTTTGTCCTCCTCTGTGGTCATGTGTCCTTTGAATTGGAGCCAGGAGGGAAACCTGGAATCCCAGGAACCATTGGTGTCTTTTCCTCACATTCCAGGAGAAATCGTTTGGCTTTGCTCTTAACTAAAGTGAAAGCGATGTACAACAGGGAAATGAAACAAAGAAATGAACGTGGACAGAGAGCATAACTTCCCAAAGAGAATTATCACAAGGACCCAAGATGCTGCCAAGAACAATAATGTAGTATATTTTCATTTGACACATTTTTTTGGTTAATTTTTCTTTGTGGTATGGTTTGATGGAGCCTGAAACCAAAGTTCTGATTTGGGAGGTGAGAACCAAAGTTCTAGAATCTCTGATACTTATAACAGCTCAGGACTATACCTTCTTCTGATTCCAGTTGATTCACTGGACTCCAGGATTGAATTTTCTCTCTCTCTCTCTCTCTCTCTCTCTCTCTCTCTCTCTCTCTCTCTCTCTCTCTCTTTCTCTTACACACACACACACGCCACACACAGATACACCCACACACAATCCATAATTACAAGAAGGATATGAAAGAAAAGCAGTAGTGCAGAATTAAAGTATTGAAGGGCAACTATCAGCTCAATGTCATGGAGAAAAAACTCAATGATAATAGAAAAATACAATTGATTTGGAGATAAATGGGAATTGAATTGACAAAAGGAGATAGGAAAGGAAGAGGAAATGGCTGGCAATCTCTTTTGATTTTCCATGTGACCAAGTCTCTCAGCTTTGAATGGAAATAACGTGTCTACTGCTCATTTCCGGGTTGGTAGCTCAACCATTTGGTACACAGGCACTGCCTCCTGAAGACCCATGCATTTCCCCTAGCTTCCTAAACTCTCTTCCAAAAACTTATCCCTCTGGACTGCCTCATAATTCAGCAATTGAGTGGTTCCTACCCAGTTCAGAGTGGCGCACCTGAGCCCTAATTTAGTGGGATCACCAGGTTTTTTGTATTCCTACCAGTTGGCAGGCTATGCTCCTACAGTTGACAGTAATAATTACTTAATAATAATTTTGTCTCTGTTACCCTATACTCTATGTCATAGTTCTCATCTCCAGAGTTATATGTATACACTCATATGTGTGTGCACGTACACATGTTCATAAACACACACACCCAAGTCTGCATATGCACACATATGCACATCTGTGCATGTGTACACACACATATACTCATGCACACACATGCATACCTGGATACAAGTACTTCCCAGAAACAAGAACACATGTACATACTCACATAAGCTCTTTACCCACCCCAGTTAACCGTCATCTCCCTGCTCTTATTTCTGAGAGCACTTAGACCTAACACTGGGCTCGTTTCTCCAGCTCGCCACAGGCCTAACGATGGCAGTGACTGAAAAAGGTGACTGTCTCTGCCGATGGATTTTTGCCTTGGTTGTCTTTTGGAAAATTATGTGACTAGTCCTGGAGATTCTTAACCTTTACGAACTGTTAACTTTCAGGAGCATGCCAAAGTATTCACAAGTTTCTTTTTTTTCCATACGCAAAATGATAATAACCATATGTAGTTGTCAAATACATTGTAAGGAATACATTAGGTAATAGCTCTAAATAATTAACATAATACCTGGGTATAAAAATTATAATAAATGATAGCTATTGCTATCATTGTATTTATTAGTTTATCATTTGGCATTTGAGTTTGCATATCCTCTAGTTAAGCTACTACATTTTAAAAATTATACCTATAGTACAGGAGCAAGAATATGAAATTTTTTTTACTTCTTTTCATCATTTTTAACTTATAAAGGAAAGGACAGAGGCAAGTGTGGTTAGAAGTTTTGGGTTAAATCTTAAGTAACTTGTTAGCTGACATGGATAGGAAGCAACCTAAGAAGCTTTAAAAATATTCCGTCACAATGTCATATTTCATTTACATCATAATTAATAATTAAGATAATTCCATGAGTTTCAATTAAGGAAGAAGAGGAGGAGCCGCTAAAGCAATTCAACGTGCAGCCTCCTCTTTGGAAGGTCACTATGGATTTTTCTTTTATCTCCCTTCACAACACAAAGGCCATGCAAGACACCTATTATGCTTCCAGGAAGAACATTATGAAAGTCTAAACTACATCCAAAGTGTATTTTACCCCTAATAATTAGAACTGGATGAACAGCTAGGAAAAAAAATATGAACCTGCTCCAACTAAATTGGTTCAGCTCTAACTGATCTAATACAGTTTTCCAAAGAATAATTGATATTATATAATCATAACTGCCAGTTTATGTCACAAAAGTGACATTTGACACTTTCTTGCTAGCCAGCTTAACATCATCAATTAGAACATCACTGTGTAGTGACATTTCACCAATCAACTGAACATCATAGAATATGACATCACCTCTTTTATGAACCCAGAGGATTGAGACAAGGGGAATAGAGTACATGGCTAACAAAAACTAACATTTCCCTTTGATTTGTGCTTTTGGAGTCTTTTATGTTCTAATCATGGTTCTAGGATGATTATTAAAAATAATAATAAACCTTATAAAATCATACTGAAAGCCACAAGAGCAAATTGTACATTTTATAGTTTCCTTTAGTTATGCTTTAACATCCCTAGATAGTGATAGAAGGATATTATTTCACAGCTGAACTGTGAAATGACTATTCTTAAAAATCCCTAGAAAATAGAACATGGGGAAGAAAAACTTCAAGTTCGGACTTGATTTTGGAATAGTATATTTATGTCTCACCAAACCCATTTTAAAACAATTTATGTCAGGAAGGTTGCATATTACGTGCAAGACTTCCAAAGGCTAACTACTTGTTTTTCACCGAAGGCTCATAAGCACATATTGAAGGAAACATGATGGTAAATAGAGCTTTTGAGATGGAAGATCCAGACCCCAGAGAAGGAGATTCATTTTCGTCCATTGAAAGCACTGTATTTAACGCAAAAAATGTTCCAACTCTGTATGGAATATCTGATAGGTGCTCCATATGGAAGTAAACTGAAGCCAAGAAGAGGGGAAGGAGCTTGCCTAAGAGTATACAGCAAGGCCAGCATGGCCACCCAGCCTCCCCTACAGCCCCACAGTCGTGCCCTGACCAAGATTAACTATACGAGGGGTGGCACCTTTCTTAGGGGGGAGAGCCACTGAAGCATCCATGTTTTGTTTCCCCTTTTCTGTACAATTTGGTGCAAAGGAATGAAGATGACCTTTAACAGTAATAACCCGTAATTTCTAGGAAAGTAATCAAGGCCACCCCGACAGAGCTATTTCTTTAATTATGTGTATGAATATCACAGGAATATATGAAAGATGTTATTTTTTTTCTTTTTATGCAATGCAGCACAGTAGGATAAACTGCAAGAAATGAAGTAGACATTCTTGACTTCTACTAGCTGTTGGTTTGGTGTTTGTTAGTCATACATTCTCGTCTAGGCTGACCTTTCCTTAGTAATTTTTTAGTGTGTATTGGTTACACAAAACAATGGGTTTAATTTTGACATATTGGTGCATTACATACCACACATAAAATAAAAGGAAGTGATGTCTGAAAGAGTCCCTCCAGTGTGCTATTCGCAGCCTACCTGGTATTGGGATTTCAATCCTTAATTTCAATCTGTGAATTCAATGAATTAATGAGGTGTCCCACATCAGTCAATGATAAAGCAAAGAAACAAGTTGAAGGAAAAGCAAAAAGTTATTTGATTGGTATATTTGGACTACTTTAATTGTGCAGAATTAAAAATTCTTGAATTTGATTTATTATGATGGGTAAATCCATGCTTTGACTAGTGCTAGACAGTTACCACATCACAGGGCCACAAAGAATGGCTACTTGGAAGATGTGATGAATGCATAACGAAAAGGTCCAGAATTTCAGTTTTATTTGGGGCTGGTTCTTAGTAGATGCTTTGCACTGAAAAGAGAAATCTAAAATTTAAAATTTAGTTTTGTTAAAAATCTTCTTATGCATTGCTTCTGAAACTGTAGTCAAATCATGACATTTCTCCTTGTTAATTCTTAAAGAGAAAGTAATATTTTTCTTTGTTTTTCTTAGCATCTAAAAATTTATTTATTTGTTTGTTTGTTACAGGGTCTTGCTATGCAGGTCAGAATCATAGTGATCCTTCTGGCTCAGCCACCCCAGTGCTGAGATTACAGGTGTGCACCTGCACCACTTTTGGGGCCATCACAGCACACCAGGGGTTCCTGGTCTTCCATGACATGTGGTACCAGGTATCGAACTCGGGTCTTTGGACTCGGGTCCAGACAGGCACTTGGACCACTGAGTTATCTCCCCAGCCCTCTTTCTCTTTTTTAACTGATGCAATAATTACACATATTAATGGGGTACAGTGTGATAATTCAATATGTACATACAATATCTAATGCTTAATTCAGGCTAGTTAGTACTTTTGTAGTTGTATTTTTTTTTTTTTTCAGAACTGGGGATTGAACTCAGGCCCTTGCGCTTGCCAGGCAAGCACTTATTCTACTGTGCTATCTCCCCAGCCCCTGTACTCTTGAACATTTATCACTTCTTTCTGTTTGGAATTTATTAACTCATTTCTTCTAATTATTAGTAGAAGATACAATAAATTAGGAGACACTCTTAGCTAACTTTGCTATAGAGCATGAAAGTATATTCTTGCTCTATAAGTGTAGCTAACCATTCTGAGAGCATCTTTGGGTTAAAAAACAAAAATGAAGTCTAGAGTTTCTGATAAAATCAAAAGATACCATTGCTCCAAAGAATTATTGGTCTTTGTGTTGAGACCTGTAAACAATCCCTATATGCACACAGAGTTGGACTATCTTCGCAGCCTTAAGCGTATATTTTCAATGAGCAGGAGCAGAGTTTCTTTCCTGACTTCATAACTCATAAAGTACAAGACTATGTCTGAGCCAGTGGCTCAGTATTACTTAGTCAATCTTGGTAATGAATGAATTCAGCAGCAGAATTTATAGTGTACAAGTTCCAAGTTTCCAAATAATTTTATTAACTTGAATCACAGTTGAGTGCATCAAAACATGTAAATCCTTAAGTTATTTTTAAGAGTCACAGTTTTTAAGAGGGAAGTATTGTGGATGTTTAGAGCTCGAGAGGCTCGGAGTGAGCCTGCCTTCTTCAATGAGAAAAGCACACAGCCTTTCTCTGACTACTGACACAGAGGATGTGCCATTTTCTATGGATACAGTAGAGCAGAACTATATTAGTTTACTTTTTTTATTTTAAAGAGGCAAAAAAACCCACAAAAACAAATAACAGGAGCAAAGACAGTAACAAAGCAACATAAAACAATAGCAATGGTGCAGAATTTCAAAACAAAAATACAAAATCAATAATATGTTGTTATCGTCAAATCTGTTGTTCAGATTACCAGATAGAGGCATGCAAGATTGGTCAAGCAAGTAAACATTAACTCTTCCTTTGAATAAATCTTAATTTTTTCCTTGTCTTTTTTACTTTTTAATTTATTTTAAAGAGAATATTACAATAATAATAAATAAGACATTAGAGATGGTAGACATTTAAAACAAGATGAAAGGTATTTAACCATGCTTGTTATATTACACATTGTTGGGCCAGCCAAATAGCTCAGCATATTAAAACACATGCAAGCAGGTGCAGGGCCCAGGGATTCATCCCCCAGCCTGGCGTGCCAGCCCTGCCCCCGGAGAGCGCTGAGAAGGCAACTGAGACTGGGTGTGGCGGCATCCGCCTGTAATCCCAGCTCTTGGGAGGCTGTAAACAGGCAGATCACTATGAGGCCGATCTAGTAGTGAGACCTAGAACACCCTGTAGACCCTTCCCTAAAATCCAAAAATAAAAATAAAAAAATATATATTGTACATTATTGTCCTCAATGTAGTTGCTCAGATTACAGATATTAGCGTATAAATTTAATCAAAGTAAAAATTTTAAACACTGCTACTTTCAAAAAGCTGATATGAATTAGTAGTACAATCATCTCAGCTATCTTGTATATATACTTACATGATTTTTTTACCCCTTCCTTTTTTTCCTATCTTTTCTCCTTTCCTTCATAACAGAGCAAAATTTTAAAGCAAATCCACACAAATTATTGGAGCTCTTCTTAGTCATCTCTAGAGGGAGGAGTGATTTACTTAAACCATTTCTTTTTTTTCAAAAGTTTTTGCCTTGAATATTTATGCCTAGACTTCCTTTACTGACTGAATTTTCACTCTACAGGAATTATGCATCCCTGTAGTACAGCCAAGAAAGGTGAGCAGTTAGAGGAGAGGAAAGAGATTTCCTGACCTTTTGGAAATAGCAAACTACACTGGATTAAATACACCTCGGGTGGGGTTACCTGTGGGTTGGCGAGGCGAAATTACCTCAAAATTATCTCAGTGAAACAATTAGCATGCGATAGATTTGGTGCCAAATCTGCCATTGTTTCTGAACTTTTGTTAACACATCCCCTTCCGGCTTGAAATTGAGCAATTTATAATTCTAACAAAGGTGCTGGTGGAGACTGCGTTCCTGCCTTTGCAGGCACTCATTTCCAGCGTATACTTGTCAACTGAGTAGTACACAGGAAAGTGCCAGACGCGACGTGAAGCAGGGTTTCCCTCGTGATGAAGCGCTCCGCAGACAAGTTCCGGAGCCGTCAGACAGGCACAGACGACAGCAAGGCCTCCTTTCACCACAGTACCCAAGTTCTCAGGCTGAAGGTGCTGGACTTCCGGCTCCTAGCCACCTCCACAGCTGAATCTTTTTAAAATTGAACGGCAAGCAAAAGGAAATCAAGTCTGAGCATGCTACAAGAGTGAAACTTTTCTTCTTGCCTCTTTGCAAAACTGCCTACAGCAGAAGGCTCCATTTTACCTTACTTTATTTTATGCTTCTGATGAAATTTAGAAGGTGGGGGAGATGGCTCAGTGGAATAAACACTTGCCTGGCAAGCGTAAGGGCCTGAGTTCAATCCCTGGTTCCACAAAAAAAAAAAAAAAATTAGAAGGTGGGCTAGGCTAAGCTACCATCTAAGCCTTAATGCTTTGCTAGTAATAGGCAAGGTGGTTGTGTAAGGAAAGACCTGATTTTTCTTTTTAGAAAAGTGTCTATGCAGCTTTAAAAATAGTTACATGTATATGAAAAATTATAATGTATTGGGATTATTTTTTTTCAAATTATGTTTTCTCTATTGATTATGTACTATATCCCCTGAAGCTAGTGTCAAGCAATAGAAGGAAAGTGTGAAATGAAGTTAGATTTATACTTTGTAAGATAAACTGTTTCTTTTAGAAAAAAAAAAAACCCACAGTATTCTTAAGTAGTTAGCAGAGACGTGCAGATACATAAACAAGAGCTACTTATTTTGAAACTTGAATGGCATCAAGTAATACAAAAACAGATTACCCCAAAAAGATGTCTGAAGGATTGTAAATGTTTACGTTCTTGCATAAAAAGCACCATAACATTGTAAAATTTATCCGTAGTTGTTTTTACTATCTATAACAATGTAGTGAATAAAACAACCTGGATGAACTGTAAAATAAATGGTGGCAGGGATTTTGTCCCCAGGAAGAAAAATGGCTTTTAAAAAAAACACATTATTTACAGAGGTTATTTATTGACATTTCCTAAGTACCAAGTATGGTGCTAAGATTTAATGTATCTGAGCTAAATCATTTGTTTTGCAACACTATCTTTTCACGTGAGTAATATTATCACAGTTTCTGTAGCAGGACTATCGAAACCCCAGGGAAGGCAAGACTCGCCTGGAACTGCCACGTAGCTGATCAGGAACAGGCTGAAAAGTGAATTTAGATCTGAGTACCAAGCTGAGACTTCTTTTTACTACTTCTTTTACTGAGTAGCTTGAGAGAGAGAGAGATAGAAAGAGACAGAGAGAGAGACAGACAGAGACAAAGACAGAGAGACAGAGACAGAGACAGAGACAGATACAGAGAGACAGAGAGATCTGTAAACATTTTTTTTGAAAACATTGTAAGTTTGAGTCTATTCAAAATACAAAGTAGAATGTACTGATTCAGTTAAAGGATTATTTATATGCAAAAGGATGAGGATAAACTAGGTGTGGTGGCAAAGGTTTATAATCCCAATATCTTTTATTAGGATTATACAATAATCCTAAATTATTATGCAAACCAGGAATATCTGTAATTTGAGCCCAGGCTCAGCAATTTAGTGACTTAGCAAGATGCTATCTCAAAAGAGGCCTGGAATGTAGTTAAGTGTGAAGATTCTAGATTTAATGCCCAATATTGAAAAGAAGAAGGAGAAGATGGAGGAGAAGGAGATGATGATCATATTTCTTTAGAAAAGTATTCAAAATTCTATGAACAATTTACTGTTTAATTTATTATTAGGACTATATGATAAGATTTAAGGGTTAATCTTAGGAATGCTTTTTTGATGTCTTCTTTACATTCATGCAAAACTGCCTGAAAGGGAGAATGAATCTTTACTTCATCTTAGTTTTGTTTCCGAAAAATTTTAAACTGGCTTTCCAAGACTGATCTCCTGAAAAAACTAACCTGAAAACTCAATGGCTCACGCATGGTAATTGCACTCAGTGCACGTTTTTGCTTCATGGTTGTTGCTGGAATAATGCTTTCACCATACAGTCTGACTCTTCTTACATATTTCTGTCTATCCTTTTTCAATTACGTGACAGTGCAGTACAGTGCAGAGTACAGGGAACATAACAGGAGAGCACAGATGTCCCTAGCTCGTGATCTCCTGGGCAAGTCACCTTACTTGAGCTGGTTCCTTGAAGGCTTCAAGCCTGACTTTCCTCATTTGTCAGCAGGTTGATCTAGAAAACCACACTCATCTCTAAATTCTACCCTGCTAGAAATTTTACTTTTTAAAAATCTATTTGTGCTACCAGATAATCTAGAAAGGTTTTCATAACTTATAACTGAAAGCCTCCCACTTAAAGTCGGACTCTTTCATGGTATATGCAGCCCATACCTATTATTTTTAATTCCTTAATTAGCTGTAATGGGATATGCAACTCAAATTCAGAGCTACTTAGTGTTTTTCAGAGAGGTTTTGTCTGCAAATTTATTTGAGTTTCCTGATCCAGATTTAAAAAAAAAAATCAGAACCATTCTTTTCTGAAGCAAGCATATTATTAAAAAAAAAAAAAATCCAGACTCCTCTAAGATTGGCAAGTTCATACTGTTTACAAGTCCCACTTACATGAGGCACTAGAACATATCTTCCTGGAATGAAATGTTGACACTTCTTCCCAACTTCCAAAGGACTTCAGGTTCCATTCTGTACTGACTTTCTGATGATCTCACCCAGTCTTATTTACACCACTCGTAATGTCGATGTTTTCCACATATTTGTCTGTGGCCAGAAGTTCTCTCCCGACTTTAGGCTGTTTCATGGGCATCTGCCCTCCTCCCTTGAAAGTTAGTTTGAGTTGACTTGTCCCTCCCAACTCAGAGTATCTCAGAATGGACTCTTACTTTGAGATAGGTAATCAAGTTAAAATGAGCTCATTAGG
>NW_004524654.1:2177797-2179216 GCF_000260255.1 Octodon degus
CTCCACAACACTGCTCTTTTGAAGAGAAAAATCTTCATCATCTACCTAGAGGGCTGCATTCAGAGCTCTTAACACAGTTATATCCATCTAGAATGGCATAAATTTGCAGGAAAAAAAAAACCTGAGTGTAAAAACACTAATGTGGTCCACAAGTATGTAGTTCCTACAAAAAAGATAGGTCTTCAGAGTGGTGAGGCTCAGGTAGGGTATATGAAAAATTTACTTAATACTGCTGTGTTCTTCGAACTGGAGGTCATCGACTCATTGGTAAAGTAGTGCACATCACATTCATTTATATTTAATTAAGGGAGCTATGCAAGAGCAGAGGAGCTTTCGTCAGTTCACTTAAATGGAGAAATACTATAGGAGGCTGTAGCTTATGCAGGATAGCGTGATGGTCAAATATCAAGTGAGAGTGTGTTTCCTTGTTTTTCTTTTATTTTCCTAATTACTCATCACTGCTAGATCTGACTCCATCTGAGTAACATTCTCAACCTGAATTCCAGCACTTGACAACTTTCCTTTGGCTTTTAAGCTATACAAATAAGAGGATTCTCCTAAAAATCCTTTCTGGAAGAAACAGATCTTGGCAGCTACACATCTTTAAGGTAATTTGGGTGAAGTTTATAAAAATTAAACTTGAATTTATGAAACCTAAATTTATATAACATTTGATTTAATTTCCTTTTTTTTTTTGCTTTTAGCTCTAGTTTTATTTTGTTTTACATTTTACATAAGATAAAAAAGAACACAAAATTGTGAGCAAAAATGAGTTAAGTAATTAAAAGACTTACCTGAAAGCCCTTTCAGGCTAAAAGTCTTATGCAATTTTGTTTTATTTTGTAACCATATATTTACCTGCTATTCAGTGATTATTGGAAAGAGACAACTTACCAAATGAGTCATACTGTTGTAAAGGGTTTGGATAATTTGTGACAGGACAAGACAACACTGTGTCTATGGTTTGGTTACATTTCTTGTTATGTAGGTCTTGCTTTATCTTGTTGTTAACCATTCAGCAGAAAAGTATAAAAATGAGGTATATAAAGTAAAACCGTATTAATATGCTGAGCTGTAAAAGGTTAAGGTCAACAACTTCTGCGGATAACCCAATACTATTGTGAACTGCTGGGCTGTGTTGGATTGTTTGGCTGAATTCAAGCATTTAGATGCCAATAGAATTTCTATCTCTGACAGGACTAAACAAAAAAAAGGGGATACAAAGGAAAGACCATGTTGTATTTGTATATACAGAATAGTTAGGGTAGATATACAGCTACTTTCACTTAATTCAATGAGAAGAAAGATTTGTAGTAATAGTGTTTGGACAGGATATCCTGTCTGCTTCTTGTACTATGGATAACCACTAAGAAGATAACAATGTGCAATGTGTTAATGATTGAACATGTCCTATTAATC
>NW_004524654.1:2180176-2181775 GCF_000260255.1 Octodon degus
AAAGACCTAGAATAGCAAAGGCAATCCTGGGCAACAGGCAAGCAAGAGGCATTACAATTCCTGACTTGAAATTATACTACAAGGCTACTGTGACAAAATCAGCATGGTATTGGAAAAAAAAACAGACCTGAGGATCTATGGAATAGATTAGAAGATGCAGAAATCAATACAAACACTCTCAGCTGCCTTATCTTTGACAAAAGGGCCAAACATACTCACTGGAAGAAAGATAGCCTCTTTAACAAATGGTGCTGGAAAAACTGGCTCTCTACATGCTGGAAACGAAAACTTGACCCAGGTTTATCACCATGCACTAAGCTAAAGTCAAAATGGATTAAAGATCTAAACTTTAAAACAAAAAACATTAAATCTCCTGGAAGAAAAAATAGAAGGAACTCTTGAAGACATAGGGGTAGGCAAACAGCTCATGAACAAGAATCAAATCACACAGGGAATACTTGAAAGAATTAACAACTGGGACCACCTCTTATTGAGAAGTTTTTGCACATCAAAAAAAAATTACCAACAAACTGAAAAGAAAACCCACAAATTGGGAACAAATCTTAACTAATAAGCACTCAGACAAAGGTCTGCTCTCTAGAATTTATAAAGAACTAAGAAACATTAGGGCCCCCAAAATTTAAAGACTCAATCCAGAAATGGGCACCTGATATGAACACACACTTCTCAGAGGACGAAATTATAGAAGCAAATAAATATATGAAAAATGGTCCACATCACTAGCCATCCATGAAATGCAAATTAAAACAACACTGAGATACTGTCCACCCCAGAAAGAACGGCTATCATAAAGAAATCAACCAACAAAAAATGTTGGCAAGGCTGTGGGGAAAAAGGAACTCTTCTCCACTGCTGGTGGGAATGTAGACTGGTGCAACCATCAGTCTCTAGACTCCTTAAAAAGCTAGGACTGGAAATCCTATTCAAACCAGCTATACCCATACTGGGAATTTTCCTGGAGGAACTGAAAACGTCATATCACAGTAATATATGTGTACCTATGTTTATAGCAGAACCATTTTTGATAGCAAATGGAAAGAACTAAGATGCCCAAAACCTGAGGAATGGATTAAAAAGATGTGATATTTTTATACAATGGAGTGTTTCTTAGCTATAAAGAATGATAAACTTAAAGCCTTCATATTTAAGTGAATGCCACTTGAAGATATACTCATAAGTGAAATAAACCAGACCTACATGTGTAAATATTGTATAGTCTCCCTAGTATAAGATCTCAAAAGAAGAAATACAAATAGAAAGGTATAACACAATTAAAAGGAAAGAGCAAGAACTTGAGGATTACACAATGAAGACAGGGCAAGGAGAAAAGCTAGGAAACATGACAAGGGCAAAGCCATACATTTATAAGCACAAGATGGGTAAGGCAACGATCCTGAGACTCTAGTATGTTTTTGGAAATTAACAGTTAATTGTTAGGATTCTCACCCTCACTAACTATATATGCTGGGCCTATGAACTAAGCAACTGCACTGAAGATAGCAATGTATAATGGTAGGGTCATGCTTGAAATGTCTGTCATTCTGATCTTCTGAATATGTACTATTTGTGATGACATTT
>NW_004524654.1:2184805-2192188 GCF_000260255.1 Octodon degus
GCGACTGGGCTGGGACCAGTAGGTTCCGCTGGCACAGGGTAGCAGGAAGCTCTCCCACACAACCACAGGGCCTGTGCTAGGACTGGATCTGGGGGTTCCTGGAATGCGGCAGAAATTCCTACTTGGTGGACGGGTTAGGGGAGGTGCTGCAGAGTGGTGGTGGGCTTCCCAAGGGGGTGGAAAAGGGTCTCACCCACACTGCGCCTGGGCTGGGACCAGTAGGTCCTGCTGGCGCAGGGTAGCTGGAATCTCTCTCACACACTCACCGGGCCTGGGCTAGGACTGGGGGAGAAAACATTCTTTCAGGCTTTCACACACAGCAAATTGGTCAAACAATGCTCGTGGCTCATCCACATGGCTGACACTCACAAAGGATCTACAAATTGCGGTACAGGGTTGCAGGGTAAATCCTCAGGGGATTTGACTGACCTTGGCAGATAAAAATGTTACATATCTTGTTATATAGGTATTGCTTTGTCTTGGTCTTAACCATTCAGCAGAAAAGTATAAAAATGAGGTATAAAAACTAAAGCTACATTAATATGCCAAGCTGTAAAAAGCTCAAGTCAACAACTTCTGACATTGCCAGTCCCACAGATAACCCACTACTATTATGGACCACTGAACTATATTGGAATATTTTGCTGAATTCACACACATACAATATTTAAATGACAATGGAATACCCTTCTCTTACAAAACTAAACAAAAAAAGGGATATAAATGAAGGACCATCTTGTATCTGTATATACAGAATAGTTAGGATAGATATCCAGCTACTTTCTCTTAATTCAAAGAGAAGAAAAATTTGTGCTAATAGTGTTTGGACAGGATATCATGTCTGCATCTTGTACTATGAATAACTACTACAAAGACAACAATATGCAGTGTATTAATTATTGAAATTGTCCTTCTAACCTGTTTGAAACTGTCTCACTGCTCTTTGTTTCTCAATAAAATTAATTAAAAATAAAAATAAAAGTATTTATTTATTTACATATTTATTTATTTATTTGGTTACAGGGCCTCACTGTGTAGCTGGGAGTCATAGTGATCCTCCTGACTCAACCTCCCCAGGGCTGGGCTTCGTTGGCCGGCACAGCAGCATGGCTGCATGGGCTGTAGTACTGAGCATAGAGCCAGTGTCCTTGCCTTTGCCAGGCAGGTGCTTAGGCCACCAAACTATCTCCCATGTCCCAAGAGCTGCTTTAGAAGGTAGCTAAAATAAGTGTGTCAAAGTGAAGGATAACATTTTGACGTGGGATTAACAGCACTGAGAAATAATTCTTTTCAAAAAATTTAAGCTTTCATTGTGTTTGCTATTGCATTTGGTATATGTACCCAGCCATATTGTATTACATGTTTGCCCAAGAAAGCAAAGCATGTGCCTAGACAAAGACAGTATGTGGGTGCTCATGACAGCTTTTTTGTTATAAGGAAAACCTGAAAACTTGAATGATGATCATTAGGTGAATGAATCAATTAAAAAAATTGTAGCATATTTATATAACAGAATAACACGGGACAATAAAAGAAATGATGTTTGCAAAAATTATGGGTGAATTTCAAAATTGTTACAATGAGTGGCAGAGGCTAGAAAACAATTATTTTGCACTGTATGATCTAATTTATATAAAATTCAAGAAAACACAAACTGATCTATAGTGACAGAAACCAGATCAGATGTTTCCTGGGAATCAGTGGGGGACAAGCTAGGAGCACACATGCAGATGGGGGTGAGAACGTCAGGGGGACAGGAGAAAACTTTGTGGAAGTGATTAATGTGCTCATTATCTTGATTATGATAATGATTGATTTCACAGATAAATAAATGTCAAAAATGCACTGTACACTTTAAATATATGCAGTTTATGCTATGCCATTTATACTTCCATAAAACTATTAAAACTTTATGTTAAAAGAATGTTTAACTAGAGTAGTATGTTCAATTCATTCAGTAAAGATTGATTGGATCCTAACTATGGATCAAGATATGTTAAAGTGAGATTTAGTAGTATTAATGAGGGTGATTGTGTACCTAATGTATTTGAAGTGAAAAAGACAATAAAGCAGATGACTAAAGGAAATGCATGGT
The DNA here is from genome assembly GCF_000260255.1 of Octodon degus. Lineage (NCBI taxonomy): Eukaryota > Metazoa > Chordata > Mammalia > Rodentia > Octodontidae > Octodon > Octodon degus. The sequence continues at coordinate 2,186,901 of NW_004524654.1, forward strand.
CTTCTTAGGAGTCAGAAAGACATAAGCTCATATCCAGGTTCTTCCTTTTACTATCTGTGTGACTGCTGAAAAATGAATTCTGGTCTCAATCACGTCATCTGCAAGAGATAACACTTATTCCAGAGTCCTCATAATTTGTTCAAAAATCATATACATAAATATGTTAGCCACTCTTTATCTCAAGAAACAGATATTGAAAAGTATTTACTAACAAACAAAAAACATACTGTCGCTTTTCAGAGATGAGGTTATAGAGGCAAAAACCAAGGGAAGAAAACACCTATGAACTATGTTCATAAGAAGACAAGATTTGATGACTCATCATGCACAATAACAAAGTAACGATCCTCTCCAGTACTAGCCATTTTTCCAACAATCAAGAGGAAGTTTCAAGACCAATAAGGAGATAACAAGTAGTGTATAGACAACAGTTATTTACTTCCATGAAGATAGGGCCTTGCAATGGTTTCTTGATGCAGGTTTGAAGTTGAGTCTTTTATTTCTTAGGAAGAATTTAAATTCTAACAGTAGATTGGCCAGGGACCAGTCAAGAGACCACTAGCCAGGCTTCCTGTTTCAAACTGGTGTACAAAGAAGTTGTTATGTCCAATAACACCAGAAGGGTTAAGAGAGGAAAACTTGGGGCTCATGAGGGGTTGCCACAGCCAGAGGATATAAACATTTAGTCCGTCTTAACTGAAACACTGCCTCATGGAATTCTGTGTTTTTGGAAAGGCTGTCCAGGATCACTCTATGCCCTCCATTGGCCAGGATCAGAGCCTCTTCACAGGTGCCCCTCTGCTTGGGTTTCTGTCAATAGCAACCTCTCCATCCCACTGCGGCTTTGCCAGCCACCAGCAACTGTGAGCTGTGGCGCACTGCTGGAACCAGAGAATGAGGCTGCTAGCTGTTACCTGCTTCCTGCCCTCCCCCTGGACCTTCTACCAATAAAGCCTACCAACCAGCCAGCGAGCTGGCAAGTGAGTTCAGTAAAATATGTTTGCGACTCTTCTCCCTGGTAGCAGAAAGCAGAACATAGAAGTACAGGATGGCAGGCAGTAGGTAAGTAAGCAGCAGTGTTGACATAAGAAACTGCAGAGACAGAACATGCATAAGGCTGTAAACTGAAGCAATGGGGGACAAGAAGTGGTTACAAAGAAAACTCAGAAAAATGCATAGTTGGAGAAATCAAATGAGGAGAGAATTTTTAAAAAGAGATACAGGCAGTGGTGTTTAGTGCTAGAAAGAGGACAACGGCTAAGAAAAGGCAGGTGGGCTCGAGTATCAGATGCCCCAATGACTCTCAAAGTCTAGTGTTGGTTTATCAACTATGACCGAAGCAGATGCCAGATTTAGGAAGAGCAACTCTCTGGAAATAAGTTGGAAGGTGTAAATTGCTCACTGCTGATATTTGGCAAAAACTAGGAAGAATCAATAGGCTCAGGAACTACTGGATCTAATTGACGTGATGGGCATATCCCAGTTTTCCTATACTCATCACTGATCATCATGTCTTAGATAATGTCCACAAATTAGCTGTAGTCAGAACTCAACAAAGGGTGCAGAAGATTTTAAAACTGAATGCACTGCTATACTAGAATAACCATTGTCTGGTTCCTCATGGCACTGACAGTACAGTCATTCTGTTTGACTTTAAATATGATTCTTCTCCATCCAGGTGTCACCCTCTTTAGTCCAATGCTGGCTGCAGAAACATCCCAAGAGAAGTATTCTTCTGCATGGCTCTTCCAGCTCAACCTTTTCACAGCACCCTAGTTAATTAATACGTGCTCTAGGTCAGCCAGGGAGAAAATGCATTGAGCTTGGAGTTTCCATTTTAATGTTAAACCCCAGGAAGGAGGAAAGCAAATTTATACCAGGAGATCTAATTGCTAGAAAGGTAATTCTGCAAAGATGGAAATCAGCTGAAAGATTAACATTGCTACACCAGCTTGAGTGCCCTGGCTAACAGAGAGAAAATAATGTTTCAATTAAAAGAAAGGATTCTGAATTAGGTAGATTACTCAGGAGACTGGTAATGGAATACAGAGCCCTTCACCTCTGGGTCACCATTACTAATCTGGTCCAGGGCAGTTGTAGACTGTAGTTTTTGAGGGGCTGATGGCTCACCCCAGCCCTGGCTGTCTGAAGCACTTGATGAACTGGTCTTCCAAAGCACCTGCTTCTGCCTCAAGGTCACTGAGGTTCACTGAGGATGGAAGAGGAAATGAGATTCCGTTTGGAGAGGAGGGGCTGTCTCTGAGGACAACCTATGGTTGAAAAGAGAACACAACCTGCTAGTGGAAAAATGGAAGGAAGAAAAGGTTCAAAATAGGGAGCTCTGCTGAGGAAGAAATTCATACAGCTAGAAGTTCACTCTTTCCCCCAAATTTAGAGGGAGGTGGAGTACAAGTTGTGAGAAGGAGTTTGCTCATTGTGCGTGCTTGAAGGAAACGGCAAAGGAGAAGAAAGATTTGTATTAGAAACTAAAACTTTTATATTAGAAGCAAAATGAAGTAATGCAAGCACAAGTCAGGCTCTAGCTGCTGCTTTGGCATCCTACCTTGAACTGACTTAAATAATTTCTATCTCATGGGTATTTTGAGTTTTGGAAAAGTCTAGAAGGCTAATAGTGCTAGACTCAGTAAATAATGTGGACGCAGATACCCTGTAACTTTTTCATGAGCCTGCCTTTCCTGAGACAGGGGTTTATCTAAGTCTCAGCAAATCCAAACACTGGGAGACTTTCTTTACATCTTCACTGTGTTCTGTACCCCAGCCTGCTACTACCCACCTCCCTCTCGTCTCTTGTTTCTCTTGCTTGTCGACCTCAAGACTGCCCCAGAAACTCCATGTTCTTCCTACCTTTCTGAAAGCTCCACTTCTAAGGGTCTGTAGCGCCAACCGCTCAAGTCTCAGCCAGGCACGCTCAAGAGTCTCCACATTCAAGAAGCCATCTTCCGGGGGAGCTAATCTGGGTTTTAAAAAGCTGTTTTCCCCTCTTCTAATTACAGTAACATGCCTCCAAAAGAATATTTCAGCAATAGCCCAGTAACAGCAGCTTTGTGTTAAGTTCATTTCTTAGATTATGAAATAGAAACATGGGTACATTCTGGTGTTCAAATATAAAACTTCAGATTGACACCCCCCACCAACAAGAATTAGAACAAGATTGGTAGGCACATAAAGAATTATGTGGATTAGGGCAGGCCAGATAGCTCAGCGAATTAAAGCAACTGCTTAGGCAGGGGCAGAGACCAGGGTTCTATCCCCAGCCTGCCATGCCAGCACTGCCCCCGGGGCATGCTGAGATGGCAACTGAGGCTGGGTGTGGTGGTGCATACCTGTGATCCCAGTGCTCCAGAGGCTGAAAACAGGAGGATCACTACAAGTCTGATCTGTGTAGTGAGACCTTGTAGTAAATACATTAAAAAATTACATGGATTATGGATAGAGCAATGAAAATCTATGGCTGTATTAATGAAAATGAACAAACCCACCATTATTTCCTGATGAACCATAGCTTCAGTGTGGACGGGGTGGGGGAAGTTGGGTGTGAGAGTACAATCTTGATTCTGCACTCACCAAAATGTGTTTCTGATGGAGAGGAAAGAAACATTAGTTGTCTCACGGTAGAGTGTAAACCTAACTTCAAGAATGACTAAAAATTCTGTAGACCTCAAAGCTGTTTACAAGAAGTGTATCTGTTACATTATATAGTTTTGTTTTGCTTTTTTTTTTTTTTTACTTTTCTGTTAGGTATCATAGAAATATACACCTTAAGCAGAATGTATACTTGAAAACACCCCTGTGCTGATAAGGAACCTGAAGCTATACGATGCTCTTGGCCCTGCAGTAAGAAAAGGCACTTTTTTCCATGCTTCCTTCCCTTCCCTTGGGTCTCATGCACTAATGCTTTGTGCAAAAGTGATTCATGAATCCTGGAGAATGACAACCAGGAGAGTGTTTTACACATATGCTTAAATATCCAGGCTCTTGATTTGAAGGAAGATGTAAGAGAACAGGGGAAAGTTGACGTGTAGATCGCGATATAATCCAGCTGGGCTAAATAAAGCAGTTTTCATTAGCAAGGTTCACTGGAGTAGCTAGAGATATTTATATTTTGGTAATGGAGAGATAGATAATGCCCTTGGGAGAAGTTCTTGGAAATCATAATTTCTCCAGATGCTTGATTTGGGGGTGGGTCAGATTGGCTTCAAGGCCAAGAGCAACAAACATTACAACAAACCCACTGGTCAGAGAGCTAAAGATCTTCAAAGGTCTGGAGTTTTGCCACATGACCCTTGGGATTTCATCATCATTCCCTAAAGTAATCTTAAGATTCTTTGGAAGAAGTAGCCTTCAAAGATGTTCAGCAGAGCCCTCTCAGGCAGGATGAGCCTTGTTGGTGAACTCTGGCAGTATAGGATCCTTTCCACATGATCACTGCATTAGGCTGCTGGACAATGACTAAGTATATGAGTCATCATTTATCAGACCTTCCCTTAGCTCTTCATAGGAATAATAACACTCCTGTGAACCCAGGTTGTAACACTTCCTAACAGACCTTGGCTGAATAGGAAATATCTGGGAACATGAAGTAAACAATCTGATTCTGAAAGCTTATCTCCACAAAGTTAACTATTGTAGATTGTTAGCTTATGGTCAACTTGTTATACCCAACTGAAATAAACTAGCATGGTGCTGGGTGTGGGGAGCCCACCTCATGATTATTGCCAGCAGCATAAAGGGCAGAATTAGAGACACTATTAGAGATGCTGTTTGGGGAAGCTGTTGGAGCTGTTGGAAGTTGCTGGTTCTCTTGGGCTATTCCGTTGGAGGACCTTGTCATGCTGGTTTTCTTGATGAACTTGGTTGTTCTTGTCACTGGAAGAATTTAGGACCTTCATTGTCATGGAGAATAGCTATGTTTCATTTTGGGGGAGCTCTGGTCCTCATCTTGATCATCACTTCCTGGTTGCAGAGGGGAAGATGGTACTGCTCAGCTTGTCACATTGGCTTTCCTGATGGGAACTCATAGGCCCTCAGCTGGATTCTTTGGTCTTTATAGGTGTGTGGACAGATTTCCTGCATTCTTTCTGTATGATTCTTTGAGTGATTATAAAATAATTTTATAAAATGTGTCCTATATTATGTTGTTCCCCATGCAAAAACCCCAAAGCACGGCATTATCTATTAATTTTATTGAACATTTTCAAAAGCATGTCTATAAGTTTTAAGTTAGGAGTGGGGTTAAGAAGACAACATAAAAAAGGCAATATACCAGA
>NW_004524654.1:2192288-2208172 GCF_000260255.1 Octodon degus
ATATTTAATAAATAACATCTGCAATAACATAAACCAAAGGGTCAAACACTGGGAATATAAATGGAGTATGAAAGTGGTAGACAGTCCCTGCCCACATCTGAATAGCAAGTCTACATAGAAAGTAACAACCTGCAAGTCTAGAGGGAGAGCTTAGATGTACAGAAAACTAAGTATAGTACTGGAAATATGGTAGACTAGTGTCAGAAAATCCCATCAGAGAATGATTACTCTTTTCTTGGGCCTAACTTTCATTTGCATCAAACTCTCACTTATGCTATCTAGGTATTTGCATTAATTGAGGAAATTTGAATTCCAAAATTGGTTGAAAAATAAATGATCCTATGCTAATTTGGTATGTAATTACTGTTTGGTTTGGAGAGATGGCCAGGTAGAGAAAACGTTTGTGTTCAGTAGGATCAGTGAATAATCAACCAAGAAAGGATTGCACTACTAATTTTAGACTACTCATCAAACTCTATCACTTACCAGAATTCTGGGAGAAACACATTTGCTAAAGAGTTCACCTAGAATGACCTTTTTTGTCATGTGCATTGAATATGCAGTCACCCCTTGGTATCCACCAAGAATTGGTTCTAGAGCCTCTTGAGGCCTGATTCCATGGAAGTCCATGTCCTTTGTATTAAGCAGCATTCATAAATAATCTACATACAGTGATCACAGATAATATAACATAAATGCATTGCTATGTAAATAAATGTTATACTATATCCCTTAGGGAATAATGACAAAAGTGTACCTATTCAATATTGACACAATTAGTTTTGAAAATATTTGACTGGTCAATGGGTAACCTAGGGATGTATACAAAGGGAGAACTACATTTCATTTATCCCTTATCCCTAAGCATGGACTTTTTGGAAAGAATGTGGATATCCATGTCCAGTCTGGTTCTACCAATAGCTAGTTGTGCACTCCTGAGTTTGGTAGAGCAACATCTCCAGGAGATTCCCCATGAATCACCTACTTGGAGATGAAAATCATCAGTGTCTGAGAGGCAAAGGGTTTGGGTTTCTTTGAAAAAAATGATAACTAGTACCCTGAATGCTCCCAAGTGCTTCCTTCTCAGTTCTGCCATGCTCAAATCATCTCTCGGCTCCCTGTAAACACAGAGTTCTAAAGAAATAGACCTTCAGGATGCATTGCACACATACATCAGTATTGTCCTTATTATACATTTATTCAACGTATTATCATTGGCTTTTCAGAGCCATGATTTGTGACTCCAAAATCTGCTGTAATACAGGAAGGCATCAACCCATTGGCTGAATGCTTGTTTGTTTTTACACGTAAGGGCTTTGAAAGTAAGCTTCAGGCTACTCTTGTTTAAAGGAGAGCTGGGGGCAGATTTTTCAAGGAAGACTCCTTTTCAAAACACTGTAGGGGGCCTAGGGAGATAGCTAAGTGATCTAAGCACCTGCCTGGCAAGTGCAAAGACCTGAGTTCGATCCTCAGTACTACAAGCCATGCCAGCTCTGGAACACTAGGCATGGTGGTGCACACCTCTAATCTCAGTGCTGGGGTAGCTGAGAAAGGAGGATCAGTATGAATCTGAACTGTGTAGTGAGACCCTATATCCAATAAATAAATAAAAAGAACAAAAACTCAATGTAGAGTCCTGTAGGTCACACTTAAGAAGTAAGGCTTCCTGTTTTCCTAGACTACTTTAAGTGTACGATCAAACTTTCACAGGACAAGTCTTTTGGCTCTCCACTAGAAGAATCTGCCCTGCCCATGTCTTTCTACTCCTCTATTTAGAACTTCTTTAATAGCTATGTGTGTGAGATACGGTAGGAGATGTATGCATTAAAGACTTTCTTTCACTGCCACATGTAATAGGCACAGTGTTAGGTTTTATAAGAACAATAAATGGGATTATATAGGGAAATTTTGCTTGCAAGGTAGCTAGATGCTGGTATTATTTATTTTCTCTTTCTGAGCTTTACATTCTTTCCTAATGGACTCAATAATGCATTAAGCTGACATATTGCATGGACAGCACTGAACATGGTGCCAAAGGAAAGACAAAAGACATACAACTATTGGAGAAAGAAAAAGCAATGTCAAGACTTGAAGCAGGTTGAAAGAAATACTGTGTCTTACAATTGCAATAACCTTATAGAAATGATTGATAAATGATTTAGTAGGAAGGACTTTGAAAGAAAGTGAGTTGTGGGGACAAAGTTTGGGGGACAGTAAGGAACAGAGGACAGCAATATCTGGCTGCTCCCCAATTCAAGGGTGGCAATTCTTCCCAGAATGTTTTCTCTCACTTGGTCGCTAGACATTGATTTCTTAAGATTGGAAGGAACATTAAGCCTAGAGTCTGAAAACTTGGATCAGTACAGGTTCTTCCACTGTTTGCTGTGCTTCTCTACCCTTCAATTCGTAAAGCAAGCAGAATTCACTTATGCTAATGACAAAATCTTAATGCTCAGAAAGGTCAAGAGTGTTTTTGGCCAAGTATTCAGTATTACTGGATCCAAGAATCTAGGACACTGCTCAAAATTTGGCAGGTCAGATCCAATGTCACCTTAAGAATTTTGTGCACTATACACATTTTATCTTATTGCAAAAAAAAAAAAATACTTAATGTAATTATATCCAGGCCTGGTTCTTCCAGGCTTAATTCATCCCCTTGTCGGGGAGCCGGAAATGTAACTAGTAAAGAATTTGCTAATATGAGAGGTAGGGAATTTGCCAAGAGTTTGTTAATCTGAAGGTTTATTTTTTGTCCAAATATAAAGGGAGTTTGCAAACTGGTTCAGATTAACCAGGTCAAGTTGTATATTTTATTAACTTTAAAATGCTTTTTTTTTTAATTCCTTCACATTAAAAGAAGCCCACAGAGTTACACGGGGCAGTGGGGGTGAAGGGAGTTTGTCTGCTCAATAAAAGTTATAAGGAGATATGTGTCAGCTGCTTACTGTTCACTTTCTGGCTTTGGCCAGAAGCAGCTGCAAAATCTCCACTCTAACTCAAATTTTGTAAGACTTTTACTAACTTCTTTTTCCTTCTTGATTTTCAAAGGAATCCTACTACATGTAGAGCTCCATAAAGAGAAGGAAGAACACATGGGAACACTGTCACTCTCTCCTATCCACTTTAATGTTTCCATGCCTGAAACCCTCAAGGCTCATCATACTGAGCTCCTCTTTCTTGTGCCCAGGCCTCACATTCACGGTTACTGCTGTCTTCTTGCCCCTTCTTCTCCATCTTCTGCTTGGTTCCTTTCTCATCCTACTACCACTCTTGGCTGGGGAATCTTCTCCTCCACAATGCTTTTCTTAGGATCTAGGCTATAACACAGACTACATCCCCTATGTGAAGGTGGGCTAGCTTTCCTTTGCCCAAAGGACTGATCTATTCATAGCTCTGATCCCACTTCATTGGACTCACCATACGTTACTCGTGCACCTGACCTGAAAATTGGTATTTATTTTTAACTGGGTCTATTTCTCAGTAATACTTCTCACTATGGCACACAATGCTGATTAATCTAGTAAATCTCTTGGGGTACCATGAAATAACAAGCATTTTAGTCAAGCATAAGCTGAGACCATGCCTACTTTAGTCCTTTGTGTTGCTGCTTTTCATAGCATGGTGAAAATATTTACTACTAGCAAACTAATAGTTCCTTATTTATCATTTTAATAAGCTTTGATGAAAACTCCCTAGATATTTTTTCTCCTGATTAGAAAACTGGCTCAATATCAGAAATACTTTGGTGGAGTTTAAGATATGTTTTAAGAGATGCAAAAAGACCAACTCTGTGTCTTTATTATTCCTCTTAAACTCACTGGCCTCAAATGTCTCACTTGAGCCTAGGGCTTTGATCCTCATAAAAATTGTTGTACAGAGAGGTGACCCTGCTACTTAGTACTTGATATCTGCAACATTTCTGCAACTTTTCTTTAATGTTCTTATGTGAATCCAAGATTCAGCTAAGATATTGGGTTCAGTGGAAGACTACACACCTAGCCCAGTGTCAGACAATTGTATCTAGCTATTCATGACTACATATCACTACTCAACAGAAACTAAAGTCAAGAAAAAGTGGAATTAGGGATGGGCAGCATTTGACAGAAGGGGCCAGCCAAATAGCTCACCCAATTAAAGTGCCTGCAACCAGACACAGGGGCTGGGAATTCGATCCCCAGGCCTGCTGTGCAAGCCCCACCCCAGGGGCAGGCAGAGACTGCTATTGAGACTGAGCGTGGTGGTGTGCTGCTATATCCCCAGCTCTTGGGAGGCTGTACACAGGTGGATCACTATGAGTCTGATCTAGTAGTGAGACCCTGAACACCCTGTAGACCCTTCCCTAAAATACAAAAAAAAAAAAAAAAAAAAGAATCTGACAAAGGATGGATTCTTTGAGAATTATTTTGAGTATGATACATTGGAAACCCATAAAGGTTTGCACCTGAAGTAAAGTCTGTCTTGCAAGGAGATAGGAAGCAAAGAAGAGGAAAGAGGAGAAAAATGAACACAAGCTGGCCAAATTTAAAACTTCCCAGTCAACTATGCTTTGAATAAACGTAACATTTGAGAAATAAGATAAAGCTGGTCCTGGAGGTAGTCTCCACTTTATTAAGTCTGTTGCATTAATTCAGAAGGAATAGTTGGGACAAGGGAAGTGGAAGAATCTGGGTTCCCTGGAATAACCAAAGTGATCTTGGGCAGATCACCTCCAAGATTTAGTTTCTTCACCTTTAAATATTGGAGTGACAATGCTCATCCTGTGAAGTGTTCTGAAGTAAGGTAGGCCTGGCCTATGGAGAGTGTTTGGTAAGTTTCTTTCCCCTTCCGTATGATTAAAATGTCTTTTTAGATTAACATTTACTTCATAGCTATTGTCATCACTGACCAGTAGAGAGATTTCTAGGCATATTCTCCATGAACTAGGGCCAACCTGTAATTGAGATCCCTCACATTCGAAAGTGCCTATTGTGAACACCAACAAGTACGTTTTACCTTTCTAATGTCAAAGATACTAAAAGAAAAATGTGAAAATTCAGCCAATTAGTTGTAAGTTGTATGTTGACAAATACTCCAGTGTTGGCTGTATAAGGGAAATAATATGAATTAAGGACTTTTTCATTTGTCATCTGTATAACTTGGCCTTTTACAGGTATAGCCATCAATACAGATACCAGTGCCATTTTGAGACTTCAAGCACTCTGTCCATCATCAGTCCACATGACAGCCAAATTATGAGCTCACTCAGCTGCTGAAGGATAACACTTTGCTGTTGTCCCAGTGAGATGTATCCTGTTTCTGAAAAATGTTCTTAAAGAAAAGGATTGTAAGAAAATTTAGGCTTCATTAAGCGCAATGATTCTATTTTGCTAACTCCAATTGGGTTACCAAATTAAATTCATTTCATATTCTCTTATCATATTTTGGGTATCTCCTGCCAAACTGCTTACAGTTTTGCCAACTCTTAGACAGGTATTTAAAGAAATGATTCATGGAGAAATGAACTGAATGAAGTTTTTCAGATGAAATTATTGCCTGAAGATGTGAAATGATTTGTCAAAGGTCATACAAGTAGGCTATCTCCAGCTTTTCCCAGTTCAGCATCATTCCTCTTAGAATAGAAACAGATTTTTCAGGGGGTTAGAAAGAAACAACATACAGCATGATGGGCTACTGAAGGAAAATAGGATATTAGGGTTCACCCAGTAACGATGGTACAAGATCTCACTATGCAGCTCAGACTTGTAGCAATCCTCCTGTTTTCAGCCTCTCCAGTGCTGAGATTACAGGCATGTGCCACCACACCTGGACTCAGTCACTGACTCAGTGCACCCTAAGGGCAGGGCTCTCAAAAAAATTTCTAAGCATAACAACTTAAGATTTTATTTCCATTAATTCCGTGAAGCTCAGTAATGGATATGACAACCAAAGTAAAACAAAATATGTAACAATAACAACAAAAAGCTCAACAAAGCATTCTGAAAAGCTGCTTCTTAAATGAATTAAGAACATAGTAATTTCTTTCCTAGTGGCATGCATGTGCGTGTGATCTAATAGAACAGAGAAGACTCATATTTCTGTTATAATAAGATTTTAGAATGACATAACTCCACACATGACTAGTTGTTTTTTAAGCCATACCACTACTTAAAATGAATGGTTTTTGGGTTTCAATTTCTTACTTGGTGTACAACTTACAAAATTTAAGCGTAACTTAAGAAATGATGAGAAGCATTTTCTAAAAATAGTGCACATTCTTAACTGTATGCTATTTAAATCTTACTAAAACTAAATAATTTTCTAGATCTCAAATCATTGCCCTAACATAAAGTGTATGTGTGGCCTAAGGTAGTGGGCAGGGGTCAGAAGGTATGCACTGGTGGAGTTAGAACACTGCTCCAACTTCTAGTCCTCTACTTACAACCACATCAATTTCATCTGTTTTATTTTATGCTTTCATAATATTTTGTTCCAACAAAGGATTTCCCCTACTCAAAAAATTTGAAAAGCGCTGCCCTAAGGGAAATTAGGCAGCAGACGTAAAGAAATATAAGTCAAATTTCATCACAACAAATACTATTATGACAAAAATCTCTATATAGTGAAAGATTTCTGAGCCTTAGGCAATAACCCATTTGTCTTAAGAAGTACGCAATACAACAAAATAAAAGAATCTGGGCAATGTTTTTATTACAATGGCCTTTGACCTGTATTCCTTGCTTGTTGGGAAAAAAAAAATGAATCTGTAGGTTGGAATTCAATGTTCCTAGTTTCCTTTAGGTATAGCTACTTCCTTTTCAATCTGTTTGATGTTGGTCTAATGTTTATAGTAAAATAAAAGCCCAGAGTAGTTAAAAGAGGCACCTACAAATGTGTTCCATAAATCCTCAATGAGTACTTTTGAACTACGATTCCAAGAAGAAGAGAAACAGTAATTATAAAGTAATGCTGAGTCCCTCTAAGGTAGTGAGTGGCATTTTGTTGCTGCCTGATCCTCCTCTCTACTTTTTTCTTGCTATCATAAGGTTGAATTTTTATTTGCACACAGCGGACATCTAAAATACAGATGTCCTGCAACTTCTACTACTAGGTGCGACAAATGAAATAATAAATTTGGCTGTGAATCTTTCTCTTCAGACCAGCATATCCTTCTTGTTGTTTTACTTTGGGATTTTCTGTTTCTTTGTTCGGTAGAAACAGAAAATTTCTGTTTCTGTCCTATTCGCCTTTATTAGGTACCAGAGCTATTTCCAGCACTTGAGGCATTAGTGCGTGAAACTGCAAGACCTCCACACTTTCTTCCTGCAAGCTCCTTGATTAAAGACATCCTAGAAACCAATGTGAGTTTTTTAAACAAAGTTATAGGATCACACTAGGACATGATTTAAAATTCTCACAGAACTTACCACATACTAGCTTTTATTCTGTAACAATTTGAATTTCATTCAGCTTTGTTGAGTTATAATTGATAAAATAAATTACACAGTTTAAAGGAGGAATTTTTATAAGATTTAAAATATACATACATCTGTGAAACCATTACCACAATGAAAACATCTCTTAAAGTTCCCTTGTGTCCCCACAAAGCTCTCCTTTCTACTCTTCCCAGCTTCTGCGATGTTCTCAGCACTTCCTATCCTTGTAGGTTAGCGTGTGTGTATGTGTTTTAGTTGTGTATAAATACATGTGTTAGTTTGCTGCCAAAAACCTTGCAAGAATTTGGCTACACACATGCTTGTTTTTATTCAGCCTAGAAAACTACTCTGCTCCCCAGATCTCCAAGATGGTAAACTATGTTACTATTGTTTGTTTTTCCATAATTTATAGGACTTTATCTGAAGTTAACAACATATAGATAAGGAGGAAGGAGTCCTTGATGTTCTCCCTGTCGTTATATGCCTGATAAAAGATAAATGTTATATTTGTAAGCATGGATAGATGCCAAGACTAAACTAAGACCTATTACATGACGGCTGGAGCAATCTTAAAAGGACCCCTGTTTCATTCAAGCTCTTGGATTCTAGACTCGATAGATGCTTCTTAGGATCAAAAGAGCAAGCACACATGCACACAGATAAACTTTAGAAGCAGAATTTCAAATGTTGCAAATAGTTGGAAGTACTTTATGTGTCATATTTTTAAATCACATCAAATGCTCTCCATAGACATCTTAACTTAAATATGCTAAAAACGTTTGTGCTTTGCAAAGACTACGGGTCAAAGTAGGATTGCCAGTAGATATTGAATGTCCAGCTTGGTTTGTATTTCACGTAAATTATAAATAATTCTGGTATAAATCTGTCCCAAATATTCCCTGGAATATACTTATGTTAAAAGATGTGGCTTTGCTTTTTTGTTTGTTTGTTTGCTACATATTTGTGATACATAATGTTTCTATTACTTGCACGGAGCCTGTGCATGTGTATGACAATCCCAGTGCTGATGTTCATCCCCTTTCCTTTCCTTCTCTCCTCCCTCTTTCCAACTTGTAATTCTCTTCCCATTTGAGAAAAACCTATCTATTACCTCTCATTGTCTGGCTTTGCTCTTGCTCCTTATTTATAACTTGTATTTATTTTTGTGCAAGGGGAAAAATGTTTTTCCAAAATTTTTATGTTTTGTTTTGTTTTATTTATTTATTTATTTATTTGACCAAACCAGGGATTGAACTCAGGCCCTTGCATTTGCCAGGCAAGCACTTATTCTACTGAGCCATCTCCCTGGCCCCAGCAAAACAATAATTAGATATATGTATATACAAGATAGTTAGGATAGATATACAGCTACTTTCTCTTAGTTCATTGAGAAGAAGGATTTATACTAGTATTGTTTATACAAGATATTATGTCTGCGTCTTGTCCTCTGAATAACTACTATGAAGACGATAATATGCAATGTATTAATTATTGTAACGGTGTTGTTTTGAAACTGTTGCATTGCTATTTTGTCTTTTTTCATTAAAGTGAATAAAAAATAAATTATTAAAAAATAACTTAAAAATTAGAAATGATTCAGAATTTCGCTAAACAAAATAATAAGAGTTCAACAATGGTTGCTATATTGCGTATTGTTGTCTGCAAATTAGTTGCTCAAATTAGATCACCAGACATGAGCATGCAAAGTTGGTCCCAAAAAAAGATATAAAATTTTATAAAGGAGAGCGAAAAATTTAAATGTTAACCTCTCCCTTTAATAGACCAGCAGAAATTAGCAGTATAATTATCTAAGCTACCTTGTGTGGGTACATATGTTTCTTTTTTGCTTTCTTCTTTTTTTTCTTATCTCCTTTACTTCATCCCAGTTGTTACTTCTCTTTGAATAGTATTTATTTCCCTTTCACAGTATCTATTGTACCTTTCAGGTTTTATTTACTCTTTCAGGGTTTTTCTTATTTTTTTATTTAAGAGAATACAAAGTAGTAAAAAAAATTATTAGAAACAATACAGAAATTCACCAAAGAGAACAATAGGAATTTGACAATGGTTGATGTATTGCATAATGCTGTCTTCAAATTAGATGTTTAGATTACCAGATACAGGCATGAAAAATTGGTCCATAAAAAGCTATAAAAGTTTAAAAGGGCAAGAAATGAAAAAATTAAGCAGCAACTGTTCCCCTCTGTAGACCAGCAGAAATCAGCAGTGGAATCACCTAAAGTAGCCCTCATGCATATATAAATATATCTCTTTACCCCCTTCTGTCTTTTCCCTCATCCCAGTTTGTCCTTCCCTTTGAAGAGATTCTTTGCTTTTCACAGAATCTTTTGTACCTTTTAGATTTTATCTACATTTTTAGGTTCCTACACTAGCAAGACAAAATTATGTTTACATCTGGGGGTCTGATTTATTTCACTTATGAGTATGGGCTCTCATCGCATCTATTTACCCATAAAAGCCTCAAGTTTATCTTTTTTTATAGATGAGTAGTACTCCACTGTGTGAAAATACCACATCTTTTTTATCCAGTACTCAGTTGATGAGCATTTGGATGTTTCTAAGATTTGGCTATGATAAATTGTTCTGCTATAAACATGGCTACACATATATTGCTGTGGTATGATGTTTTCAGTTCCTTTGGGAAAATATGCAGGAGGGGAATAGCTGGGTTGAATGGAACCTCCAGCTATAGCTTTTTAAGAAATCTTCACATTGATTTCTACAGTGGTTGTACCAGTGTACACTCCCATCAACCATGGAGAAAGGCTCCTTTTTCCCCACAGCTACTCCAGCTTTTGTTATTGGTTGACTTCTTGATGACAGTCACTCTTTCTCACCTGAGATGGAATCACAGTATTATTTTAATTTGCATTTATGAAATGACCAATGATGTTGAACATGTTTTTTTTTTCATATATTCATTTGTGATTTGTATTTCTTCATTTAGGAGTGTGTATTCATCTCAGATGCCCACTTTTGGATTGGGTCTTTTAATTTTGGGGGGTTTGATTTTTTTAAAGTCCTTTTATGTTCTAGAGAGAAGTTTTTTGTCTGAGAGATAGATAACTAAAATGTTTCCCAAATTGTAGGTTTTCTTTTTACTCTATGGGTGATTTCTTTTTTTTTTTTTTTTTTTTTTTTTTTTTTTGGCAGAACCGGGAATTGAACTCAGGCCCTTGTGCTTGCCAGGGAAGCACTTATTCCACTGAGCTATTTCCCAGGCCCTGGGTGATTTCTTTTGAAGTGCGGAAACTTTTCAAAAAGATGAGATCGCAGTTGTTGATTCTTTGAAGTATGTTATTTGTGCTTCTCATATAAAAGAAACAATGGGATATTTCAGTTTGTGTAATTGATCCTTTTCATTTAATATCATGATCTCAGTGCGAGGCCTGAATTTGATTCCTGATACTGAAAAGGAAGATAGGAAAAAAAAAAAGGGAAAAAAAAGATCAGCATTATGGTCTCAAGGTCCATCCATTTTTCTACAAATGATTCAAGTTTATCTTTCTTTTTTACAGAATAGCACTCTATTGTGTGTAAATACCGCCTTTTTTTATTCATTCATCTGCTGATGGGCATCGGGACTGCTTCCAACATTCAGCTAATATGAACTGTGAAGTTTTAAACGTGGGTATGCACATGTCACCCCAGCATGGATATTTTTAATTCTTCTGGGAAGATATATAGGAAGAAAATATTTGGGTCAAATGAAAGTTCTAGTTTTAATCTTTTGAGGAATTTCCATAGTGTTTGTTGTAGTTTACGTTCCCAGCAGCAGTGTGTGGAAAGGGTTCCTCTTTCCTTGCCAGAGTTTGTAACCATTCGGTTTCTTGATGATTACCATTCTTTCTGCTGCAACCTCAAGAGGATGTGCAGTGGAGCTAGCAGGTTGTCAAGAATTTGGGCATATGGTGGTGGGAAAGGAGAGAGAATGAGGCTCAGTGGTGACTGAGATTGAGATTAATGGCTTCTGTCAAACTTCTCTAGTGGAACCACTTAAGAATTTGATATAGTTTCTAACTACTAGGAACTGAAAGCACATATATGATTAGAATGTGCCAATCGACTAACTTTATGCCAGCTTTTAATGACTTCAGAAATCTAATGTATGGGACTTGGTCACATAGCCCAGCAGAATAAAGCGCCTGGGACCAGGGTACAATCCCAGGTGTGCCATGCTGGCCCCACCTGCGGGACATGATAAGATAGCAATTGAGACTGGACCCATAATCCCAGCCCTGGGGAGGCTGAAAACAGGAATATCGCTATGAGTCCAGTCTGTGTAGTGAGATCCTGTTGACCCTGCACTAAATACAAAACTAACTCTGTGGTTTTCCAGCTCAGTATCTTTGATACAAAATTAACTCTTGGTTCAACTGATGAGAAGCCAAACGTTTGAGTCAACAAAGGATTTCACTTTCCAAGATACACTTGGAAGAATCTTCTTTCCCCTCGCCCTTTTTTCAAGATAAACAAGCAAACAAAAAAGGTGACTCAGTCCCTAATTCCATGTAATAAGACTCTTGAAATTGAAAGATGCTTACTGCCTAGAGCTTTCTAGTTCCAGATAACTTGCATAGTGTCAAGTTAGACAATCCTTTGGGTGAGTGGGGCTCAATCTCAGAAAAGATTCCATTGCATCCAGTGGGTACAGCAACTAAAGTGTTCTTGTTTGTAGCCACAGATTACCCTCATGTGTGATACCTACTCCCCTTCCAGTTTCTTCCAGCTCATTAGCCACTAATGAGCAGTACTAAAGACTAAGGTAAGTGAAAGACAGTGTGGTGAGGGGACCAAAATTAAGCTTTAGAAGTCCATGCTCTCAAATATATTTTCCCTTCTTTCCTTGGACCACATTTTCAACTTCTCTAAGTGGTGTTATTCAGATGGTTGGGTCAAACTCCCATTTGCCAACCATGCACCTAATTCTTTTCCACTCAAGAAAGCAAGCGTAGTTTAGAAACAACTCACCGATATGTAAGAAGATAGGTGCCTGCAAAGCTGAGACTATCAAACCATTATGTTCTGTATTCTCATGTTTTGTGGCACTTTTCTTCACCAGCCATGGTAGGAGGCTTTCTGACCATGCTTCTGACCTTTTGAGGATAAGGTCACTCAGCATGTTGCCCCTGTAGAGCAAACACACAGGGCTCTTTGTTTCCTCCATGGGCAGTACTACCTGACCTTGTGGTCTGGGGCTTATGTAGGAGACAAGTTTGATGGTGTGATTTGAGGGATGCTGGGAAACTCTCTCCTTCCTTATCCTTTGCTGTACAACTTAGCATCACCTTAACTCAGATATTCCAAGTACCTCCTAGGTCATTGGTAGCCATAGCCACCCTAAGGCACATGGCCTGCAGCAGGCTGTAGTGTTGAAAGCTCTAAAAGTTTCGCAATCACTGTCTTAGATGGACAGAAATGACCACAAAGTCATTCTGAACTATAAATATTAGAAATGAAATTCATTCTAGGTGTTGACCATTAAATTTTCATGAGGTTATCAGACTAAACTAAAATTCGCAGGTTAGAAAAAATGGTGACTCTATCTCCTAAAGCTAGTGAACTATTTCCATTTCTTTGATTCTTCCACAGTGTCTTTCACTCAGAAATTGTTTATAATTATTTGTTTATTTATGAAAGCAAAATATAAAATATGTGGTAAAACACTGGTGATTTATCCTATAGCATGCTAGACATGGGTCCTTTTTATTTCCTGACCAAATGAATTCCAAGTGTAATACTTGACCATGTTTGCCATAAATTCTCTTCTAGTAAATTTCTACTCTCTTAGTATTCAAGATATCTTTTCTGTTTCTTATACAGTTTTAAATGAACATATATCTCAGTGCCCATATAAGCAAACCAATTTCAAAAATGCATTTTGAAAACATAATTTTAAATTTCCGTTTAAAAAATAGAGTAAATACCAGCTCAGTCAAGGAAAAACAACAGTGAAGTTGAGGAAAAAGGACTTGATATGGAAATTGAGATCTATAAAGAAGTCTTAGCCCTGAACAACTGATGCTACTGTTAATGTGGTCATGCAATGTGCTGTATTTTGGACATAGGAGAACCCGTATTGCAACATAACATAACTCAGTTGTATATGAAATTTTCTGATCAAGGAGATTATGAGACCACAGAGGAAAGTGATCAATGATGTAGAGTGTGCCTAAGGAGAGTCACATGGAGAGAAAACATTCTCTCAGGCTTCCACAGACAGCAAATTGGTCAAGCAATGGCCATGACTCATTCACATGGCTGACACTGACAAAGGATCTACAAACTATGGTACAGGGTTTCAGGATATATCTTGAAGGGATTTGACTGACCTTGTCAGATATAAAAGTTACATTTCTTGTTATATAGATCTTGCTTTATCTTGGCCTTAACAGCAGAAAATTTTTATAACGAGGTATGAAAAGTAAAGCCATATTAGAATGCTGAGCTCTAGAAGTCTCAAGTCAGCAACTTCTGACATTGCCAGTCTTACAGAAAATCCAATACTATTATGGACTACTGGATTATATTGGAATATATTGCTGAATTATGCACCTACATGACGATGGAATACTCTTCTCTGACAAAAATAAATAAAAAGGGGACATAAATGAAGGACCATTTTGTATCTGTAGATTCAAAATTGTTAGGATAGATATACAGCTACTTTCTCTTAATTCAATGAATAGATTAGATTTGTTCTAAGAGTGTTTGTCGACAGGATATCATTTCTGCATCTTGTACAATGAATAACCACTAAGACAACAATTTGCAGTGTATTAATTATTGAAGCTGTGCTTGTAATTGGTTTTGAAACTGTCTCATTGCTATTTGTTTCTCAATAAATTTTTTAAAAAGTGATTTAAAAAAACTGAACACACTGAAGTAGCAAAGAGAATGTTAAAGAAAATTAATCAAGAGCAGTAGGTATGCGCCAAATAAAGTGGGATGCATGAGCACTCTACTATGCAAGTCTGTTTCTCTCCAGCTTAGTTTCATTGTCTGTAACACTGAGAATAAAAGATAAAGTGGTAGCTCCATCTTCAGCTTCAAAGCCTGCATAATTTCTTACACTGAACTCCACATATATCTCTAAAAGAGGACTTCGTAGTTTGTTAATTACATCTTCTTTCATATTTCTCTATTGAATGGCCATTTCTAACCATGCTACATCACTCTGGAAGTTAATTTCAGAACTTTGGATCCTCCTAATAGTCTGTCTCTATTTAAACAGTAGCTTTCAACACAGACATAAATGTAGTTGACCAAAGGAAAGTGTGGACCACTCTTTCTACTCACTTTCTTAAATATGATTTTCCTTATGGCAAGAAATGACTGATAAGTGTAATGGTGAGAAAAGTGATGTAGAATATTCATTCATCATACCTAAACCCAATACTATGTCCCCTTTCTACGGCTGCCTGTTTCCATCCATCAGATTCCCATTAGCTGTAATGAGGTGCTATACCCCTTTATTCTAAAGAAGTCAGCAATGTATGTATGTCCCTTTGCCCTCATCAACAAGGTTAATAAATTATTAGTTAGCCATGTTATTTCACTTGATTCTCACTTCCATTATGGGTGGGTTTATAACAGCTGATTCAGGTTGACTACATAAACAGGAATTGCTAATGAGTGGCAGTTGAAACTGGAACCCCATCCAACTTTGTTATTGCACACTACCTCCCAGAAAATTCTATGATCTAGGAGAGAGTTTAATAGATCTTAATACTTTTTAAATAATGTAGCTATTTTTAAATAATACAGTTTGATAGTTAGATATGATAAAAAATATGATCAAAAGTAGGCCAATTTTGGGACTGGTGAGATAGCGCAGCAGACTACAGCGCCTGCTTAGGCAAGAGCACCACATGCCTCACCAGCCCCACCCCTGGGCAGGTTGAGCCAGCCAGAGTTTGGGTGTAGTGGCACATGCCTGTAATGCACATGCACTAGGGAGACTGAATGCAGGAGGATCATCACAAATCAGAGCTGCATAGTAAGATCCTGAAACCACCAAATACATAAAAAATAAACAAATGAACCCAAAATAATTGAGACCTATTAAAAAATGGGCCAACTTTGAAATCCTCACTCATCATGTTCTTTCAGTATGACTGCCCTTAACACGTGAATGGACATTAAAGATGTAGAGCCAATACTGTAGGTTCTGCAATGATTTTGTATTTGACTGTGGCTGCTGTTAAGTGTCAACTTGAAAAGAACCTCCTAGCAGATTAGTAAAGTACAGTTCTGTGTGTGTCTTTTGGTGGGTGACATGTAGACCAGTAAACTGAGGTGAGCGAGACCCACTCCAGACCAGGTGTGGGTAGCAATTCACTTGTAGCCTGGACATGAAGAAGAGGAAGAAGAAGAGAAGAAGAAGAAGAAGAAGAAGAAGAAGAAGAAGAAGAAGAAGAAGAAGAAGAAGAAGAAGAAGAAGAAGAAGAA
>NW_004524654.1:2208387-2229116 GCF_000260255.1 Octodon degus
AAGAAGAAGAAGAAGAAGAAGAAGAAAGTGTCCATTTTGGAAGAGCTGCAGTGTTTTCCCTTATCTGTAAACACAGGTCAAGAGTTTCTTCAGCCTTTTAATGCAGACTCATACCAGTGACTACAGTGAACTTCCAGGCCTTCAACCTTCAATGCGTACCACAGAATTGATCTTGTGTTCCTCAGCTTCTGTCTTCTTGGATTGACCTGCTATTGCATTCTCTGTTTCCAGAGCACACATGTCTGGATGCTTCAACCTCTGATCGCTGATATAAATCATGTGTTTTATATCAATTCTGTTACTCTAGAGAACTGGAATTAATGCATAAACCAAACAACAAAGAATTTTTTATTTTTATTTTTATTCTTTTGATACAGGGTCTTGCTATACAGTTCAGGTTCCTGTCTCAGCCTTGCCAGTGCTGGAATCACAAGCATGCATCACCATGTCCAGTTTCAGGGTCTTCTCAGCATGACCAGGATTTCAGTACATACATGGCATATAGTACCCGAGATCGAACTTGGCTCCTTTCACTTGCTAGGCCGGCATTGAGACCTCTGAGCTATCTCCCCAGACAAAAAAGACATTTCTTATTTAACCACATGTAAATGGATATGGCAGTGTTATAGTTATGAGTTTAAATGAAATCCACAGACAACCCTTTAGAGGCCATAGTATAAATGCCTACCCTTAGGTTTTGTTTTGATTTACAGTCTCTTGTTTCAGATTGATTTGAGCATCCAGATGTATATACCTCCCCTTCTTCCCAGTTTCCTGAGTCTTTAGTTTATTTTCTCTGAGTTACTTGACTGTGGCTCCTCCTCTATGCAATGCAGCCACGTTGAATCTCCTGTAAAGTACAAAGCACTTCTTAAAGTGATGAAATGTTCAGGAATTCATATTGTTATTATTTTCAAAAAATAATTGCACTAGATATTCACTGGAAGAAATCCCTTGACCACTTGGAAATATCTTCTAGATCTGGAGCATGATTGCCAGGGAAACTGAGTTAAACACTTGCAGAGCAACTTGGGATTAGACATCAAAATGTAAGTGCTTTAAATGGTCACTAAGTACTCTTGAGTCTGTGTTAAATGCTGAAGTATTCATCAATATTTCTTTTGAATACACAAGTTTTTAAGTTCACTCAGACAGGTGCAGGAGTACATCTCATCTGCCAACAAACTGTCAAAACTTTGGACAAAGAGTCAACAAATTGTGGCAATGTTTTTAGAAGAGCACACATCTTTGTATGATATAAAATCCAAGGCCAAGGAAAATCACCAGCCCCATCTGCAATAAGTCATTTTTAAAAAAAAGATTAAAAAAGAATTCCCATCCCTCTGTGGATGTCATCGGCCTTGCCAAGAAATTTAATCTTGTAAACAATTATTTTGCCTGACTTTGCCTTAAAAGCCTTCGGACCTAATAAGTGATCAAGATGTGTGAACCAGTCTAAAATCTGGTTCTCAAAGCTGAACTGAAAAGCTATGACAAAATCAAAGAACCTTTGTCAAAGAGCAGTCAATCGGCAAAAGAGATTTTAGTCAGAAGAAGGAATATAGCCAATGCTATCTTGAAGAGCCACAACTTCAGAAAAAGAAATAAGAATATTTTAAAATATTGCTTAATGTTAATTTTATTAAAAACTGAAAATTATTTCCTCTCACAAGTTATGTTTGATTTATGCATTGATTTTCATGGTGTGTTCTACTTTTTACTGCTTAAGAGAACAACCAAGATTAGAAATAGATGTTTCTGGGGTTCATGAGTAGGTTTGAAGTGTATCAATAAGTTTGCATTTATTGTAGCCTCAATAAAAGCAGGCTACTTGCCCTGCTAGACATTTGGATATTTAAACCACATAACAACAAGAGCAACAACTAGAATGGAGTGACCTCCTCTGAGTCCATCCTGTAGTTGGTAGAGTTTAGGTATCTACACTTAACAAAATAATCAACAATCACAATAGCAACATAAAATAACTGAGAATAACAATGAGTTATCTGAAATAGAAATTACAAAAACAATTCCATTTTCAATAGCCTGAAAATAATGACATAAAACACTGCAAAATAAATCAAGGAAGTGACAAACCTAGATACTGAAACTATAAAATGCTGATGATAGAATTTGAAGAGGTCCAGCTAAATGAAAAGATATTGCAGATTCCTGAACTGGAAGTGATTATTGTTCAAATGTCCATATAGCTACAATAGTTTGGATTTGGAATGTTTCTGCAGGAGCCATATATTAAAAGCTTAGTTTCTAACTTGGTTATTGAAAGGTGGTAGAAAATTTAACAGGTGAATTCTAATGGATTTCATACGCATTTTTGACAGCAGTGCAAAGTTACAACCTTTGGAAAACTGGTAGTTTTGCAAAAGGTAGACTTACTATGCGTGCTGCCATCCAAAATGTCTACTGCTAGATTAATTACCTAAGAGAAACACAAACATAGAGCCATGAAAAATGTACATAAAAGTTTTCAGAGAATTGAAATATTTTGGGAACATGATAAACAAATTAGTATATGTTCAGGCAATGTACAAATACTTGTTAACATAAAGAAATAAAGTATGAATATCTGCAGCAGCATTAATGCAAGTGAGCATGCATCTCAATTGCATGATTTAATTTACATCAGGTACCACAACATCAGGCGATGGGTGATGGGAAACAGGACACACTCCTGAAGTGCGAAAAAAAAGTATCTGGCAGGTGGAGCAATAGACTCTTTTACAGCAGTGGAAAAGTTCCACACCTTGCCCTAGAGGTGGCTCAGATGAGCTTACACATCTGACAAAACTCATCCAACTGCACATAAAAGACTTATTCATGCCTCTATCTGTAATCAATACCTCAGTAAAGAGAACAAGTGTTCTCAAAGCTTCAATGAGTCGAAATTAATTTTTAAGTAATGTAAGGAACTGTAGTACATCAAAAATAGGGAAATATCTATTTATTTTATTAATTGCAAGGTCTTGTAAAACTAGAGTATAAGTAAAAAGCAATTAGAAAACAAACAATGTAAGTGGACCAAACAAAACTAAACAAATTGAGTAAATGCATCTCTGTAAGAAAATTGAAAAATGGAAGGCCAAAATATCTGAGATTTGCTCCTTATAGAGTTAATTAATGCAACACTATTTTTACCACACAAATGAAATAGATTGCACTTAAAATCCCATGACAATATTCATACATAGAGTTTTTCGTAGAAAGGCATCGTGTTTAATAAGACAGCAACCTAGAAAAACAGTTTTGGAAGACTTTGCAATATGTGCTACAAACTTACAAATTTGAATGTCCATAAGTATAATAACTTTGGAAATTTATTCTCAGTGAATCATTACTGGTATTTGAATGCATTTGTATCCAAATTGTATAATGTGTTATCTAATATGAAAACTTAGAAGCCCTACAAATGTTGAATGACAAGAGATTGGATAGAAAATATTGTACAACTCATAAAATGAAGCAAGAAAAACTTCTGAAGATAGATTCATAAAAGTAAAATTATGGCTTTATAGAAAAGGCTGAAAACTAGGAATCTAAGTTTCAGAACTCTATCTGCATATCACAGTTTTTGAAGAGACAGAGTTGCTAACACATTGTATTATGAGGAAAATTTATATTTTTGAAGGATGAGATTTAATTTTTAAATATTTTATATTTTCTAAGTAAAATAGAACAATCATACAGTTTTTAAAGCTAAAGAACATAGAGTGTAACTCTCAATAGCCAGATATGAATGTTTGAAAATGACACATAAACACACACACACCCCCCCAAAAAAAAAAAAACCTATATCTAAAAACAAAGTTTAAAGAAATACGCAAGATGGGCTGGGAAGGTAGATGGTCTAAGTGCTTGCCTGGCAAGCTCAGGGACAGAGTTCTAGCCCCAGTACTGCATGGCGCACCAGTCCCATCCTCAGGTGCACTGAGCTGGTCATGAAGAACAGGGGTGGTGGCGCATGCCTGTAATACCAGTGCTGGGAGCCTGAGACTGGAGGAGCGCTACCAGTCCAAGCTGCATAGTGAGACTCTGTACTAAATACATAGAAAAAAAAATTTACGATCTATAAAGAAATGTATAAGAAATAAATTTCTAAAACTTGGGAAGTTCTGGTATATCACTAGATTAAGAAGCTCACTAAGTGAACTGTCAATTGGATAAAAGTGACTATATATGTACAATCAATAGTCAATCCCTTCTCTACATTTTTCCTTAGAATATCACAATGTAGATGGACCAAATAAAACTGAACAAATTAAGTAAATGCATCCATAAGAAAATTGCAAAATGAAAGGTCAAAATAGCTGAGATTTGCTCCTTATAGAATTAATGAGGCCCTATTTTTACCACACAAATCAAACTGATGGCATTTAAAATCACAATGACAATACTCGTACCTAGAGTTTCTCATAAAAAGGCATGGTGTTTATAAGACAGTAATCTAGAAAAACTTTTGGAAGATTGTGCAATATGTGCTAGATATATTATTATGTACAAAATAATCATAATATTTACTGAAAATATCAAATTTAAAAGATTATAAAATATTTTATAAGTAATGATAAGTTAGGGTTAAGATAACTTAATAAAATACAAGTAAATACAGATAAATACAAACTGCATTTGACTCTTAAAGGCTAATGGTTTTTGCAAATAAAAACATACCATAGGGCTAGTCAAATAGCTCAGCAGATTAAAGTGCCTGCAAGCAGGACCCCGGGGCTCTCTAAGAGGGGATTGAGACTGGGTGTGGTGGTGTGGGCCTCTAATCCCAGCTCTTGGAAGGCTGTAAACAGGAAAATCACAAGTCCGATCTACTAGTGGGACACTGAACACCCTGTACACCTTTCCCTAAAATTAAAAAAAAGGTACCATGAAAATTAAAAGTTCCAATTCAAACTGAAAGAATTTTCTAAATAACTCTCATAAATTCATATGGCAAAATGTTAATAAATATGAGTACCTTGTATAAGTCATAAAGATTCAACAATTCATTAGAAAATCAACTCAGACTATATCAGTGAGACATAGAAATTTGCCTAGATGAAGATAAGTAACTGGCTAGATAAATTGGAATGATACTACTAATAGAAATACTGTCCTTCATAATCATGTCCTAAAAGAAAATACCATATGAAAATATACATAATTATTGTTCGATGAACACAATAGTTTGCCCAATAGCTTATGTAACTGGATCAGATTTGGTAACATAATATGCATTTTTAAAGATTAGAGCATCTATAGCAAAATATTAAAGACAGTGCTTTCTTAGAACAATAGAAATTATAGTTGACTCTGTGCTTCATTATAAAATTCTGTCACCATTAAGGAGAAATAAGATATTTCTTTTGAAATCAGAAAAATAAGTATGAGCAAATGTTATGGATGCTGTTGACATGTTAGATGTTTAAGGCCAACAATAACCTTCATCAATGAAAATATATTGTCTCTGTTATTCTTCTTCAACTGGAAAAAGAGAGACCCATTTCCAAATCCTAATGTCCCAATAAACTGTTTTTAAAAAGAGAGTATCTCTTTGACCCTAAGAATAAAAGTAATATTTTATCTCACAATTTTATATGTTCTCAATAAAAAGGTTTGAAATGACTATAAGTTTTTAAACTTAGCTACTGTTGGTATCACTTTCTAACAGGAATGAAGAAAATTTAAAAAGTCACCCAGAGACAGATGCTATGCAGGTCTGAATCTACCTGTGATACTGGTAGCTATGACATGTAATATGGATTGTATTTTAAGTTGTCTTCTATGTCCTGGTGTGCAGCAGCAGCAGCAGCAACAATAACAACAAAACCCTTTTGCACACTTAGAAGACACAGTTAATATAAGGCATAGTAATGACCATCAATTTTTTGGAAAAATTTAAATTGGACCCAACATGGTAGATCTAATTTTCTTATGGCACTGAAACATGGAAAAATATTCTCTGACGTACTGGAAGTATTTGCAAGATGGTAAATTTAGAAAGCAGGAAATAATTTAATGTGATTCTAAGTGGTACTTCTGAAATATCTCCAAAAATAAATCCTGACACTTGATTGTATGACACAAATGAGAGGCTCAAAACTTACAGCTCAACACCCATTTCACGTTCAAGGTCAGAGAGGTAACAATCAGGAGATGATATTTTATTCTTCTGCACATATGAAATTCTGTTTGAACTCATCAAGTTGAATTTATAGATGTGCTAAAATACCCAATGAGAAGCCTGGGTCTAAGCTGGAAGTTCCGTAGTTGGTTTTCTAGTGCAAATACATTGCTGGTCAGGCATGATTTCACTTGGTATAGAAAAGTTCATAATTTTTCCCAAACTTGACCAAAATGTGGCTTAAATTTCTAAGAACAACAGACTTAAAAGTCCGGGCAATGATAACTTATGAAAATTTCTAAATAGGATCCATTTACATACAGTTCCCCCTCTGCCAGTGTTTCAGTAATTATTATGTAACTTGGGAGAAAGAAAAAAAAAATCTGCAAGTAAGCTGAACCAGAGTTGATGCACAAGATGGTTAAGGCAATGATCCTGAGCATCTGCAATTGAAATCTGAAAGGATGTTCTTCTAGCATTTTTTTAAGGATGCAAAGTATTTTTTTTAAACTTCTAAACTTTGAAAACAAGGTAGCTGACGTTAAATAATAGAGCTTTCCAAAGCCAAGTGTGCTCAGTGGAACTCAGTTTTTCTGCATAAGATACAAAAACAACTTCCTGAACCTCCTAGGTGAGAACAAGACTGTCCTGAAGCCTAGAGAGTTGAGCCTTCTCGGTTGTAACACCCCTTTGTCTCCTTGGCAAGGGCTCAAGGACTTCCGTGCACTCTTCTAGGTGCACACGGACAGCTCCTGCCCAATGGTCTCCTGGGAGTACACTATGTAGAGGAAGCCATCCTCATCCTTCTTGCTCTCCTGCACCTCCGAGATGGGCATGGACACGCTCACCGTGCTGTGGCCGTTCACCAGCAGGAAGAAGGCCTGGTTGGCGTTGAGCTGTGGGCACCGCCTGATGATCTTGATGATCCTGCAAACCCAGTTCTATTTAGAGCTAAAATGATGCCTGTCTCTCATTCACCTCCCAGCATCAGACTTCTGAGGGTATAAAGAAAACTCATGATGTCAAGATGGAATTCCACAACTTCAGGGTTGAAATCATGTTGTATTTTTAGTTAGAGGGTTTCTTATTAATGTTCTTAATATGAATTAATAGATTCCAAAATATTCCTCTCTGAAGATGAGGAAGAGGCTCTAAACAGGGAAAAAACTCTTACAAAGCAATGTCAGGCCAGAGAAAATGTTTCATTAATCCTTCAGAGCAAAGTGATAGAGTAAACATTTGGGGATCCCCCTTATAACTGAATGTAACTAACATTCCACACATGTTTTCAGATCACAGAATGCACTGTGGAAATTGGCAATGAAATAGTTAATCAGTTCAGAGAGATGAAGCAGAATGTATTGCATGGACCATAATCCAAAATAATGACCAATGGCTGGGGAGACAGCTCAGTAAAATAAGCACTTGCCTGGCAAGTGCAAGGTCCTGAGTTCAATCCCCAGTACAAAAATAATAATAATAATAATAACCAAATTTTTTCAAAATTATTCCATCTAGTTAAGTCTTTTGCAAAACTCAGATGGCACCAGGACATTCTCAACTATCCTCCTCCTGCAAGGACACAAAGCTAATGTGACTGGAATCTGATCACTTCAACAGGGAGGACTCTGTGCAGCAGCAGCCCAGTCCTTTTGCACACCTACAATACAAAAGTTGTGTACATTTAGAATCCAAAGTGCAAAAGCTGACAAACCATAAACTTGAATTTTCAAGGAGGATAGAACCAGGCATGTTGTGTTGGACCATACTAAGACCAAACATGGACTGATCTCATGCACAAGAAAAATAATCCAGACTCAAACAAGAACAATATTACTTTGAACAACACTCCTAAGAGCAATGCAAATTCTTTTCAAATAAGTATAGTAAGAACCGGCCAAATAGCTCAGATATTAGCTCAAATAGCCCGGATTAAAGTGCCTGCAAGCAGGCTCAGGGGCTGGGGGTTTCGATCCCTGGGCCTGCTCTGCTGGCCCCACCCCCAGGCCTCTCTGAGACAGCAATTGAGACTGGAAGAGGTGGTGTGCGCCTGTAATCCCAGCTCTTGGGAGGCTATAAACAGACAGATCACTAAGAGTCTGATCTAGTAGTGAGACCCTGAACACTCTGTAGATCCTTCCCTAAAATACAAAAAAAAAAAAAAAAATAGAACAAATGCATTTGAATCATGTTAAACAGTTATGTGTTAATGAAACAGACTTTTTAGGATAAATTATTAGTAAACCAACTATTTTATTTTAAGAGAGTTTACATTTCCTTTATAATTCTTAAAATCTCTGCTAATATCCTGTGTTATCCAAACTCATATGATTGAGCTGTTATGATTTTAATTAAACTTACGAATAGGCATATGAAAGGCAGATCTAAGCAGAGACAGAATGAAGCAAGAAAAGTGAGGATCAAAACAATAGTAAGTACTAATTTTTCCTGGTTTCTCTTTAAATACCAAAGGAGATTAAACTGGAGTGAAGGAACATTAACTAATAACTTCCCAAATTGAAAAAGAACTAGATATAGTTTCAATTTTTAAGTAAAGGAAGGACCTTCATTAAAAATTGTTTATGTTTCTTTAAGTTCAATTCAGTGTTATGAATTTGGTGACACACCAGGGAATTCTGTAGCCAAGTAAAATTGTGTTCCTAGAATATTTTATGCATAAGCTATATACTTACAGCTCAAGTCTATAAAATTATGCATTGGAAATTTCTGATAGAAAATGCTGACAAATTCTTAAGTCTTGGGAGACTAGAGAGCTACCACCACCTCGTTGAAAATATAATGTATAAGCACCATTAAAACAAAAGATTAATATGCTAACTTTACTTCCTTTTCCTACAGCTCCAGAGGTGATGCTATATGTGTAAGGTTTTGCATTAAGTTTGCACTGTCATGCTTGTTTATAAAAGTCATATGTTTAGTCATGTGCCCTTGAGGCTCTACTCTGATCATTTATGGACTAAGGTGAGTGCTGTCTGGATTTTAAAGAGAACGCTCTCATTTCCATAAATTTTCAATGGAGATAGTTCAACCCTAGGAGCAAAATGCCTGGTTTATACTTTCTGTGGTCTTACAAACTCACAATTAAGTTTATTTACTTAGCACAGAAAATGCACACCTGTTTGCCATGGCTAGTGAGTGGGCCCTGCCAGCTCTGGGAAGACCTGCAGAGTTTTATTCCTTTGGTACCAGCATCTCTTATGTGTAGTTAAATTCTCTCTCTCTCTCTCTCTCTCTCTCTCTCTCTCTCTCTCTCTCTCTCCCTCTCTCTCCTCCAACCCTGAGCCCAGCCACCACTACTGTGAAGAAATTTCCTACTTGTGCTTCAGATGACATTTACTATACTTTGGTTCCTATTTGGAACCTCTTATTCCATTCATAAACCTAGTGGCTGCAAGGCAGTTAATAAGCGGCAGAAATCTTTATAGTCTCTTCTACCTTGCTACCTTGCTTGAAATCCTGGCTTCTCGAATTTATGTCCAGCCATACAATAGCCATAAGCAGAAGACCTCCCAGTCATGGACTTGTTGCCACTTGGAGAAAAATGCAAAGCCCTTACCATTTATGAAAAATAATCAAATCTTTTTTGCTTTCAGTCCATTTACATGCAACAATACTGGGGTACTTTTGTCAGACCTCAGAACCTGATCATTTTTCCACCTATATTTTTTATCTTTAGCTCAAGAGCTTGAAAACATAAAGTACATGTGCTCATTATGGGGTTCTAAATATATAGTGTAGCTGGCTTTTTCAAATAAGATGTTCATTAACAGGCTAACCTTTTATGGTATGACAAGCATGTGGGTCTCTACACTGCGTCCTGTACCATCACTGGTTTAGGGGCCATGGGGTTACAACTCTCGCAGTTAATTACTCATGCTCCCTCTAGGACGTGCCATTGTTTGCAGTGTGGCTTAGGCCTGTATAAACTTTGTGTTCTGATATCAAAGAAGTTTTTCAGGGTAAATTTATAAGTTCAGTGGAATTTGGCAGGGAATCAGCTTGGCTTTAATCGGGAAATGGACACAAAGGAGTCGTTTCTCTGCACTGCTATATGAAACTGCTCTGCTCCTCCCCCTGGGTTTTCTCTCCTCCACTCCACCCAGAGAGCTCCGGAATGCTCCCTAAGATGCGTGGCAGTCATTGGACAAAGAGAAATGTCATTTGTATATGGCACGTTTCCAGCTCTGGGACTCAGTGAAGAGTCACATTTGAAAGTGATGACGCTGAGTCTCCATCTGGGAACATTCATTTCACAACATTGCAGTGCGGGGCTCAAAGCTGTCGCACAGAACCACATCACTGGGGAGCCCAAGAGTTCACTTAAATCCATCAGTGCCTCCTGGAAGAACTGTCCTGAAGGGCGTACAAATGTGTCTCCTCTTTAAAAAGATCAGATCAACACCGGCGTTATCGTCACTCTACCATTTTCAGCCCCAGCATTAAAGATAGTTCACACTGTGCCTAAGTATCAATAGTCCTGTGACATCCTTCATAGTTAAAACATAGATACTGGAAGCATGTATAAACCCACCCCTACACACTCAGGCAATGCAGATTAAGATGTTAGGAAGGGCTACTGTAATTTTTGTAACTTCAGTTGGCTCTTCTATTTCTTTGGAGGAATTAACTATTTCCAACTGGAAGTGCTTTCGGCGACATAGTGAAGCATCTTATTGGAGAACAGCAGGAGTTCTTGGAAACTCTTTCCACCTTTATTTTCCTGGATTTGATAATGGTCTTATCACACACTAATCTCATTTGCATTTGCTACAGTTTTAATCATTCACAATATCTCAACCCTCATAGCCACAAAACCATTACATTCTGTCAGTTGCGGCTGATAAACTTCTCTTAAATCTCTTTGCAATCTTTTCTTCACTTATTATCAGCGTGAGGGCTATTGGACTATGGGTCACCTCTCCAGTACATCTGGCTTCTATCTCTCTCCATCCTAGTTCTTTGTAATAATGAAGATTCCTCCATACACTTAATCCCTTATGATGGGCCAGAGATTGTAGCAAATACTTTTTGAAGTTTGCAGTTTGATCTTCACAACTCTCTGGAAGAAGATTTCTTTTTCTGACTTTACAGACAAGGAAACCAAGGTAAAAAAATAAAAATAAATATATGCATGGTCACTCAGCATACACCTTCACCTATTCTGGGCTGAATTTGAATTCCAATCTTGAACTCAATTGAATTTGATTTCAAATTCCACCACTAATGCACTCGGCAACCGTCTCCTTCACACCAGGGGCAGGATAGTCATTCCAAAAAGCCAGTATCACTGTGTGTTTCGCTGCCCACCATTTCCCATCTATCACCTGTAAGTCACAGGCAGGTGAGGCTTCCCTGAGTCTGTCATGCTTTAAGTTTTCTGACCATGGGTCTTGGTAATCACCATGCTCACCTGTGATCCAGTGGCCCTTCCCTGTGTGGTTTCCTTCCAGCAAGTGACATTGTGTGGTGCTTTGATCCTTTTTTGTGGGCACTACTGCTTGTATTAAGATTGCTTGTTCTGTTTTCTCCCACTTAAAAAATCCCTGCTTAGCCTTCAGCATGCATTTGAGAAGTGAATCCTTTATAAGACCATCCCTCTTTTGGTACGCTGGTCAACTTCAGGGCCACTTCCCTGGATACCCGCTGCACTAGGACACTCCCCTGCTTGGGGACTCCTCCCACTGCTGCCTAGGCACTTGTTGGCACATCTGCTTTCCCAGTAGGCTGTAGCTTCTGTCCAGCTCTGTGCTGTATCAGTTCTCTATTTCACATGCTTCCACCCTTCCCAGCCTTGCTGTCCACATTGTCATCTATTTGTCTGTAGCTTCCCTCTGCCTAAAACCTCCAAGTATTTCTACTGTATTTCCAATAAGATCAGAAAGCATCAATGTGCTACAAAACTCTTATGTGCACTGGTCCCCCACCTCTGACCTCAGTTGCACCTCACAACCTCTCTTTTTCCAAGTTCAGTCATGAGGCTTCCCAGTGTTTTTTGAACAATCCAAAGACAGGCTGACTCCAAACCTCACCCTGACCATTCCCACTTGTCTCAGCAGGCTACTGAGAGGCTCTATTCACTTCAGTTACATTTTTTTATTTTCTTCTTTCCCTCCTTCCTTCCTTCCTTCTTTCTTTCCTTCCTTCCTTTTCTCAGTAAGATTCTAGTTTAAAATATGTGTTCATAGTTTTACTTTATAAGATGCTCCTCTCTTAAGATCTTAAGATAACCAGATTTCCCCTCCTTGTTATAAAATTTCCAACCCAGTGACAAAATGTACATTATATTATAGCATCTTGTAAAATATTTTGTTCCATAAATCATCACATTTTTCAGGAAATATCATGAAAGACATATCAAATAGAATTCAAATTCAAGACTGTCTTTAAAATGGCAACTCCTAAAATAGATCCTCCAAACTTCTTTCCCATTAAAGCATCTGCAGCTTTAACCCTATGGGCACCTTTCTTGAAACACCTCTTAACTTCTTTTTTATTTTTTAAAGAGAATGCAAAGTAATAAAACAGGGCCAGAGATATAGCTCAGAGACATAAGCACCCACCTGGCAAATGCAAGGCCTCAAGTTTGATTCTTGGTAGTGAAAAAAGGAAAAAAAAAAGTAAATCAAAACAAAACAAAAACATTAGAAATGGTACAGAAACACTAAACAAAATGAGAGAAGTTCAACAATCATTGCTGTGTTGCACATTGTTTTCTTCAAATTAGCTGCTCAGATGATCAACTATAAGCATGAAAAATTGGTCCAAAAGTTGCAATAAATTAAGAAAGAGATAAAGGGAAAACAAATTAAGCATTAACTGTTCCTTTCAATAAACCAGCAGAAATCAGCAGCACAAGTATCCAGGGTAACCTGTGTGTATGCATATATACTCTTTGTCCCTTGCTTCTTTATTTCTTTTATTAATTTTATTGAGAAACAAATAGAAATGAGACAGTTTCAAAACAGGTTAGTAGGACAGTTTCAATAATTAATACATTACATATTATTGTCTTCATAGTAGTTATTCATAGTACAAGATGCAGACATGATAGCCTGTCCAAACATTATTAGTACAAATCTTTCTTCTCATTGAATTAAGAGAAAGTAGCTGTATATCTATCCTATTTTGTATATACAGATACAAAGTGGTCCTTCATTTTTATCCCCTTTTTTTGTTTAGTTTTGTCAGAGAAGGGTATCCCATTGTTATTTAAATATTGTAGGTGTATGAATTCAGCAAAATAATCCACTATGTCCCTTACTTCTTCACTTCTTTGCACGCTGCCCTTCTCATCGCTCTGTGCTGTTCTCCACTTCCCCGCTTTGCTCAGGCTAATCCTTAGCCTTGGGAAATCTAGAACATGTTTTTTTTCCTCTTGCCTTTTCCATTCTCATCTCCAAACCCTCCCCCTCTGCCCACTTGGCTCTCCCATCTCACTGAGGCTCCACATCCAGTAAATACTCATAAAACGTGGAATAAGGGAAAGCTATGGTGTAGTTTGTCTGCTCTGAAACTCTTTGAGATTGAACCCTCATTGTGTGACATTACAAGGGGCAGCTTCTTTTGCTAGCATAATTTTTGTATTTTCCTCATGTCTTTATTAGAGCACATTGGTTATACAGCCTAATATGTTTCATTTTGACAGGTTTATATACCCACAAAACACACTTCAGTCATTTCCCTTACACTCCCCTTGCTCTGTCTTCCCCTCTAGTTTCATCTTTTTTGGGGGGGCACAGGGGCTGCAGTATATATGCCAGAGAAATAATTTATCTCACCACTCAAATGAAATATAAATATAAAATCATAGTCACCAGCATGTCCTTTACTTTCCATTTATGTTGAGCACTGACCAGCATCAGCCACTATATTACACTCTTAAGTGTGTATTCTCTGTTGTGGCCAATGGCCTCTAACATGCAAGCCCACAGGCACAGCCCATGCCTCCTTGGTTCACTGCTCTGCCCTCAGGACTTTTACCAGCAGATACTTAGTAAGAATAAATGAGTGTGTGATGTGCACTGTTCACACTGTGCCAGTTACTTACTCTGCAGGACCTCGAAAGATGCATGCTCTACACTGAGTGCACTGAGGTGTAGATTATAGACAATTGCCGTCTCAGAATTGACAAGTCAAAAGAAGGTTTCTTACATCTGAAAGGTCATATTAGAAGCTGAGTAAGTGGCAAGAGGCCAAAGATTTGATCAACAGGCAGAAAAGAAAAGGAAAGAACTATAAAAATAGAGCTTATTAAAACATTTTAGCAGTCTTGTGCTAACCTTGGAGATTCTCCTAGCATTCCTCATTCGGTTTAATCGCTTCTTTATAGAACTATGCCCCTGTGTCCTTCGGGAATTTGTTCATGCAAATACCAAAGTCTATGCCAGCTCCAGTCTCTTATATACAATAGCTTAGTGCATGCACACTACGTATATACATCCTCTTATATATTTTAAATTATCTCTAGATTATTTATAACTAAAACCATGTAAACACCTTAAATGGTCATCATACTATATTTTTCAGGAATGACCCAAAGAAAAAAAAAATCTGGGCATACTAGGTACAGGTGCAATTTTTTCTGTAAATGTAGAAACCCTGGATGTGAAGGGTTCATAATACCTCACAGCCCAAGTATCAGTCAATGCTTACTAGAGAAAAAGATGTAATACAAGATATACAAATACATAAGAATTTGCAAGGTTGGCTTACAGTAGCCCCTCACAGAGCTAGGTGTGGAACAGTGCAAAGGTCTGTCTGTGCGCTAGGAATCTGAGGATCCCATTGAAGGTCTGGAGGTCCATGCAGTGTCCAGTGTAAGTCTGTAACAAGAAGCTGAAGAGCCTTGGCCAGAGGGGAAGAGCGTGCCCGAAGCCAGGAGAAGACAGCCAAGGAGAAAGCAAAGCCAGAAGTTCCTTGGAGGAAGGCAGACACAATGCTTCCATCTCCATTTCCCCTTTGTAGCACTCTGGTGATAATTCTCCCTAGGGTGGATGTTGCACAGCCAGAACTATGCTGAACCAATTTAGTTGGGCATTGTTTATTCAAATTGACACAATTCATCAACTAGCGCAGCCCAGAGCAAATCTTACCTCTCTCAAGGACCACCTTTGAGATGCCTCCTCCTTTGGATTCTGAAGGATGTAAATTTTGACCACAACCAATCACATGTCTTGCACAGGGAGCCTCACCCACATTTGAGCTCACAGTTCTTTCCAACTATTTCCATTACAGCAACCCAGCTTCTGACTTATTTTGCAACTTTTAGCCCAGTTTGAATCCATAAAAAAAAATCAATGAATACTGAGCCCCTGCAGTAGTCATTTGTATTCAAGAGGACAGAATGCTTGTGTTCTTTTAGAATTAACCCCAATAAGCTCCTACTGAAAAAGAGCTGTCAAAAGTAAGAGTCACATGATAGAGTAAAAGCAGCAGGCAGGGTGGACTTGTTAGGTAATGACCCTCATATGGACCTTGCATGCCTTCCTGAATCTCGAGGTGACTTCAGGGGGATCTGGAAGACACTGCACAGAGAAGGAGTCAACCAATGGCCCTACTGAGACCAGAAAGTTATTACTCTGCATTGCAAGTGGTTGCACAGTAGACTGATGTAGAGAAACAAAGGGGGCTCATGGAAAAAGTGCTCCAACACACTCCATATTCTCACAATCAAAATCTATTCCTTGCCTATTCCTTTTGCTCAAGCTTACCCCACACCCAGTCTTCCTAGATTCTTCTATCACTCTCAATTCCATCCAATAGGAACAAGCTGTAGAGCATCTTGACCCACACAAGGGACTCCTTTCTTCATTTGAGCATGTCCCTTGTGATTACAATCCTTTCTCTTTTCCTTTCCTCTCCTCTCCTGTTTCCCTGCATTTCACCTCTCAATCCCTTTTGTCACTTTCACTTCTTTTCTCGTATCTCTTCTATTCTCCTGTCTTCCTATTCTTTCATGCATTCCACCTTGTTTAGTCCCAAAGACAGCTTTTAGAAGATAAGACTTGGTCAGTTCAAATCCAACATTCTCTTTTTCTCATTTTCAAAGCATATTATTCAGGGTGGCATTGATGAAACATTAGTATGTCTTTCCAGCCTCTTGGCTTTCCCAAGTTGGACTAAACTCATCTCCTGTTTTCTTTTAAAACGATACAACAGACTCACAGAGTAAGATGGAGAACTTGGCAGCATCTCTTACAACTCAAGAAGGAAATCAGCTAAAAGCCCCTCTGATCAGTTACTCTCTCTAATGACTCCATTCACCTTGAAATCAAGAAAGATGAGGTGAAAATCTCAGATGTGGCTGTGTTGTTACTTGATGGGACAGAGTGTGTCTGTGTGCTGTAGAGACAGGGAAGATTGTCATGCATAAAGCAGAATACCATCCACTAAAAAAAGATGTGCTTTAGTGTCATGAATAAAACTGAGAGAAAATATTCTACTCCAAATAATTATGCTCTATTCATACTGGATGAGGGCTAATTCTGTCCTGCATTTGTATATTGCCTCATTACCACTAGATTTTAACTTCAGGTACATAAGCATGCAATTAAGATTTTCCTAGAATCACCCACATTTAATCCAGTGGCAATGGGGAGCACACTTTCTCCATCTTAACAGCTAGTTCAGAGCTCAAATGGCAGTCCACCTGCAGCTGATGTGAAGAGAGACTGGCTGGTAGTTCTAATTGTCCATTTCTACCCATGTTCCTTCTAAGAAAGTACAATACAAGCTGTCACAGCTTCCTCCCAATCACAAGAAATCTGACCTAAAGCAAGCACCATCTCATGAAAGGGTTGTTGATATATTTAATAAATTTAGTTTCCACAGCATCATCTTATATTTAGGCCTCTGTAGCAGAAAGCACATCTACTCATACCATAAAATCATGAACTGAGTAGAACATAGATGATGACTTCAAATCTAAATATGTCCTCTGGCTTCCCCAACAGGAGACCATTTAGGATCTGACAGCATCGAGTCTCCGAGTTCCTCTTGGTTGTTTGGGGATACACAAAATCTTGCACAGCAACAGTCTCATACTTATGAAGCACAGCGCTTTACGACACAGAGGAAAGTAAACAATGAATTCACAGCCCGAAATACAAAGAAGAGAACTTCTGGGTGAGCAATTTTTCTGCAGTTAAGGGCTTAAGGCCACACATGAGATTTATGGAGTGAAACAAGCCACATTTGCCGGTTTTTCTCCTTTTACAGTCAATAAGAGCTTTTCACTCTGACACAGTGTCGACAACACACATGTCATAAGCAATGGGGACTGGAAAGAGAAAGAAGCCCATGAAGGCAAACTAACCAGACAGAGGGCAGCTCATCAGTGCCACGAGCTCACTCTCAGCTCCCTTGGAATGATTTTGCCATAATAAGGTCAGACACATGGAGTTTTTTTGATAAAACTATGAGCAGTTAGTTAGCAAGGTGGCCACACACCCATAGATGCGGTGACAGGGCCGCTACATGAGAAAGCACGGTGTTTCAGTTAGCAGCTGCCTCACTCATTCCATCAGGAGACCCAGTCAGTGCCTGCTCTGCCTAAGTTAGCAGGGCACTGTGGGGAAAATTTCAGGGCTTCAGAGTACTCATCCAACTTACCAGCAGGAAGAGGAGATTGATCATCAGGGGGGTGATGACCCACACACAGTCTCTAGCCACGTGTGCTTCTAGGTTTCAAGCTTACATCACTGAGCTCTTTTGTGAGCCAGGATTAATTATCCATGAAAGGGGCCATGGACACTTGTACTGTTGTTCACAAATGGCCCCTTCTTGGAGAAGAATGACATTGATGGGGTTTAGTTATGTGACCTGCTACAGACAATGAAATGTATGGGAAAGTGATATGTGTTGCTGGCACTCCAAAGATTTAAGAGCCACTGTATGGGCCCTAAGCTGCTTTGCCTTGTACTTAATGACCAGTAATGTCCCAAAGAGAAATTTCCTAGGAATCTTGTCCTACAGTGAGAACAAAATGGAGCAGTACTAACGTAGATTCAAAATCAATATGAACAAGTGCTCGTATTGTTAAGGCGCTGAAATTGGGGGTTGTTTGCTACCACATCATAACCTGACCTATTTTAGCCCACACCATCACTTTAAGGAAGATAATGGGTCGCTAAGAAGGCTGAGAATCGATCCCTTCCTTTCTTGAGAAGTTCAAGCAATATCTTCCTCACACTCTCTTGTTCACCTGCAGCCTATCTGTGCGTGGATTGGTTCTGTATTTTGTCTATTAGCCTGAGCCTGCTGAAGTAGGCAGCGCATGGGAAAGACTGATGGACAATAGAGGCAGGTGCAGAGTGGGCAGAGTACGTTATGACTGATTGAAGTGGGAAGGGAAAAACATAGATTTGACAATTATGGGTCTTGTCTTCTTTCACAACTCGCTTAGAGCCCTTGCAATGGGCACATTTTCCTTAGCATTGCCATAAATGTGTATGGAGGCAAAAATTAGAAAAGCTTGGTAAGAGGGCACTATGGCAAGCAAGAACTGTGACCACATAGTACAAAGTGTGCAAGTTTAAAATAGTTGGAATGTCTGATCATGTTCCAGTAGTCATGGTAAATGCTCAAATGCTGAGCCTAAAATCCACATTGCAGCAGGATAATTTTATCTTGCTTAATGCAGTTAATGTATGTTGAATACATTTTATGTGTGTGGCATTAAATATTATTTTGCAAAGACCTGTTTTGAGTTTTAACTATACTTTTTATTAGTGAAAGGCAGTAACAGCTGCCTCTGTCATCCCAAGCTACTGAGATCTTATCTTACTCTTCACCTTCAGATTATGCAGCAGAAACCTCAGTGATCAGAACGTCTAGACCTGAATACATGAAGATCCCTCCAGACAATCAATTATATTGTTAATTATAAGATAGAATCAAAGACAGGAATATGTATGGCTTGACATCATAGTTAGAAGACAACATAGAGAGTGATAGAATATCAACTCTGAATGAGAAAAGCATCTAAAATCCTGAGGTCCAGACAGGTTTAGCAATTTATAAAGCATGGCAGATGTTAGACCACAGCATTAGAATCCGCCATGTGAGTCCTCTCCCAAGCACTGCATGCTGGGGATGAGCTGGACCTATTTAAACGATCTCATTTAAGATGATTAAAAATGTATCTCATAAGGAACATAAAGTTTGGAATAGTAAGGAAGATAAAAAAAATGATGAAGTCCAAATATGTACTCAAAGTAGGAGCTGTTTAGAAAAAAAAAAATCTATTAGCTTTTGCTGGATACCTCCAGGAATCAGGAACCCATTCTTCTCTGAAATATCTATTCTGCTGTGGAAATTTTCTGGAGAATATTAAGGTTTTCCTTAGGGCAAACAAATGTCATGCTCAGGGGATTTCCATTAACTGCTCTGTTCTTCTAATCAGTATATTTCAAACACTGGCAAGAACTATTTTTGGCACCTGTGAAATATTTGGTAAAGTCTGGAAGTATTTTTGGTTGTTACAAAGTCTTTACAATAAAGAAATATTACGTCCTTTTGTTAATATCACTGAGACTTAGTAAGTTTTATACAAGCCAATCTCTGTTTGATACTCTTGCCTTTCACACTTTGAAAGGGAGTTGCTATGCCTTCTAAGTTCCCTCTCCACCAAATGCGCCTGGATTTCTACTTATCCTGTGTATGACTCCGTTTGCTCATCCTGCTGTGACCTGTAGGACCATACTTCAGTGTGCATATCTCTTGTTAATTGCCTCAGGCAGAGAGGCACGCAATCCCCTAGAAGGTGTCTGAGCCTGGGGATGCCTAATTTCTATGATCAAAGCACATTGCACATTCAGTGCGCTGACAAGAACTAATAAACCACCACTACAGGCACAAAAAGGGCCTAGTGTCTAAGATCAGAGTGTGAGATCAACAAGACTCTGCGGTGTTTAGAAATTGGTAGAATAGCAGTAGTAGCAGAAAGAGCACCTACTGTTTTTGAGTGTTGGTGATACACCGGTCACCTTGCTGAAGGCTTTATACGCATTATCTCATTTTATCAAGATTCTAAGCCCACATAAAATTATCATTTTACAGATTTGACAACTGATTCTTAGGTAGGTTGAAAAATATGCCTGCATTCATGGAACTGGTGATCAGATTGGCTAGGACTCAAACTCCAATCTACCTGTCCTCAAAATCAAAGCTTTTAATCCCACATTATGTTCTAACCCATTTTTCCTCAATACACAGACAACATGGGATATTTTATGCAATGAACAAGTGACAAAGAATTAGAAAATGTATTGACTTTGATATGTTTACATGTAGTTTGGCAGATTCTAGCTTTGGCAAAGATTTTCTTACTTTGCAATCTAAAACTAGAATGTACTTTTCAAGGAAACAAAACTAGTGGGACAAGTAAGTCTCATATTTTAAGAGCCAAAAACCTTGGTAGTTTTAATGGCCTCTCAGATAAATAAAAATTGCCAGCAATATGAAGAAAGAAAAGCCACTACTTTTACAGGTCTTCACTGAAGTAAGTTGTCCCACTTAAAGTTGAAAACCCTTGTCTACATCATCACAGATTCATGAATATGCTAGGATCTTTTTTTTT
>NW_004524654.1:2229216-2263194 GCF_000260255.1 Octodon degus
GTGGTGCTGGGGATTGAACCGCGGTCCCTGATGCTTTGCCAAGCTTGTTCTAAGTAGGTGCCTTAGACCACTGAGCCATCTCTCCAGCCCCCTATGCTAGGATCTTATGGGGTGATTTGTGGGTAAAATCTTTCCACCTTAGACATATTACTTTTATCCTTATTTCAAAAGAGTTTGGGTATTTTCTCCTGAGTGCTTCTAAATTGGTAGCCAAAATTTGTAGACTATGGCTCATGGATCTTTCCTTGAAGAGTGGACTATATTTTTTGTTCAGTTAGCAGTTTTTAGATCATTAGTCGTTTCCATATAGTCTTTGAGTTTCATCACGTAGCTGCAAGAATTAGAGTCTGAGAACAGAAGACAACTGATAGGGT
Organism: Octodon degus; assembly: GCF_000260255.1. Classification (NCBI taxonomy): domain Eukaryota; kingdom Metazoa; phylum Chordata; class Mammalia; order Rodentia; family Octodontidae; genus Octodon; species Octodon degus. The sequence goes on from NW_004524654.1 coordinate 2,229,591, forward strand.
TACAAACCTTTACCATGCCACAACTTGAGGGTAATATTTCTTCTTTCTCTGATCTAGGAATATATTTCTCCCACTTCCCAGAAGCCAAGGAAAACTTGAAAACATGAAGGGGGAGTCTCCTGACAAATTTCTAAGGGGAAAGTATATGGGCAGAAGACTTCTCACCTAAACTCATTGTCATTCAACTTTTGTTATTGAACTTAAGAGTCTTTGACGTTAGGCTCTTTCGTCAGCATCAGTGTCCTAATTTTCCTTAACCCAGGGAGAACCTCAGTTTTCTGCCAAAGCTGAGAAGGCTCTGCCACTTAACTTTTTAAAAATGCGTTTGAAAGAGAATGTCACTGCTGACCCATTTATCTCTGTCTCAACACCTTATGTCCTCTAAAATGAGATTCTCCATTTCTTTTCCTACTACTCATAGTAACTAGTTCTCATCCCACCAAAACCGAGGGCTAGACCAGCCATACATGACGTGGGAGCTGATTCAGCTCAGAACCATTGAAGGCAGATCAGAAAATACCCAACTCCTTTAAGTAATCTTACCTCTTCAAATTGCACTGTGGAGTAGACAGTTTCCCATGCCGATCAGAAAACCATTTTAAATGTATACTGACTACTTTGCCTGAATAAGTATTGCTGTGGGCCTGTGGTCTCCCCAATCTATTGCACTCATGTCAGTTTGATTTTATGAGAATTGATTGAGATAAAGGTATTAAATCCATTTAGAATTCCAAAGTTTTAGAGCTCAAAAATTCAAAGGATAAATATTATTGTGCACAAAAAATACACTCTTAGCCAAATCATCATCAGCTCTTGGCAAGAACTCCAAGAGTCCCCAACCCAAACAACATTGAATCTCTCTCTTTGAAATGTTTCTGATGAGTTTGCACAATACTTCCTGGCTGCATCAACTAGAGAGCTTCTCATATTAACTGCTCCGAAAGCTCTTCCCAGGGGAGATGAAACTCATGTGTGTCTCTGCATGGTGCCCAGGCTAGTGCCTCATAGGTGCATAGGAAACCACACAACAAATGTTCATCAATTTATTTAATTAATTAGCTGATTACTAATGAACACAAGTCAGAATACAATGAGTGTCAAATAGTAGATGAAAACGTGGTATAGGATTCCAATAAGGGCTGGATAAATTAAAAATGTGTTAGTTATGTGCACAAGTTAGGACTAGAAGAGAAGCAGGGGTGAAATCCACCCAGTTATCTATTCAGGAAATACTGGACCTCAGCATATGCCAGGAATTGCATGGATCGAGTGAGTCACTTCAGAGAAAGGGAGATGGCATGGTCAAATTTCAGAGATATGCAACTATATAATGTTAATTATAAAATAAAAGAATGAATAATAGGATTGTTAGGAGTGGAAAGATGAGATACTGAGTTCTGGATATAGGGTGGAGCCAAATAGTGCTGGGGCTTAAATGTTTGGCTAAAGAGTTTGTATGGTGTTCTGAAAGCAATTAAGACCTAATTGCAGAAATGCACTGTACATGTGTTACAGAGGACAAGACCCAAAAGCAAGGAGACTTGTTGGCAGGCTGTTGTAGAAATTCATACCTAGGGGAATAGCAAGAGTAGTATTTGAGACTATGAGAGAATTAACTCAAAGGTGCCTTGTCCTTTTCTTGATTTACACTACAGGTGCTCCCGGGAAGACTCCTGGCTTAAGCTGCTTTCTAAGGCAAAACTTGAAAAGAGAACAGGGGATCTGTGGAAAAAGGGCCTGGAGCAGCATCTTCACTCACACTGTTCCTTTCTATTATTATTATTTTCAAGAGAAAAAAGAAAAGAAACAATAAAAATGACACAGTATTTCTTATTTTTGAAAGTCTAAATACAAATTTTGTTTGTTTTATATATACCTTATTTACATAACATGAAAGTTTTTATAAAATATTTGTTTTTTCAATAATTTTATTGAAACCTATTGCCTATGAGAAACACGTAAGATAATGTATTTACAGCCATTGTTACAAGTTTATAATGTATTTTTCTATCTTGTTTTATATGTATGTTATATAACATTCAAAAAGAATTTTTTTCTTGATTGAGAAAAGGATACAAAATGCAAAATCCACAATTTTGATAACTGATAATTGCCAATTGTTTTGCAGTACTTTATTATACTGGGTGTCTTGTCTTTTTTGGGCTTTTAGTTAGCTAATGAATGAATACATTAGACACTTCTGGGTTTTAGTTGGGATTTTACATAGCTTGCATTTTAATTCTTTGGTTCTTTGCTGTTTCTATTAACCCATAGCATTATTTTAATAAATGTTATAATACCAACCCAAAAAAATAATAATAATTTTATTGAGAAACAAGTAGCAATAGGACAGTTTTAGAACCAATTACTAACACAGTTTCAATAATTAATACATTGCATATTGTTGTCTTCTTAGTGTTTATTCATTGTACAAGATGCAGACATGATATCCTGTCCATAAACACTATTACAAAAATCTCTCCATTCATTAATATCCATATCACCTTTATCTATATCTGTATCTATATCTTCACTCCCCTACTTCCCCCCATCCCAGTTGCTCTTTTCTATTAAACAGTTTCTTTCCTTCTTTCTCTTTTACAGTATCTATTATACCTTTTGGATCTTATTTACTCTTTCAGTGTCTTATCCAAGACAGACAATACAATGTTTCCACATGGCAGTCTGTTTTACCAGACTCACATTGTTTCATTTTGAAAAGCAATTTTACTTATGTGGACAAGGTAATAAGTACTGGGAAACTGCCTGCTACTTCCTCTTGTAGGCTTTTACTAAGTGCAAGGAACTTGGCCTGAGAAGACTTATGTTTCAAAGGACACTGCAAACTATTTACAATTGCTTTCTTTTTCTGATTTGAATTTAATTAAAATTACTCCCAAATATTATTCTCAACGATTTGATTACCCGCTCATTTCCATTGGGATTGTGAAGATAAATCAAACATAAATCCACTGAATTCTAAGAACTAAAAAAGAGTGAATTAATTCTAATATAAAACTGATATTTTCAGGACAAAGTTGGCTTGTACCCAATTCAAAGTTTTCTAGGATATTCAAGCCTTTCAAAGAGCTTTTCTGGACCAGTGAGATACCTCAGTGGACTAAGCACCTGCTCAGGCAAGCACAGGGACCAGTGTTTGATTCCTGGTATCACATGCCATGCTGGCCCCATCCCCAAGCACACTGAGCCCTCCACAGAGACCAGTCATGGTGGTGCATGACTGTAATCCCAGCACTGGGAAGGCTGAAAACAGGCAGATCACTATGAGTATGGGCTGCATAGTGTAACCCTGTACCAAATACATTTTTTAAAAACCTTCAAATAGTTTTCAACGTATTTTACGAAAATTAATTTTGGCTTCCATGAGTAATTGAGTCAAGTGCCAAACTTCTATCCAAACCTTTCACAAAAGGTCTTTTTCACTCTGAGTCCAACGACTAGTTCTCTATGACCTGTTTTCCTGTATTATCCTTCCATTCTCATTTTTAATTTAAATGAAAATTTGTTTTGCTATTTCCCACAATAGTTTTAATCTTTCTCAGTAATCTAATATCCTAGCCAATTTCCTGAGGTAAAGATGTGTTTACATAAAAATAGCTATCAGAAAACACTTCAAGCAGTGGGAGAAATCCATGAACATTTTAGCTGACAACTACATAAATAGATAGATTTGGAGCCACATCTCAAGGTCTTGAACTGCCATATACATTGCCTTGTTTCCTTGTCTACAACTAACCATTGATTGCATGCGAAGATTTATTCAAGAAATGTTTATTGAGCCCCTCATCTATAGTAGGAACCATCGTAGGCACTGAGGCTAGTTACCCCAAGGAACCAATCTGCACGTGGCCATATTTGCTACTGTTACTTTATTTTTTTTTTCTTTTTCTTTTTCTTTCAACATTCTTTTTCTTAATTTTTAAAAGATTTGTTCTTTGCTTTTATTTTCTAGGGATTTAATAAGGTTAAAATCATTGAAGTTAAATAATAATCCTGAAATAGTCAATTAGAAACATAGTAGTCTTTTATATCATCTTTTGTCACACCATGAAGATAACGCATAATAATTAACACAAGATACTATATGTATGGTTTTATTGAAACATTTTGTATGCCAGGAAAGAATCTTGATCTTAACCTGTGTTTATAAAAGTAGTGTGTCATATCAATCTGTATTTTCTCACTGGTTTACATGTACTATACAGGTACCTTCTGATACATTCCAGCCCAAGTATGAATTACTGAGTAATTATGGCATGGATTCAATATGGCTGAATCCCAAGAGAGTGATAAAGGAACCTCCAAATGATATAGGGATAAAATGAAACTCCCAACCTGAAAGGTATCTGGGATGAGTTTGTGTTCTCTATAACTGAAGAATGAATTTTAAGAACAAACGGAGGTTATGAGCAGAATATATTGAAAGAGGTTCCTGTCCTAGATAGGGACAGGAGGGGACCCCGAGTGGGTGAACCCCAGGAAGCTGTCTCTTTTAGGGACTTTTGTAGAGTAAAACCATGCAGTGAGGTGGGTTTAAGGTGGTGGAGAACATGGTAACTCGTTTAGGTGGGTATGAGGTGGGACAAGACTATGGTCAACCAATGAGATTATAAGCACCATTGCTCAGGTAAAATTGATTAAATCAGAATCAAATTGGGAAGCAAGTCAAGTAGCAAGCATACATGAATATGGGACAGGATCTCTTCCTGTTGGAGGTTGGGTTAGTGACTCATTTGGGCTCTTTCAAGGTGATTGATATTTAGAATATCAATCACTGATGCCCATTCCTAGGCAAGTATGTGGCTGCATTTGTTTAATCTTTTCTTGAGGTCTGGCCCACAGAGGGGAGTGTCTGTCTCTTCCAAAATTGCAAAGTCACCTTATCTTCCATATTGTTTCTTTGAGGGCCTGACCTTATCTGACTGCCTATAATATTTCTATCTAATTCAGCTGCCTACAACACTCCCTTCTCTGAAGAAGTAACCCAAACTGCTGTGAAGGAATCATGGACGATGATTGTTCTCACTTCTTCAGGCTGAAAAGGGTCGTAGTTGTGAACTGGCAGTCAAAGATACTCTCCAGAGGTTCTACGTAAAGGCCCTCAATAGACATCATGCATTTTTATCTTGGGTAGGCAGAACAGCTTGTAACTCGGTAGTGTCCCAAATTTTCTGATCAAGGAGATTATGGGGCCAAAGAGGAAAGTGATCGATGATGTAGAGTGTGCCTAAGGAGAGTCACATGGAGAGAAAACATTCTCTCAGGCTTTCACAGAGAGCACATTGGCCAAGCAATGGCCGTGACTCATCCACATGGCTGACACTGATAAAGGTTCTACAATCTGAGGTACAGGATCTCAGGATAAATCCTGAGGGGATTTCACTGAGCTTATCAGACCCAAAAGCTACAACTCTTGTTGAATAGGTCCTGCTTTACCTTGGTCTTAACCATCCAGCAGAAAAGTATAAAAATTAAATATAAGAAGTAAAGCCATGGTGTTATGTTGAGCTGTAGGGGACTCAGGTGAACAATTTCTGACATTGCCAGTGAAGCGGAAGACCCAATACTATTATGGACTACTGAACTCTTTTAGAATATTTTGCTGAGTTAACACACCTGTAATATTTAAATGATGGAACTTAACCAAAAAAGGGGATACAGATGAATGTCTATTTTGTATGTGTGTATTCAAAGTGGTTAGGATAGATATATAGTTACATTCTCTTAATGAATAAAGGGATTTGTTCTAATGGTGTTTGTAAATAGGATATCAAGTCCACATATGTACAGCAATTAACCACTAGGAATAATGTATGCAATGTGTTAATTATTGAAACTGTCCTACCAATTTGGTTTGAAACTGTCTCATTACTATTTGTTTCTCAATAAAATTATGGAAAAAAACATTTTGTAGTTAGATCTCTTAAATGTGGGGTTTAATCCCTTTATCTTCCATGGCCATTGGGTGTTGTCTCAAATAAAATGGCCCTTTATGTCTCACCAACTCTTCTGCTACTGGGAGCACATGAATTATCAGATCTAGGGAAAACACTGAGTACTCTTTGTTTGGCCACTGGGGCCACTGTCTGGATAACTGCTCACAAATCTGTATGAGCATCTATTAAAAGTTTAACAGGCCTTTTCCTTATATTGGCAGTTAACTCCAGTTCCCTTGGGCTGAGAGGCAAGCGTCCATGATCTTATCAATCTGCCTTTCTACTATGAAACACTTTCTGCATAATTTTTAACAACTGAGACAAATTTATTCCTGCAAACCCTTCTAACTGCTGTAGCTCATGTCAGATATCTGGGGCTCACTGAGCAAAATATAACTTCTTGGTTTTAAGGCCTCCTGCAGGCAACCCTGCCCAAGGAATGTGAGAGCAACTTCTCTTGTAATGAGGCAGGAAACTCCAAGAAGGCTCAGCTCACCTGAGCTATATGAGGTGGATATTTAGCTAAGGCCTTAATATGTGCCTCTATAAACATAAATCTGGTGGTCCCAGGGAAGGAATCTTTTTCTTTCTTTTTTCAATTTTTCTTATTCTACTGGCCATCTCCCTGGCCCTTTTTTTATTTTTTTATTTTATTTTATTTTTTTCATAATTTTATTGATAAACAAATAGCAATGAGACAGTTTCAAACCAAATTGGTAGGACAGTTTCAATAATTAACACATTGCATACATTCTTCCTAGTGGTTAATTGCTGTACAAGATGTGGACATGATATCCTATTTACAAACACCATTAGAACAAATCCCTCTATTCATTAAGAGAATGTAAATATATATCTATCCTAACCATTTTGAATACAGAGATACAAAATGGACATTCATCTGTATCCCCTTTTTTGTTTAGTTCCGTTATTTGAATATTATAGGTGTGTTAACTCAGCAAAATATTCTAAAAGAGTCCAGTAGTGCATAACAGTATAGGAAAAGGAATCTTAATCTAGCATATTTATTATAGATTTTACCTGTATGATTACCTGGGTTTTGGTATCTTATAGGAAAGTACAAATTTTCTGAGAGATTAGAATATGTATAATCAAAACATGAGCACTTGAGCTAACAGGTTAAATGTATAAACTTTTTGAGGCTAGCAATCACAACCCACTAGCTCTTAGACTTCATTATTGATGGAGTCTGACAGTTTACTGTAAGTCTCTCTAGCTTTACATATAATTATCTCTAAATTTTGAGGACTTATGAAAACCAGATTAATACCTTATTTTTACTGTCAATGCTTTTAAGTAATTTAAGTACAGTATGGCATATTTTCCTAGTTATACCTTGTGAGGAAACGGTGAGATCAGCAAGTTTTTTTGTTTTACTTGTATGTTTTTTAATTCAAAACTTATCTGTAGTAAAAGAATAGGGAAACACTTTTGCCTTTTAATTGAAGAACACTTGTAAATATTGACTGAAATCATAACATTTTCCTTTAAAAATATCTAACAATTTTTACCAATTAGAACACACACAATATATTATAAAGCATCAGAAAATGTTACTTTTGAGAAATAAAATCTGAAAGTTCATAGCTGTATTTACTATCAGCTTGAAATACCTGCATTACATCAGAAATCAACCAGACTAACTTATACACTTATCATGAAATATACAGCATTCAGTTAGATTAAACCAATGTCCCATTCAGGGTTTTGGATATGGCCCCCATTGTAAATGAGGGGCACTGTAGAGGGATTTCTCCTTTTAATACTGTGGCTCTGAGTTTTATGTTCTAAAGACAAGGCCTGGCTCTACCTATAGGCCCAAAGCTATTGGACACTGTGTAGTCCATGTCTTTAGAACTTGTTTTAAGTCTTATACATGAACAACAATATATTACATTTATAAAAACTAGTCTCAGCATAATTATGATTAGTTAGCAACCAAGATGTATTATAGTACTTCAGTTACAGCTAAAGCAAGGTGTCTTCTACAGTCTGTTTCTATTGAGGTGGATGACTAGAAGGAAAGTCAGGGTTGGAGAAGGACAAACAGACCTGTGCCAATGTCTAGCAATAGGCTGGATTTCTTTTCCCTCTGTAGTCATGATTACTACAGGCTCCTCCGTGGAGATGACAGGTAGAGATAACTAACCAGCCAAAGGGAGGAGACAGGCCCAGAGCCCTTTGGTCCTAATGGACCACCTGGGAAGCTGAGTCTCAGCTCTGGGGCCTCCACCCCAGAGTGTAGTCTCATTTCTAGTGCTGCCTTGGCAGTCAGGACACGGCTTGTAGGCCTCTTGATGCAGTCCCTCTTCTGCTGGCCTGGCTTTTGACAAGCAGTATCAGGTGAATCTCATCAACAGATGAACCTCATTGTCACTGAGTTCTTCTTGGAGCCCAGAGAATCAGACTTAGGGTCTGTATTGAGGCCACAACACAGGCAGCTGTTTTTGATCTCTTTGTTTTTCTCTCCCTGGTTTTGTCCTAGTTCTGATTATAGGACACTAAGGAAGCAGTTTTGACTAACATATCAAGTTATCTAAACTAAAATCTATCTTTTGTAGCTCTTTTCTAATATCTGGAGCTGACTGCATAATGAATTTATCTGTAACAGTAATCTGTCCCTCTATTGAATTAGCATCTCAGGAAGTATGTCTTACCAGTGCCTCTATTAAACATTCTAAGAAATCAGAGGAGTGTTTGTCTTTCTCCTAGTAAATAGCTAAAATTTAATAACTGAAGCCTTGGTTTTAATTCTTAGATCTTCAAGAATACATACTTGAAAGAAAAATGTCTTTTCTAGTCTCTTGCCTGGCTATTAGGCCAGCAAGGGTCTGACTGCTGGGCTCCAGTGGGATCAGGTAGTTCCACTGGCTGGCTGTCTCTTGGCTACTTAAATTAACAATATGATATTTATCCCTTAATGCAAAATCAGCTTGTGATGCTGCCCTTCAATAGAAGTCAAAGCTTGTTTTAAGATTAATATCACATCTCCACAATCTAGTTCAAAGTCTGAGTAAATCGTGTAAAGACATCAATGTACTTGTCAGAGTCATCTGAAGATTTTCTAAGATCTGACTCTCTGTTTTGGGTCACAGAGAAAAAGGCACATGAACTTTGGAAATTCTAAATTGTCTATCTACTTCTTTTAAAGGTATTATCCTTGAAACGCTTGCATAAACTCAGTTAAGGATGGTTGCAGCCTTGTAGAGGACTGGACTACAGCTGTTCTGGAAGCCCACTCTTTAGAAAGGCAAAGAGAAACTTTACTTTCAGTAATGGTGGGTGAGGCTATGATTAAGGCTGTCTTGTCCTTAAGCTCCAAAAGCTTAGGAGGAGCAACCTTAGGCTCCAGGATAGTGAATGCCTTAGGCATCTGAGCTGCCTGGTACTCCTGTAGCTCACATATACATTTTATAAGTAGGTAACAATGACTTTCTTAATGCAAACAAAATCTGAACAGAGGACATTTTTTGCCATTTTCCTTCTTTGTACAATATGTTTCTAATTGTAAAATAGTGTCATAATCGATACTTTCCTCTGCATTCCATTTGGATTAAAAGGCTCTTTTACAGTGTGTAAGGATCAAACATCTTCTAGTGCCTAATGAAGCACTTGAAAAGAGTAAGAGACTTTGACTGTGAGATAAACTGGAATTCAATAGAAATCAACTTTTTGGGTTTTAAAAAATTTATTTAGTGAAGAGTCTACAGAGTCTCATTACATAGATCAGACTCATAGTGATCATCCTGTTTTCAGCCTCCCAAGCCGGGATTATAGGCACGCTGCACCCTGCCTAGTCTGAGTTGCTGTCTCAGCATGCCCCAGGGGTGGGACCAGCACAGCATGCCAGGAATCAAACCCTGGACCTTATGCCTGCCTAAACACACACTTTAATCTGCTGAGCTATCTGGCTGGCCCTGCTACTGCTAACTTATAATTTATTTTGTGATATGTGGGGCTCACTTTCCCAGCTGAATTATAATCTATGAGAGAAAATCCTGTTTCATTCATGCCTTATCGAGTTTTACCTTTTCTGTACTTGAATTCTTCCAGTATTTCCAGATAGGTACAAATTATCAAATATAGATGCTGACATGAGAACTCCAGCTGGACGCTTCAACCTGCAGAGCTTTAGCTGGCTCATAGATTGAGTAGATGTACTTATATCTCCCCTTTCACATCTACAGTATATCCTGGAGCTCAGACGAAAGGAAGACATACAAATACCCCCTGAGCTCTTAATAACTAAATGAATGTACAGGGTTATTATATTTGCTTGGAATTATTATCTTTTTTCACTCAGTAACAGAAGCCCAAAGATTTTTGTTTCAAAAACAAGATCTTGCACTGCTTAGGGCAATGCTAGGACATAATATAAAACAGACAATAGTGAAGGGTAAATAGCACACATCACGTGCGGTGGAGAACGTGGGCATTTAGTGCTACTAACAAGAAGGTGAACATATTTGAAGTGCACACCTTAGGGCCATCCAGATAGCTCAGCGGACTAAAGTGCCTGCTCAGGCAGGCACAGGGAATGGGATTCGATCCCCAGCCCTCAGGGACAGCCCCACCCATGCGGCGTGCTGAGACAGTGATTGAGAGTAGGCGTGGTGGTGCTCGCCTGTAATCCCAGCACTTGGGACGCTGAAAGCAGAAGGATCACTATGAATCCAATCTGTGTAGTAAGATCCTGCACTAAAAATACATCAAAAAGAGGAAGAAGAAGAAGAGGAAGAGAAAGAGGAAGAAGAAGGACGAGAAGGAGAAGGAGGAAGAGGAGGAGAAAGAAGAGACACTTGTTAGAAAACACAGCCCAAGGCTCAGGCTTGCCCCTGAGGTATCTATCACTCCAGGAGAGTCTACCATCTTCGATGGACCTCAGTATTACTAAAGACAAATGGGTTAGAGCATCTTAGGTCTCCCAAGGGAAAAGTTGTATAAATCAAAATGTGAGAATAGCCATGAAGATATAGGCATCTAGTCCTAGCTCGGCATTAGCTGAACATGGCACCCTAATTAAGTGGGTAAATATGTGAAGACTGGTTATACTTTGTCTTTGCTTCAATATTTTCTTCTACAACAAAAGGATATCAGGGCCAGGGAGATAGCTTGGCAGTCTAAGCACCTGCCTGGCAAGAGCAAGAACCAGGGTTTATCCCTGGCACTGCATGCCATGCCAGCTCCAGCCACCAAAACTGGATGTGGTGGTGCATGCTCATAATTCCAGCACCGGGGAGGCTGAGGCAGGAAGATCACTACAAGTCCAAGCTACATAGCAAGACCCTATATCAAATAAATAAGTAAATGATTTTTTTTTAAAAAAGGAGATCATAAGAGAAACTAGAAGAGATAATCAAAAGAGATAATGTGTGCTTAAAAAGAATTATTACAGCAGAACACAGAGGCCACAATGCCTCTAAAAATATTCCCCTTCCCTCCACACACTCATCTCATGAGGTTGCCGCTGTCTGGAGCCCTTCTGGACGTCCTTCTTCACGAGCACCTTCCTAAGGTGGGATGAAAACTGCAGTGAGTGTTACTTCTGAGCACCATCCAACAGAAAGGCGGGCGCTCAGTCTCACTGTGGCGTGTCTTCACCCACTGTGCTCCTTAGATCTGGCGTCATTTGGCTTCTGGCTCTCCCGTAAAGCTAAACGACCACAAGGCTGAGATATTTTGAACTCTTTGTGATGTATCCAGGATTGTACAACTAAAGACACTCACAAGATTTCCAGAACTACTTCAGAAGTAATAAGAATGATGAGCTCAGGATGGTTGAATCAAGGAGCACTCTGAGGGGTAAATGCAATGTGTCTTTGCTACAATACATTAACAGATTTGAATATTCACTGTATTTTTGTGGTCACACCTTGTATAATGAAGGATTATAGCGATTAAATAATTGGGGAAATATAAAGGATTTGCACAATGTCAGGTGCACAAAGACAAAAATGTGGGCCGTTTTATGACTATTATTAAATAACCATGAGTATTGGATGAAACTTTTGAATTCTCTGAACTCCACTTTTTTTATTTGATATGCACCATCTCCATTTCATAGGGTCTTTTCAAAATAAAATGATATAATGTCCACAATGTGAAATACTTAAAAATAGAAAAGAATTATTTTTAATTTTGAAAAATCTTGACTTTAAGAGCCAGCCAGATAGTTCAGCAGATTAAAGCGCCTGCTTAGGCAAACAGAGCAGCCGGGGCTCAATCCCCAGCATGCTGTGCCAGCCCCACCCCTGGGGTGCTCTGAGACAGTGACTGACACTGGGCGTGGTGGTGCATGTCTGTAATCCCAGCAACTGAGAGGCTGAAAATAACAGGAAAATCACTATGAGTCGATCTATGTAGTGAGACACCGTAGTCCCTGCACTAAACACATATAAAAAAAAATCTTGAATTTAAGCATTAGGCTCAATCTAATCTCTTGTCACATATGTGATGAATATTTATAAAGTATGAGGGCTGTCTGTCACATTACAGTAGAGAAAAGCCATCCCTACTTTTTGGGAGCTGACTGGCTTGTTCTGCCCCCCCGCCCCACGCATAGAGTGAGCTTGCTTCCGTTCGGGTTCCATCTCTGCCCCTCACTAATCACTTAAAGGTAAGCAAGCTATTCAACTCCTTTAAGTCTCTATAAAAAGGAACAATATTAAGAATGTCTGACAATTGAACAAAACAACATGTGTAAGGAGTTTAAATTTAAACTTAAAATTTAAATTTTCTGTCTCGTAAAATGAGCCCAATCACCTTAAAAATGGAAAAGAAGTAGTAGCTTGCACATTGGAATGTGTGGTCAAGGAGAGGGGTCCCAGTGGAGGAGAGCCCTGTACTGAAAACAGTGAGCAATAAATATCTGTAGGGTTCTGTGTTCAGAGTCAATCCTGCATCTCTTCAGCACTTTCTTCAATTGCATTTGCTGACATCAGTCCATGCTCAGAGGAAAAATCTGCAGGGCTTGGAGATACTTCTGCTAGTTATTTTAAAAAACAATGTTCTTCATCCCCCATGCTGGTTACTGATACCATAGCAAAGCAGTCACCAGGAAGACTTCTGCTCTCACCTACATTTGGTGTAAAGGACTTCCTTTGTTGATAATTACTTTTTCTGTGAGATTCCTTTATCCTTACTTCTTTACTGCATGGACAAAATCTTGTTGGGGGTTGAAGGCACATGTTCATGAAAGAGGGTTGCTGTTGCTCTAGAAATCACCAAGGACATTTCTCAGAACAACCAGGCTAACACTATGCGTGTTATTCCCAAAGCTGGCATTATCTTAGACTGCCCAGCCACTGACCCACTCCAGCATCTGGGCTGTCACTTCCGCTTCATCTTTTGGATCCTAGCATCAAAGACCTCTGAGACAACAAGAGTTCGGCCTGGGAAAGGTGAGCCAAGAAACTTTATCAGATTTACATCCCACAATTGGCTTAGAGACCCACAGATCTGGAGATTTGGATGTGGAGAGAAAAGCAGGGTAAGGGACAGGGAGCTGGAGTGCTGCCTCAGGTGGATAGGGATGGGAAACCCTGCTTGAGAGTTACAAAGCCTTTGTGGGACAGTGAGTACTGGAGGTCAGGACAGTACAAGACCCAAACCAGGGAGGGCCAGGCAAAAAGAAAAACTTATATCTAGTATCATCTCCTGCACCATTTTGCTAAGCAAGAAACGAACTGACTTGTTCCATAAGAACTGGTCAGGGTAACCCCATAATTCATGGAGTTTATTTTCTTCTCCTGAAAGTTGTGAGTATGAACTTTGAAGATTTGGCAACTTTAGGTAAGGATGCTGCCAGGAAGGGAGCGGTTCAGCACAGCCCCACACGCGTCACTTGCAGCAACCTTGCCTTGTATGGCATTGGAGCACTGGAGTGCTTTTCATCAGACAGAGTCCTCCCTTCGTGCCTTGGCAGTGGTGGAGCATGCACCCCTGTGTGCCTGTCATGGTAGCTCCAGAGTGCTTAGGCAGGGGTGGGAATGTGACCCAAGCCTCACACTCAGCACTTGGGCCTAAGAAGCATCTCTCTCTCTCTCTCTCTCTCTCTCTCTCTCTCTCTCTCTCTCTCTCTCTCTCTCCCTCTCTCTCCCCCCATCCCTGAAAACTCCAAGCTTTTCCACCTAGCTTCCCCCTTCTTGAAGTTCAGAGTCCTCTCTGGGTGTGCCATGATGCCCCACTTCCTTCCTTTGGTAAATTAACGATGGAGGAAAAAAAAAAGTGGGCTTCTTTTAAACATCTACTATTTGCCCTCTCTAAAGCAGTTCAATGGATCTGAAATTTCACAGCAGACACTTGTGCCTTAAAAAAGTATTTCATAAACCTCTGAGAAGACAAGTCTTTATTTAGTTTTCATTATTCATGAAATAGCTTTAATTGGAAGGCTGGTAGTTGGAGAAGATATGCTGAGTTCCAACATGGCAGAGCTCACGCTGGGTTGAAGCTGAAGATGTCACCCACCATAAACAGGAACTGCTGTGACAATGGGAAGCGGGAGGTGAGGAATTGCCTCTGTAAGTGGGGTGGGGGCTGAACACATGAGAAAGGGAAAGACGCATTTGATTGTGTTTACAAGATTCATTCACAGCACAGCAGGCAGTATTCACACTATAATATTCACCCTAACACAGATAATTTGATTTTCAACCTGGTTATCATGCATTCAGACATAGCAATACATGAAAATATATGCTTTAGCGGTGCATTTTAAGCAAGGTTGCACACTTAAAGTCGGAATATATTAGAGGTGAGTGTTGAAGTTAGCAATTGAAAGCCTCCTAAAAATCTCCATTCAACACATGGCATGGGTTTTGAAATTACTCAAAAATTTTTGCATTATGTTCCATCTGCTGACTCTCTCTCTCTCTTTCTCTCAATACACATAGATAGAGAAAGAAATTATAAACTTGCTGGTTTTTTAAAATTTTTTCATGTTTTAAATTCTTGGTATTATCTTTAAAATGCCAAAGTGAACAGAAAACTTTTCCACATATGTTGAAGTTAGAATTATTACCACTCTGGCTGAGCAGGAGACGACAGATTATCTGTCTCAATCCCCTTATTTGATGGGCAAAAAAGCTGAGTGGAGGGATCTTAAGGGACTTTTTCAAGGTGAAGAGGTGAGGCTTGATGCTGTGTCTTATGTATTTAGTAGTTTGCGGCGCGAGGTGTTTTTCTCTTTCTGTTTGTTTCTTTTCCCTTCCTTCCAACAGGATCAAATTAAGTCAGATGTGAAAGAAGTCTATGTTTATCAATTACACAGTTAAAATCAGAGTTTGCCGAGCAGCTGTGCGGCACATGGGTCATCAGCGCGGCTTGCCTATCCCAGCCTCCAGTCCAGAGGCCTGAGAGTCACTCGACACATGCAGAAGACAAATTCACTGCAGGCTGCTTCCCATTGCCCTCATTCTTCTGCCTTGATTGTTATTAGTCAATAAGGGATATCTCTTGGCTAAGGGGACGTTATAATGGATAGCAGTGTGGTCTCTCAAGACCTTGGTCTTTTAATGCTATGGAGTGACCTTCCGCACCTTGATATGGCTCCCAAAGAAACAAAGTTCAGGTTCTGTAGATTGACTTGTCTTTTCATTGATGATAAATCCCTTTGTCAAGTTTGGTGAGTAAAGACTGTGATTTGAGTACCGGGTCAGACAATTACACTCTAGAAGCCGAGGACAATTGCTCTCTGCCACTAGTAGAACCAACAAATACCTGGGGGTATATCAAGCAAGCAGGCAACTCTGGAAGGAGGGGGCGAACAGACAGGCAGAAGGGCAAAGTGACCACATCTCTTGGCAAACGCTTTGTTCAGGGCTACAAATACAGTCTCGTTTTTCCCTGGGGGGCCATATTCCCTTTTCCTCACACCATGGATTATCAAATGACACTGGTCACAGAGACATGAGCAGTTCGAATTTGAAATCACCCTAGGGTAGAGGAGAGCCACTGATATTTGTGAGAACCATGTAACCAGAAATGGCGACCCAAGGCCTCCCCTCCTCATGAAAAAGAATTGGGCTTCCCTGTGAAAGAGTTGTTTGCAGGAATTTTAAAATGCTAGTACCATTCCTTTCATAATTGTTTTGCCATGAAACATTTAAAACTGAATTAGCTTCTGAACAGTCTAGTAGAGCAATGGGCATAATCCATAACTGTTGTCCAGTGACACAGTCATGGGGGACAGGGCAGAACTGCCGGCTGGCTTGTGCTGCACCTCTTGGATACATGGCCTGCTTCCAGCATTTGCTAACAATGTGGCCTTTGGGAAGTTACCTCACCTCTCTGCACATCAGTTTCATCAGCTGTAAAATTATCAGATCTCCCTTATAGGGTAGTAAGGGCTAAAGCAGTTTTTTTATTATAAAGTACTTAGAACAGAGTCTGGCACATATTAGGCACTCAATAAAATCTTTGCTCTGTTTATTATTCTTCCCTGATACAAATCCTAAGCCAAGAATAAAGGATGACAGTAACTCTTTTGTTGCTCAGTGATTCCTAAGTTGCCCAAGAACCAACCTTGTGATTTCTTCAGAGACCCTCCTACCACATAGCACAAAGTTCTCCAGAATTGCTTTCTGCTTCTGAGAATATAAAAAGTCCATGTCCTGGGATAAAGCATGCTGCCTACCTTCCACCACACAGTTAGCTGTGTCTTAATGACTATTTTTATTAGGATGAGATTGGCACCAATGAAATTGAAACTCAGGCTCAACATCTCCTTGCCGAAAAGGAAAATGAAAATGCCCACATAAATCCAAGTGTAGACACAGAAGCATTTCTCCCTTTTCTTTCCCCCCTCCCCTCAGGTTTTCTCCCTAGGCTGAATTCTACCCAGACAAAGGAAAGAACTGTTCCATGTAAAATGATCACCTCTGTGGCGCTTCTTCCAGCAGAATGCACTCATTTTTCTAGACTCAGAGTGCCAGCTTTCCCACACCAGGGTCTGCTCCTGGACAAGCATTG
Organism: Octodon degus; assembly: GCF_000260255.1. NCBI lineage: Eukaryota > Metazoa > Chordata > Mammalia > Rodentia > Octodontidae > Octodon > Octodon degus. The sequence goes on from NW_004524654.1 coordinate 2,246,537, forward strand.
CCCCGGTCCTGGCACTAGAAAGCCTAGCAGTGGGGCTCATTGTGGGCTTTCACCCTCCTTCTTTCCCTCCCCCCAGCCTGGCCAGCCCCAGCTTGTGAGCCCTCTCCTCCCCACTGATGTGGAAATCATTGAACTTTATGCTATGTTGTTGATGCTTTCATCAAAGCATCGTGCTCCCACCTCATGCTAAGTAAAGCAGCTGGTGAATGTTATGTTGTGTACTGCAGATGGATCAGCAGTGGCAGGCCCAGAGCTCACCACATCTACTTAAACAGGTGTTTGACTCTGCATTTTCCAGGTGGCCAGAAGGAACCTGATTATTCGGTGAGAGTAGAAGCCATGCGGGAGAGGAATAGCTCCCTTGTATTGGCAAGAGTGAGTAGCCAGCCACTTGGCTTCAATCCATCTGTTCATGAGACATGTTCTCGAAGCCAGAACATTTCCTTTTGGGGCTTCATACTCACTTTGAATTTTAATGGACAGTGGGAAATTCTGCGCTCAGCTCATGGCCTTCTTTTTTTTTTTTTAGCTACCTTTTAGCTTGGGGGGGCTAACTAGGTCATGAGAAGCAGAGGTCACTGGAGATTGCAGTCAGGGCCACTGTGTTTCATCAGGCCAGCTACCAGGTGCAGTGTGGGAAGATGGAGTAGCTTCACTGAGCTATATATCTCTGTAGCCATATATCTACTTTCATGAGCAGAGGACGTTTCAAGGGAGGATTTCTGGACACTGGGAATGACAGGAATCATCTATAGTTAACCAAGGAAATACAAAGGCAAATGGAAGCACAATGCCTACTTCTTGGAAGGCAGAACTTGAGAAGGCACAGAACAGTCTTTGCAGCAAGAAAATCCACCAGCGAGGTTTGCATGCAATCAAGAGCAATGTAGGCAGAAGCCTGCAGTCTCCAGGGTTTTCCCAAAGTTTACCATGTATTGAGTAATACTGTTTTAAGATGATCCCTCAAACCCAAAACCCATTCATTAGGAAACCTTAGGGAAGACTGCACACTGGGAAGAGGGAAACATGTACAAGTGTAGAAATTAACTAAGATGAGAAGAGACCCCACAAGGATTTTTCAAGACAACACTAAGGAGAAAAAGCCAACTGGAGCATTTCCCATATTGCCTGGAGGGTACAAATCCCACAAAATTTGCCGCTAATGAACTGGGCCCTCAAACCCGTCTTCAAGGGGTCCAGAAAATCATTCTTCCCACAAAAAAGAAAAGAAAATCATTCCCTCCCCAGTCCTTCTCAAGATCTTGAAATAAATTAAGTAAATTTCTCATAATTGTAAATGGAAGAAAAGACTGTGAAGGGGGCATACTATGGGGCCACCCACCCCAGAAGTGGTACAGCAGGCAGCCTCAACCTCCCCTTGGCTTCTCCGACCCAGCAGGCTCGAGGGGCAGGAAGGCAGCTGTCAGCTTTCACATGGCACTAGCTCCTGGCAAAGGATCAAGTCCAGCAGCAGCCAAACCGTTGTCATGATCCAATCAGCCCCACAACAGCGGGGCCTCTGCTGGCTGGTGGCAGGTCACAGGAGTATGGGAGCTTGTCTGCTGCCCACATCTGATTCCTTAAATCAAACTGCCTTCCCTCCAGAAAGCCCGAGGAAGCCTGCGCGTGACTGTCATGTACAGTATCTGTTTACAGTACTGAGAGTTATCCAAAGGGTCATGGACAGGTACCTTCTTATTGTTATTCATGTATAGTTTGTACATTAAGTTGTCTCAAAAATGATAAAACATTAAAATCACATAAATTCATGTCTACAAGTTAGTCTGGTTAAAACAGAATTTCTCCACATTAGCACTCTTGAAAATTGGGATCAGATAAATTATTTTTTGGTTGGATGGTTCTTCTTTTATTGTACTTCTTATTTGATTTTTGTTGTGGTGGTTGCTTGTTCATTTTTGAGAAGAGAGATATAGATATAGATATAGATATAGATATAGATATAGATATAGATATAGATATCAATATGTATAGATATAGATAGATAGATAGATAGATAGATAGATAGATAGATAGATAGATATTATGTGGGAGCAAACTTGCACATTGAAGATATTTCCCAGCCCCTCTGGCTTCTACCCACCAGCTGCCAGTTGCATGCCCTCAATTGTGGCCAGCAGAATGTCTCCAGACATTGGCAAATACTGCTGAAGGGAAGGTACACACAATGCCTCTGATTAAGAACTGCCATATTAAATTAAAGACACACAACATGTGAGCAGATGTGTGATCAAAAATTGTAGGAATAACTGGACATGATGGCATATGCCTATAATCTCAGCACTCTAGAAGGCCGAGGCTGGAGGATCCAAGTTTGAGCCCAGCCTAGACAGTGGAATGACTTAGAGATATCCTGTCTCCAATTAAAAATTAAAAAGGACTAGGGGTAAAGCTCAGTGGCAAGTCTCTGGGTTCAATTCCTGATGTTGATGGGGGGAAAAGGAGAGAGACAGAGGCAGAGAAACACAGAGACACAGAGATAGACACAAAAAGCAGAGAGAAAGAGACAGACAGAGAGAGAGGGAATATGTGGAACGAAATGAATCTTAGAAACCGAACACTAAAAGTATCAAGTTCTGAATGATGGACAGCAGAGTAGGAATTGTGCTATGGTAGTCCTGGGATATTCTAAGTTTACTGAGTGCTTCTGGGAAGCCTAGTTCTGTCTACATTCAGTAACATTTTATGCATGAACTTAGTTGGTGAGAAAAAAAGTGCCTTACAGAAATTAAGGATGCACATATGAAAAGAGAGACCCAGGATGGACTGGTTGCTTAACTAAGAGTGGTAGGACTTCAAGGGCCAACCACATAACCACATCCACAGGTGGCGCATGTGTGCTTGGAGTGAAACTCATGGGAGGTGGGATGTTTGATGTGTGAAATGCACTCTAGTGTTTGAAGACTTAGTTCAAGAAAAAGAATGCAAAACTGTATGAGTAATGCATATTGAGTAGGCCTTAAAATGATATTTTGAGTATGTTGTATTAAACAGAATATATTATTAAAACTAGTTTGATCCAGATTTGGTATGTAGCTCAGCTGGAAAAGCACTTGCCTAGCATGTATGAAGGCTGAATTTCAACTCCCATCCCTACAAAAGAATAATTTTTGTATTTTTTATTATTTTAATGTGGCTACTAGATATTTTTAAATCTGCATGTGGTGTACATTAAACTTCTCTTGCATGGGCTGGGGAGATAGCTGAGCAATCTAAGTGCCCATCTGGCAAGCGCAAGGACCCAGGTTCAATCCTCAGTACTGCATGCTGTGCCAGCCCCGCAATGTACAAGCCACCAACACCAGATGTGGTGGTGTACGCCTGTAATCCCAGCATGGGGGAGGCTGACGCACAAGGATGAGCGTTCATCCAAAAAGCATAGCAAGATTTTGTACCAAATATATTAAATAAATAAAGAAATTTTTAAAAATGTTCTCTTGCACGGTGCTGTACAGAACAGTACTATCTTAACTAGTGCCATATTTTAAGAAAATCTATAAAAGAAAATGCTGTGTGTCGGCCAGGAGAAGGATACTGGTAGTAAGAGAAGCCCTAGAATTACTTTTTCTGTTTGTTATCAAAACAAAAACAAATACAAAAGCACTATCAAAAAAATATTTGGGGAAATTAAGAAATGTATAAAGTCAGTTTAAAAAGCCAAGTGAATGCAAAATAGAGTTAAAAATCATTTGTATTCAAATTCCTACATCAGCCCAGTTATTCCGGCTTCCAGTCATGTTTATTTGGGCCCAGACTCAGCCCCAGGTAGACCAGCTGCTCTGACAGCTTACGCGTGTCACCACCAGCTCCCTCCACAGCATCCCACTGGCTCTACTTACCTCCCTTGCTTCATTTCGGTCCTCTTGGCTGTACAGTTCAGTCCTAGCCCTCTCCCCAGACTTCCACTTGGTTATTTCCTAGTCTTATAGAGACTCATCATTAAAAGGTACACAGTGAATCCTGGTTGAGAGTTAATGAACATATATATTAACATAATATTTAAGAATTGCTGTATGTGCAATCAAATCTTGTAGTACGTGGGAAACCTTATGCTCCTAAAGCTCAATGTGAGATTTAGTCTGAGCAAGTTCTGCTGGTAGCAGCCAGAGTGGGGGCCTATCTGAATGCTTTCCTGTTGGTCAGTCCATTGGATCATTGGTCACCTTGTCTGAAAACACCACCCTCTAACAAGTCCCTTTCCAGGGACAGGCTGCATGTCCTACTCCTGTCTAGAGGACAGGGAAGAGGAGACAGAGCATGCTGAATCCATTTCCTCACCTTTCGCCAGAGTTATCATGGGCTGAAACTGCAAGGTGAGTTGGTTACTATCCTAGCACCAGAGTTATTTTGAAGATTAATAAATTGACCCAAGTAGAACCTTCAAGCGCTGTCTGGAGTGTGGTGAAGTTTTCATAAACCTTAGCCACTGGAATTTTCAGTTGTCCTTAGGTATTAGAGGGGGCCCAATCATGTACACAAAGATATTTCTGTCTTCCTCTGGCCCTTGCAGCTGTGCCTCTCTTTTCTTTCAACCATTGGGAAGCTTGGCTGCTGCCCCTCAAGCTTAGTGGTGGAGATCAGGCAGTACATGGAAGTTGGGGGCAATGGCAGGAGGAAAACTGCTCCTATCGTACTGTTCGGATACCTAATGATTAACTCTGATTACATGCAATTTTGAGTTATGCAAATCAGGGCCAAAGCTGAAGGATTAGCCTCAAATCAGGAAATCCTAGAATGGGAAGTCTCCAAAGACAATTTGGAAAGTATGCCCAGAAGGCACAGAACACTGGGTGCAAGGATTTGTTCAAAATTCCTTGGGGACTGTGTTGTATTCCTGATGGGAGCTGAGATTTTCAGGGATAAAGGAAAGCAGGCACAGGCTGAGGAAAGGTCAGCCACTCCCGACTGTGGTTGATACTGAGACAGGGATGAAATTATCGCTTGCACAACCTCATTTCTCAACCTTTATAAGATGGTTTGACAAATGATGCCAACAGAAGGTATAATAAAATCCAGCCCTTGTGAAGGTGAAGATAACTATTCCTGAACTTGAGTTTCCTTGATTCACCCTCGTCCTACCTCCAGCCCCAAAGTCCACCACTGCCTTGAGTTTTCCACAGTGTTCTGGAAGTTCGATATACTATGTTTTCATTCACTCATACCCTACTCTCTCTTTCTACACCTCTTCACTATATGAGCTTGTTCTTTGCGATCATCTAATCCAGTAGAACTCTGTTGCTGGGCTAGGCACAAAAATATTTGTTTAATATGCCAAAATCTACATCAACCTGCTGGTAAGGCAGGAATTCTCAGCCTGTATTTAGCAATAGTTAAGAATTTTCCACAAACTCTTACAAAGGACTTTTCCTCTTGACAAAAATTACCTGAGATTCCTATTAAAAACAGATTGTGTAGTCTCAAAGGAGAACTGGCTGACTGTCTCCAGGAGAAGGTGGCACCTAGAGGGACCAGGAGGATCTCTTGATCCCAGAAGACCAGGGAATATGCTAGGCACCTTGCTGGGTGATGGTGCTGTACAGGGTATGGGGAGGTCTTACTAGTCTTCTGGTTGCTTTTCCCTGACCTTCCTTGACTGAATGGCTCACCCAACTACAGTTCAGATGTTTGTCCATTTTAGGGACCAACATTTGTGAGCTAAAGCCACTGAGCCTCAGAAATTCCTCCACGCTGATGTCTCAAGCTAACTAGGCAAGATCAAAGCAGAGCCACCCAGAGCTCTGTCTCCAGAGAGGCTCCCTGGTGAAAAGATGTCATAAAGCATTGATAATGGTGAAGAGGTAAATTATGCTAAGAAATAGCAATCGTCAACTTGGTCTCAATGTTCCCTGCATTATCCAGAGATTTGGGAAATGCTACCATGCCTCCTATAAAGACAATAGTCTCTGATTCCTCCACCACCGTCACTGCAGGGAGGAAGGGAAATAATTTGCCAAGGCTCCATTTTTGAGCATGTCACAATCAGCTTCCTGGAGGAAGAAAAGGCAAGGATGAATCCTTCATGTAAGCCCATTAGGAAAATGGGTTTAGGAATATAGACCTAAAAACAACAAATGCTTTAACTCTGAATAAGGGAATACCTTGTTAAAAATCAAGGCCCTGGGCTAGGGAGATAACTCAGCAGTCTAAGCGCCTGCCTGACAAGGACAAGGACCAGGGTTAGATCCCCAGTACTGCATGCTGTGCCAGGTCCTTGAACTCCAGGCTCATTGTGCCTGAGACTGAAACCAGACATGGTGGCACATGCCTATAATCCTGGCACTGGGTAGGCTGAGACAGGAGGATCACTATGAGTCTGAGCTGCGTAGTGAGACCATGTACTAAATAAATGAATAAATAAGTAAATAAATAAATAAATAAATAATTTTTTTAAAAAATCAAGTCCCCCTTTTTACTTTACCCTAAGTACAATGCAACATAGTTTGCTTTTTATAAGTCTTTATTTTGTCCAGTGAGTTGGTCTTTGAAAAACCATCACTGTGAAGCCTTATCTGGGGCCATATTAGTGTGTCACTGAATAAACTTGGTGAATGATTCCAACAGAAGCTAAAAATTAGAATATATTTTTAAAAATAGGCATAAAGCATTATATACTTCTTATGTTTACACATAAGTCCAAAAATCTAACTATATACAACCTTGAAGCAGGACAGTCCCACAACATTCCTTTTCCTATCTCTTGCCTTCATTCACCACCCTCTTCTTTTTAAACAGTCATCTACCTGAGAGACAGCACAGCAGCAACTGGCATGTCATGACAAGCAGCCGGTATTCAGAAGACCACAATGACAGGCACTCCAAGCATGAACCTACTATTACAGATTACCATCTGCAGTGCACTTGCTTAGTTCACAGGTGTCAGTATATATAGTTAGTCAGGGTGAGAATCTTTCCAGTTAACTGCTAGATTCAAAAATCTTCTGGAGATTCTCAGGATCATTGCCTTGCCCATCTTCTACATATAACTGTATGTCTTGACACTGTCATGTTTCCTAGCTCTTCTCCTTTCCCTCTCTAGATGGTTAACAATCTAAGTTTGTAGACCAAAATTAGAGAAAAAAAGAGGGCCACAAGTAAACCAATATTTTGGCCCTAGCCTTCCAAGGTCATTTAAGACTCAGGACATATGAGAACTTGTACTGTAACGCCATGTAACTCGGTAGTGTCCCAAGTTTTCTGATCAAGGAGATTATGGGGCCAAAGAGGAAAGTGATCGATGATGTAGAGTGGGCCTAAGGAGAGTCACATGGAGAGAAAACATTCTCTCAGGCTTTCACAGAGAGCACATTGGCCAAGCAATGGCCGTGACTCATCCACATGGCTGACACTGACAAAGGTTCTACAATCTGAGGTACAGGATCTCAGGATAAATCCTGAGGGGATTTCACTGACCTTATCAGACCCAAAAGCTACAACTCTTGTTGTATAGGTCCTGCTTTACCTTGGTCTTAGCCATCCAACAGAAAAGTATAAAAATGAAGTATAAGAAGTAAAGCCATGGTGTTATGTTGAGATGTAGGGGACTCAGGTCAACAAATTCTGACATTGCCAGTGAAGCGGAAGACCCAATGCTATTATGGACTACTGAACTCTTTTAGAATATTTTGCTGAGTTTACACACCTATAATGTTTAAATGATGGAACTTAACAAAAAAAAGGGGGATACAGATGAATGTCCATTTTGTATCTGTGTATGCAAAGTCGTTATGATAGATATATAGTTACATTCTCTTAATGAATAGAGGGATTGTTCTAATGGTGTTTGTAAGTAGGATATCAAGCCCGCATCTTGTACAGCAATTAACCACTCGGGAGAATGTATGCAATGTGCTAATTATTGAAACTGTCCTACCAATTTGGTTAGAAACTGTCTCGTTGCTATTGTTTCTCAATAAAATTATGGGGAAAAAAGAAGCTAGAGCTATATATGGTGTGCAGTTTGTCAATGCTGACTGTTAGCAGCAAAGAACAAGTGACTCCTGTGAGTGCCATCCCAGCCATTTCCATATGCTTCTATATACTACATTAAAAATAAATAGTTATCATGTATCACTGCTCAATGGACAAACAATCGTGTTTTGAAAGGTGGGAGGAATAAGTGGGGCTCTCTTAGGCTCAGGTACAGGAGATGATGGATAATTAAAGCATTAGGACTGAGAGTTCTCTGTAGACTGCACAACTGCTACAACCAGAAGCCCTTGGGTATGACAACACAGGGTGTAAGAGAATGGTCACATTCTGATAGTCACAAGGCACGCCACACGTATGTACAACGACAGCTACCATTTACACAAATGCTAATGTCAAAGGGGCAGGATGGCCTGGCATACCGAATAAGAACAATATGTGGACCCCAACCCTACTTTCTGTGCAAAGCAGGCCGGAGCATGCATCCAAAAGCGGATCATAAAGGATCACCCAAAGAAACAAAAAGGCCATAGCTCCAGAGTGAAAGAATGAGCTTGGTGTTACCTGTCTAGTGTATGACCTTTTCCTTTTCCTTTCCTTTTTTTTTTAACTGTCCTGAAAGGGGGTTGAAAAGCAATTTTCATGCTGTGGCTCTAAATATCAGTTTGTCCTTATGACAGGGTTCTGAGCATGCCCAGTAGGGATGATTTAACACTGTGCTGATGACTTGCAACAGAAGAACGTCATGTGAAAAGGTAGTCTGCCACAGCTAATGGGCTCTTGTTTCAAAGGGATGCTGTGTGTACATTACCAGTGCATGGAGAAGGTGCAGAAAGGCCCGGGCAGCCATTAGGAATGGAGTGTTGTTGATGATGAAAAGGCACTTTGCCGGTGAGGGAATGGTGGGAGAGAGTAGGCTTATCTGTCTTTTTGATTAGAAATGCATGCTTCCTTTCATCATCTAAGCTGAAAAATTGGCTTCTGCTCTTGGTTTATGAAACCATTTTTCTTTTTCCTTTCTTCCCAGGTTTGCAAACTGCTTAATAAATTAGTTACTGTGAGGTACATGGGTGCCACAATAACCTTAGAGGCTTTTCCCAAATGCATCCTTAATATTTTATAAGTATTTAAATAGATTTATTCAATTTGAGCTGGCTGATTTATTAAAGCTGGCACTCTGGCATAGAAAGAGGGTTCTATGTAGATTAAAACTGATCAAAAGAAAAATTTAAGAGTTACTCCTGACTCATAGGAAGTTGGGTAGGAATTAGAGCAAAACTTTGGGTACCACTAATTGAGCAAGCTGAGTAAAATAGGTCTGAAGCATAGAAGCTTAAAGTTAGAATCTTGGGACTATGGTCCTACAGGTGGTTCATTCATTCATTCATTCATTCATTCATTCATTCATCCCAACAACATTGCAGAGTATTGGGTACTGGTACTTTCTGTCTTTTTGTGGGGCATAGCCTTCCAAAATAATAGGACAAGGACCAGCCAGATAGCTCAGTGGATTAAAGCACCTGCTTAGGCAGATGGAGGGGCAGGGGGTTCAATCCCTGGCCTACTGTACCAGCCCTGCCCCAGGGTTGCACTGAGATGGTGATTGAGACTGGGCATGGTGATGCGCACATGTAATCCCAATGCTTAGGAGGCTGAAAATAGGAGGATCATTGCAATTCCGATCTGTGTAGTGAGACCCTGTAGACCCTGCACTAATAATACAAAGAAAAAAAAAGCCAACAAAATAATAGGACAAAATCTAAAATGTCTGTTTAACTCTCAGCCCAGGGAAAATAACAAGTTTGGTTATCTCATAGAAGTTTTCAGTTTGAATTGGTAATAGAAGAGCAACTCCCCATTCTAACAAGAAGGGCCAAGACTTGGGAGTCTGATGGGTGACTCTTATCTTTAGCAAACATAAAGACTCCACAAGGCATTCACCTGTGGTGACTCCTAGGTCAGCAGGTCTGGAGAACCGAAGAGATCAGTCGTGCCTCAGGGACCTATTGGACCTATTGCTGGGGCTACAATGCTTCTTGGCTACCCTGAGCCACTCATCATTCTGGCAGAGTTCAAAGGAATCACATGGCAGAGTCCAGGGGCACAAAGCACTCGGGCAGAATCCCTTGTTGTTCAAGTGATCTATGAAAAGCTAAATTTTATTCTGCTATATGAAAACATGGATTTGGTGATGCAGATCAAGTCAGGAAAGCACCAGAGAAAGCAGTCAGAAATAAAAAGAACATTAATCATCTTTCCAAAGCCTATTTTTTTCTTATTTTCTGTATTTCTACAGTTATAATATTTATCAAGTATTAAATCTAACGAGTCAGATATCCAATCCTAAAGGGAATGAAATGTTAGAAAATACCCAATGATCAATGACATGCAGCATAACAGACAATGCCCCAGTGGTACTTTGGAGAGGATATGAACAATTAAGGTAATTATCCATACCAAAAACTATTTTATAGAAATATGCTACAAAGAGAAATAAACTGCATTAGGGACTAAATAATTAGAAAGCAGCATGCACATGGGCAAGCTTTCTCAGGCCTCACCTTTTCTTTTTTCTCCTACTATCTGTTTGACTAGGAGAGCTGAAAATTATAGCATTTGTGCTAGAATCAAATGCAAATGGAATAATTGTCCCTTCTCTAATCAAAACACATTTGTGGATTGAAATACCACATGGGGCAATTTTCAGTTAATCATGGATGTTAATAAATATGACTCTAAGCTCATAAACAAACATTACTTTGGCTAATATAATATAGGAAATTATTGTTAAGCTTGATCAGACATGTAACAAAAACCGAACTTTGCAGAAAGTCAGCAAATTAACTATTAGAAAATAGAGATGAGCATCAACGGTAATGAAAGATTCGATTTAGCTAAAATGCTTAGACAAATCATGCATTAGCATTAGGAAATGTTTAAAGCTGGATTTGCTGAAATGGAAAATATTAATATATTTAAGTATTAGCTTCTTCAAAGACCAAAAACTAAAAGCTTAGTGATTAGAGATTTAAAAGACTAGAAAGTCAGGTTTCTCAACGTCAAAATAACCCAGAGCTTGAATTATATCAAAGCCTCTAACAATGAGTAGGCTTCCAAATGAAACAGAACTACTTAGTACTTATTTTAATTGTAAGATAATTTGAGATTTCTTCCTTTGCCCCACCCTACATGTAAAGATGTATTTACTTTGGAGACAAATGCCTACATGGTTATAAAGATACTATCATCATCTATAAGGATAGGCCTAGATTATACCTCTAGGGCAATTGAGGACAGCAAAGCAAATGGTGTTACCTCTACATCTTTCAAAATTAAAATGGGGGGCTGGGGAGATAGCTCAATGGTGTAAGTGCCTGCCTGTCAAGCACAAGGTCCCAAGTTTGGTCTCTGCAACTGAAAAAAATAATTGAAATAGGGCCAAGAGCTGTGGCACATGCCTCACAGCAAGATTGTGAGTTCAAGACCAGCCAGAGGTACACAAGGTCAAGCAAGACAAGCCCATCTCATAAAAGAAAGAGAAACCCTGCCAACCTTAACAAAAAATGAAATGTGTGCTACAACTAAAATACCTTTTCCTAAATTTACTCATTTGAAGTTCTAATACATTCGGCGAAGATGACATTTTCTCATTTGCAAGAAGGCACAGGAATGCTTTCACTTGCTTTCAGGTCAAGTGGGCCGTTGGGTCAATCTGCACTGTGAAAACAACTGCCTTGAAATGAGAGTAGAATAAGGTTGTATCAGCACCTAGGCTTAGGCAGAGGAAAAATTATTGTATCTGTTACTCTTGTTTCTTTGTCTCTAAGTTAATGTGCAGATCAGTCTGCATACCAATGCCACCTACTGAAGTTCAAGTATAGGATCATATATTTGGGCATCTAGGAAATGCAAGCTTTCATCTAAAGAATTCCAATAACAAAGACAAATATCAGCACATCCTACAGAGCGAATAACTGTGGCTTTTTTCTTTCTGGTACTGAAAAGGCAGATTTTAGACTCAGCCAGTCCACTTTCAATAGGTATAGAATTTATTTATAATATACTTTCAACTTTAAAAATCAATTAAATTAATAAATGTGGCTAACAGGAAAATAATTGTGTCTGTTTACCTAACACTATGATCTCCTCTTGCTTTGTTTTATCTTGTTAAAACATGATCATCTTATACAGCATGTACTAGTTTGATCCTTCTTTTCTTAGATTAAAAAAACTGAAACTTACAAAGGATGACAACTGACTGTAGCTAATGGTATAACTGGAGTTTGAACATAGAAGGACTTTAGAACTGTGGAAAAGGATCAGCAAACCTATTCCTTCAAAATACCTCAAGATACATCCTACTTATGTTCTGAATTTCATCTTAAAATATTCTGTTCAAACCAAGATTGCAATGCATTCACATCCCATATTCTGTGAGGGCCAAGAGCTGTGGCGCATGCCTGGTAGCAAGATTGTGAGTTCAAGGCCAGCCAGGGTTACACAAGGTCAAGCAAGACCAGCTCATCTCAAAAAAGAAAGAGAAACCCTACCAACTTTAACTAAAAAAATGAAAGTGTGCTACAACTAAAATACCTTTTCCTAAATTTATTCATTAAACACTGCCATTAAAAACAGAGTTTTTCTTTTTAGCTTTATGTTCATAGCTTGTTGCTGCATTTTCTCAGTTATCAAGGAAAGAAAGTAGGAGAAATATTTACAGTGCCGTGTGTGTCTCAATCTTCTTGCCTTCATTCTTTACTAATGCCAGACTAAACATTTCTGGATGTCTACATTTTTAAATTTTCAGCACTAATGAATAAACAGTACATAGGGCTGCTCAACCAAGGCCCTACATCATTAGCAGGCCAAATACCCTATTGATAAAATTGTACTGCCATCTTCCCAGCTTTTTTGGCCCTATTCCTGGATCTTGTCCATATACTCAAAGTACAGGCAAAGTATTTGACATTTTGAAAATCACTGTTGGAAGACCATCAAGAAAGCAATGAAGTTTTAGGGAATGGTATCTTAAAGGAACCTATAAAAGAAATAGGTCCAGGATGAGGCACATAAGTGGCAGAGGGTGGGGGATCCCACAGTTTATCCAATTTTGGCTTCCTGGTCTGCAGAGATTCCATATAAGGAATAGTAGTAACTTTTCAAGTCAGCAGCCTGGACATTTCTTGGTCTTATAATTCTCACAGATCTAGACATTCCAAGGTAGAGGGTCATTCAAACAGAATTGCAGTTTCTTGTATATGTTTATTTCCAAAGTATCATAGGCATAGTTTCCCAATGAAATCACAGATGGAAGCTAAGGGAACGCTAACTGGGTAATTTGTCAAACATGCCTTGAAAAAGCAGTCAGAAATGAACTACTGTGGACTTGCCAAGCAGAAGTGCCTTGCAAGGGCTGGCTGGCCACAGCTGACTTCCCCATTGTGCGGGTTGCTTGGACCCCAGCATTTGCCTTGGAGATGATATAAGAAGAGTGGAGAGAGGAAAGACATTTATGAGGCCTGCAGAATAAACTTCCTGTGGTCACTAGGAGAGCGGCACGCATAATACACAAGCCAGGTTGGTAGGGCAGAGTGATAGAGCCAGACAGGAATGTGCTGAGAGGCCAACACTCTGGCATCTGCACAAACCCCACTCACTGGCCCGGAGAGCAGTGCTGACCACCCCACCTCCAGCTTAGCATTTTGCCTTGTCTGAGAAACGGGCTGGACAGACCGAAATGGAAGCATATTCTCTTTGGATCTGATAATTACTAAAATTAACAGCTCAGTTTTTAATTGGTTTTATTGTATTCACAAAGTAACCAAACAGTATATTTAGTTTTACCTCTGAGGTTGGAAGTGGAAAAGTGCAACTTAAAATGAAACTAGGAGAGTTTTTTAAAAAGATTCAGGACTTAATGTTACTAACTACAAGATAATGAAAAAATCAAAAGTGGTTTTTAGACTACTAAATTATAAATACTAAATTATCCAAAGAAATAATTGATTATTCTTCAGTCATTCATGCTTAATTTAATAGACACATTTTTGGGCACTTGAGTTACATCAATGAACAGAAGAGGTGATTCTAGTGCCAGCAAGATAGCTCAGCAGGGCCGGGGAGATGGCTCAGTGGAATAAGCGCTTCCCTGGCAAGCGCAAGGGCCTGAGTTCAATCCCCAGTTCTGAAGAAAAAAAAAAAAAAAAAAAAAAGCTCAGCAAACAAAGCACCTGCTTAGGCAAGTGCAAGGACCAGGGTTCAATCCCTGGCACCACATGCTGTGCCGGCCCAGCCGCCGCATGGGCTGAGCCATCTGCCAGGACTGGGCATAGTGGCACATGCCTGGAATTCCAGCCTCTTCAGGATCCCTACAAGTCTGAGCTGCATAGTGAGACACAGTACAGAAGAAGGGGAAGAGGAAGGGGAAAAGAAAGAGGAGGGGAAAGAGAAGGAGTTCCATTGGATAAACTACCCCCTGTAGTTTATCCGATCACAGGACACATTCAGTAATAAATAAAGTCAACAAACAAGGAAACTTCTCTTGTAACTGAGAACATATGAAGTGCTAACAGAGAAAGATCAACTTGAATAGGCTATGAGTTAAGGAGTTTGGGAGCTGGGGATGGAGACTGGATTAGTTTACCCTATGAAATAAAGACGTCATCAGGGTAGATTCCATTATAGCAACTGTCATTCAAACTATGCCAATCTCTGGGGAAGAACAGGCTTGGTGTTCCAGAAGCAATAGGTAGCTGAAAGGAAGTGATTATAGCTCCAAGAATAGCAGAAGTCATTGTAGCTCAGACAGTTCTACATGACTGTGTTTCTAAGTTCAAATCCCACCCTAAAATCTATAAAGATTTCTGTGGACAATTAAAATACATTTATATGTAAGCAAGTTCTTTCATTCTTATTAATGAACAGCACTGAGTGTTGTTTTTCTAGTTCAAAGAACAGAAAAGAGGTGCTCCATACAAATGTATTTACTCATTGGCCCTAAGTCTAACTTGAGTATTTTTACAAATGAATTATATATGTTTTTCATTATATGGATTAAAAAGAGGGCCTTTGCAAGAAGCTACATCCTAAGGCAGTGTTGATGAACCTTTAAGAACTTTCAATGATAGAAAGAAATAGAACACTGCAGCACATGTGCATAGGTACACCACCTCTATGTAGGGCCTCACTAGGTTGCTAAGGTACTGAGGCTGGGCTTCGACTTGCAATCTTTCTGCCTTAGCCTCCCAAGGTGCTGGATTTACTACTACTGGCATTTGTTAAGTCTTCATTTCTATGTCAGAAAATTGTCTAGGCACAGGAAGAAATGAAGGACACCACGGAAGAAAGGCCATAAACTTGTGGCTTGGTCATTTAATTTTAGCAATTTTAGCTTCTTATTTGGAATACAGAAGATTATCTTCTATTTATCAAAGTTTTGAGGAGGATTGAATGAGATAATACACTTAGAACAGCATTGGGCACACATGTGGAGCAAATACTGTTTATCTTTTACCTGAATGAATGAAAGATGTTATTTTTTTAATATAACTAAGATAAAATAAAAAAGAAACTCTCAGTTTGTAATTGGAGAAACAAATTCCCATCATCAGAATAAAAAAGACAGAAGTCTAAAATAAACTTGAAGAATTTGCAGCTTTCACGTGCTTAGAACTTAATCCACTTAAATGCATTGAAAGTGCAAGATGTTGGATAAGATTTCTGACAAGAAATCCTAATGCATCACTCAATATGTAAATGTGGCACAGCACAGAGTAGTCTGTGGGTGGCAAATGAAGACAAAATAGACAAGACTAAAGAGTTGTCTCTTAAAATATGGCTTTTAGAAATAATTCTTAATTACACTAGGCAGAGACAAGGGATATTATACCATCGCCAGGGGCCCCCAAATAGTGCCTATGCCCAAGCCAAAGACCTACTCTTGAGATGCAGGAGTAGTGCCGTATTATTGACTCCACCATGATACACCCCACCTGATGTGTGTGTCTGTCCATCCACCTTCTTCCCCTCTAACCTCACACACTCACACTGAAGGTCTGAAGGATCCAAGATCATAATTCTAGCTTGGATGAATCGAAACAGGAGTTGCTTGGCCTGAAAGCAAAGATCCAGTGCAGTCTGTAGGCAGCATGGCCCTACCACCCTGTTAGCTGGGAGTTCACTTAGCAAACACAATTCCCTTTATTTGATGTACTTTCAGTGCTGCTTATGAGCTACATTCTACTTAGGAGTATGAACTCACCAATTATTTGTCTTGCATTATGCATCATTTATCTAGTCAATCTAATATTCTTCCCTTAATACCTCAATTAACTATTATGAGTCATTTATTATTTGTATACTAGAATACTGCTTTCCAAGTTATTACTTACTGTTCATAATCAATTAGGGAAGTTTTTAGACTATGGCTGTCTTGTACAAATACACTGGTAAAGTTCAGCTCCTATGATTTCTGACAATTAAATTGTTCTGTCACTCGGGGACTCTCATTAATCTCAACTTGTCATATTTGTTTATGCAGGTTATAATGGGCTATGCAGAGAAGTGAAAGAAGATGCTCAAGGCCTTGCTTTTTAACTCTTCAGTAAAAGCAAAATTAAACTGGTGACTTTTATTTGTACAAGTAGTGACTTTTATTAATCGGAGGGAATGGTATGCTATACTGTGCCCTAGCAACTTCAGTATAACCCACAATA
>NW_004524654.1:2264109-2281776 GCF_000260255.1 Octodon degus
AAAAGGAATGGGGACTCAAGTTCATTCTTTTTATAAAAAATATTAAGTAATTTTAAGTCTTTTGAGTAATTCTTGAAACCTGTTCCTGAAAAGCAAAGAAATTCTTGTTGTACAAGGACTTTCCTCCAAGTTTCAGAATAAAATCACTAATCAGCATCACTCATCCTTTCCTAAGCTTCTGCAATTCTACCATTATTTACCCTGTGTAAATAAAGGTAACACTGCCTGCTTGTTCTGTGCCAGGGTCTGAACTACATTCTCATTTATCTATATGATGTCACTAGAAGGAGACACTATCCTTCCCATTTTATGCTCAAATAGTTTCTGAAGCACAATGAATGTTAAAATAAAGATGTGAACTCTGGCTACCTCTTGACTCCAACTGGATCCCCCAGTTGGCCAGCTTCCTGTTTTGTACCCAGGTGACCCTCTAGCCCCTACTGGATCATCTCCATAATATTCCACAGAGAATTTAGGAACTGCAAGGCAGCTTGGTTATAGATTCATGGTGCTCAACCCTTCACTGTAATAGCTATACATTGTTTACATTTCAATCCCACAAACCTTCTAACACAAAGTAGCCATTGATAATATTAGAGCAAGACAAGGAAATAAAAAGGCAGAGGGAATTGCCCAAAGCAGTGATTTGTGCCTGTCTCGTATAGGAGGCCACATGGTGAGAATGCTGTGGAGTGCCGGTAAAGAGACAGCGCAGCTGGCCCCGCTGTATTTCTAGTTGGTTCTTGCACTTATACAAATAATTTAGTTTATTTTAACCTCTGTTTCTCATCTACAAAATGGGAAATTGGACCACACAACCACTCTGCTCCCTGGCAGACCCCATGTTCTCTACCTCTACGTTTACTTCAGAGATAGTTCTTGCCAGTGCATCAGTGACCATAATAAACTTGTCTCATACTAATGCCCTTTCCAAGTGCCAAGTGCTCTGTGTGCACCACCTCCCTATGAGGTTGTTTTGACCCTCATAACATCCTGTGAGGATGGCCCTATCATTCTTATTCATCATGGGATGTGATATTGAAGAGGTTTACAAACCCCAGGTCATGTGGTCAGGAAGTGGCAGACAAGCAGATCTTGATTTGATACACTTAAAAACTGACACTTCTTCCTCAGTTGGAAACTGTTTAGACTCCTAGCTAAATGGCTTCTTAGAAAGCACAAAATACCGTCCTGTAACCGTGAAAAGTTTCCAATGTGATTTCCTCAATCTGTGATTTCCTCAATCAACAGGGAACTGGAATTTGAGAAAACGAAATGATCATTCAGATGTGATTTTTGGACCTGCCATGTTCGCAGTCACAACTGTGTCTCTAACCCTGGGCAAGCCTCTCACAAAGCATCAGATCACTGCAAACCTGTCAACGCTTGGCTGTCTCTACCATCTCCCCCAAGACTGGGCCCCTGGAGTACTTTCTGTCCATTCTATTCAGTTGTCACTTAATCACACACTCCCTTGGCTAGCCTGTTGCTTCTTGTGCCTTAGTCTTGCCTTGCCAACACAAACACAAGTTCCTTAAATAAAGAAACTGAGCTTTATATTTCCTTCCAGCCTTGTAGTATCGACAGCAGAGTTGGGCTCATTAAGTGATCCTTATTTTCATTCAACCTATTCAGCATATTTTCAGTAGAGGGTCAATATGCTCTTTCTCTACCTCAATTCTACTGCCCTATAGGCTTTAGAAAACCTACAAGCAACTTTTACTTAACTGGAAACCACCCAGAAGTGTCTTCAGCACCACATTATGTGACTGAACCTAACATTTGACTGCCAAAAATAACATGATACCAAGATAAAGAAGGCAGGGATGTGCTTCCCTTCTAGGGTGTGTTTTGAGTCCAATGGTCTCTTCAGGTGATAAGGAGAGAGAGAGAGAGAGAGAGAGAGAGAGAGAGAGAGAGAGAGAGAGAGAGAGAGAGAATGATTGAGTCTTTAAGATCTAGGGCAATAAAACTTTGAAAAAAAATTTAAAAAATCTGTTTATCAATAAAACTTTGAAAAAAAAAAAAGATCTAGGGAATCTTTCCAATGGTTTCCCTTTCAGATGTGTCCAGGCCTGCTCTTTTTCTAGCAATGCTGAGAGTACTAAATTAAGACTATTTACTTAGCTACATGGATGATATGATTGCCATGCTTCTGAGTGAAGAAATTCAATTCAAAGAAATTGATCATGGCCAGAGATTCCATCCTCCAGCTTGCCATGCCAGCCCCGCCCCTGGGACATGCTGAGATGCAATTGAGACTGGGCGTGGTGGAGCATGCCTGTAATCCCAGCTCTTAGGAGGCTTTAAACAGGTAGATCACTATGAGTGTGATCTAGTAGTGAGACTCTGAACATCCCATAGACCCTTCCCTAAAATATTGAACAAAAAAAGAAAAAAGAAATTCTGCATAGCAAAAAAATCTTTCAGAAAACTTAAAGTTGTAAGAGCCAAGTACTTTTAAATCTATCATCCTAAAAGTAACTCTCTATGTAGAGTAAAAGCAGCTTAGATAAAATTTCTTGACTTCTCTGTGAATCTATGAGCTTTGCAAACCAAAAATGGAGATATATAATCATTGGCTCAAAAATACACCCATTTTTGAAGATCACAGGCAATAGGAGACAAGGGCCACCCCATCTAAGGGTATGCTACATACGATAAAAAATAGAGTCTCTTGAGGCCAACTTGTTTTTTTTTTTTGCCAACTTGTTTTTAACAACTAAATTCAGAGACATCTTCAGCATACATTCTAGAAAACTAGAAAATATTTTCCTGTCCCATCTGGAATGCTGTGGCACAAAATATTAAGATCCAGTAGAAGATCACTTATATTTTCATCCACCAAAGAAATACATCTGAAGCAAAAACAGAAAGATAAAGAGAGGACGTTAAAAGAGAGTATCAAGGATATTGAATAAAAATATTATGCGTTAAGTTCTATTCTTTTATTTAATCATCACAAGACTTCATAAAGTAAGGCTGATTCTTTCTTTATGCCTGAGTCTCAGAAAATTCCAGGAGGTCTGATAGCAAATGGCAGAACTTAGATTCAAATCTAGAGCCTTCTTATTCTGACAGCAGGATTTTGGCCAATAAAATTTAACTTATGTACCTATGATAGCAACTAGCTGGATATTCAGGACTCATCTTGGAGTTTAGCTTATATGATTAGTATGGTGGAGAGATGAAAAATATAATCGTTAACTTTCCTGGATGCCTTCACTTGTGCTCTGCTTAGTAGGCACGCTGTGTCCTTTAGGCTTGCTAGCTAGGACACAGTGGGTTAATACGTGGCTAGTATCCAAGGGGGAGGAGGTGAAAGTGCTGACTCTGAGCATGTTCTTAGAAAATGCTCTTATTTGAAAAAGCTGCACTGTGTCAGAGTTGAACAGGAATCCAGCTGTGAATACTACTCAGCAGAGTGTTGATAGAGTCTGGGTTGTCCAGCTGTGAGGGGTCCGGAAGTGCCTGAAGAGGTGACAAATGCTAGAGGCCCTTCATAGCCCTCTCAACAGCTGCTGCTACTGATGCAAACAGCAGAACCTGCAGAGACCCTCTGCAGCCAAACTCCATGACCACGTGTTCTCAGACTTCTGCCTTGCCTTATCATCTCTAATCATGCAGGATGCAAAACAATTACCCCAAGGACAATGGTGCCCCTGAAAGTTTCAAAGAATTTAGACACTGGATCTCTATGGCAGCTAACTCCAATGGGGATATCACAGGGACCAAACCAGAGAGATTTTTTTTTTTTTTTTGGTCTTTCCCTAGCTCCTCTACTTTGGGTAGTAGGTAAAAGCTACAAGTAGTTAATAGCTTGGTATTCAGTGTAAATGCAAAATAGGATACAAAAGAGTCACTTGGAACTTTTGAGTCAAACACTCAAATGCTGATCTTTCAATGTACAAACCATGCAATCTGGATGAATTAACTAGACCCTTCAAGCATCCTTATCTTTATCATAAAAATATAAAAATTAAATAGTAACTCCGGTTTAAAGTTATGGAAAAAATTAAGTGAGATTATTTAAACTGAGGCATGGTTGATTTCCGAAACTGTCAACTTTTTCTCTCTGTATGTTCATGGAGGGGTGACAATAACAATTCTTTGCTAAGAAATTTCACATGGAGAGAAGCTCGAGGACACCAGGTGAAAAAGTAAGTGATCTGTAGGAGGCCTTGAAGTCTAGCTTAGACTGCCCACCAGGGGAGACATCACCAGGGAAATTGAGTGGGCTGTGTACAGAATGTGTTACAGGGTTGAGAAATGCCCTTTCCTGTTTCAATTATTTTGGACCCCTAGAATGATCTAAGCATCTCTGGGCAATGTGACGAACATAATCAGAACTCCTAACAGGGAATCCTTTGAGTTTGTATTTCACCTCAAATGGAAAACTGTATTCAACAATGTGATGTCAGTATGTGAATAAGCTTGCTTGGAAGTTATGACTTCATCTTTAACTATGAAGATCTTTAAAGTCCAAACATCTCCCCCATCTGCTCTATCAATGCCTCTTGCAAATGGCAGAAAACCCAACTTAACAGGATAATAGGGTTGAAATTAAATGCATGTATATTTAATGAGGCATATAGGAAAGCAGTATGGGAACCCAAAACAAATTTGTTACTGCTGCCCTATGAAAGTAGTGTGGAGCTAGCACAGCAAAATCAACTGATGGCCACTGTTACTCTCAAGCACCACAATAAAGCCCTTTGGGTCTTTACATGTTTATTAACATCCTTTGTGCTATGCTTTTGGTGTTTATCACATGCAACTTTATGTGTTAGGTTAATAATTAGTGACTGCAAGGTAGAGGCCATATTAAATCATTGTCTCTATCAACATCCCCTTTCACAGTGCTTTGCTCATAGTGAATAACTTAGTATTTAATAGAAATTAATGAACTTAACACACATGCATTAAAATGAATAATTGAAGTCAAAAGTTGAAATAGTTAACTGGAGAAGAGATTAAGAAGAAACAATGTTAAAATTACGTGGTTTCTGTAAGAATAGGAGAAAAGGAAATCAAAAGCCCTTTATTCTAAAATTGTTTTTAGAAATCCCCAACTTCCTTAAGGAATTTGCTAAAGAGATTGAATGTACAAATTGCTCATAGTCACCAAAATCCCATGGGGAAAACATGTCTGAACTGTCCCAGACAAGCCAAAAGATGGGTAACTAAAGAAAACATATTCCAAAAGACAGATACAAGTAAATTAATTAGAGCGGAGGGGTGGTGAAGGAGACAAGGGCTGCATACAAAGAATGCATAGAAGGGCTGCAACTTTCTAATAATTCCACCAAGAATTTGGTGTGGGGGGGAAGATAAAGAGAAAATTCACCATTGAAATTACCCAAAAAGTCTGACTCACAGGATTAAACTGAGTAACCATCAAAAGCTATTTAGAAGAAGTCATAGCTACATAAGACACAAAAGTTGATTAAGTCTCTTAAATACAATCACACTCTTTCTTTAATTAACCTCCAGGCCTAGGAGGGCATAGAGAATAGATTGCTTCTATTTTATTAGCAATTGCCAATTTTCATTTGTCAGGACCACACAGCACAAAAACAGGTATGAGAAATTCAATATAGCCCCACTCTTGAGATTAATACTCCTACTGAGAAGTTCTTTTTGAAAGAAAATGTTGGATGTGTCCATAAGTCAGAGGAACATTTGACAACACAAACTAGGGCGTGGCAGGCTATGGCAGGTGTACCAAATTCAGCCTGATACCTGCTTTTCTAAAGTTTTATTGGCATAGGGCCACACCTGATTGTAAACTGTTGCTTTTTTCTGTACCCAAAAGACAGAGTACAATTGTTTTGGAAAAGGGTCGGTGAGACAGCTCCTGCTAAGTGCCTGCTTTGCCAAGCACAGGGATCAGGGTTTGATCCCCAGCCCCACATGCTGCATGGACTCTGCCTGGAGCCCAAGTCTGGGTGTGGTGGCACATGCCTGTAATCCCAGCATCAGAGACTGAAAACAGGAGGATCACTACAAGTCCAAGCTACGTAGTGAGACCCTGTACCAAATGCATACAGTGAAAATAAATAAATAAGTAAATAAATAGTTTTGATGAAAAATATGTTTTTCAGAAAGTGTAAAAGATTTAGCATCAATTAAAGCTCCTTACAAAGTAATTTTGCAAACCTTCAATTCTTTAGCCTGTAGGAAGCAGAGGTGGTCTTCCTACATTATTCAGAGATGGGCTTACTAATGGCAAGAAGGTGGCATGGTGGCGACCATCTTCAGTAAGAAACTCCTAGGTTCAGGAGAAGGAGTGTCAAAGCGAGAGACAAGGAAAGCTGGGTGCTGGCTTGGAGGACCACCAGGAAGTCAGCAGGGGGCCAGAAGGGGAGCAGAGGTTATGCTGGGCCTCTGCGGAGAGGAAAGGGAGAAGGAGCTGAGCCGTCAGGAGGAGGCTTCCTTTGCCTTTTTCTTCCTCAAAGTCTTTCTTTTGCCTGCTCCTGAGGAGCCTTTCAATGGTTTATTTCTTTGACCCTTGCAGCATTACCAAACAGTTATTATCTGAGCTCCTAACAAACAATTATTCGAGCTTCTAATTTATATTTCAATCATTTTAACTACTGATCTTATGATCACATTCAGGCTCTGATCACATTAGTGTCTATTAACTATGCAGCAACCAATAAAATCTGCATGAGAGACTTATCCCATATATACTCCCTTAGCGTAATTTATTAAAATAATGTAGACTATTAACGTTTAAACTAAATGTAATATATATATTTAATATAAAAATTCTCATTACTGTGATTAATAAAAATTTTAGTGTGAGCTGATATTTAG
Organism: Octodon degus; assembly: GCF_000260255.1. NCBI lineage: Eukaryota > Metazoa > Chordata > Mammalia > Rodentia > Octodontidae > Octodon > Octodon degus. The sequence continues at coordinate 2,270,929 of NW_004524654.1, forward strand.
TTAGAGAAAATGAACAAGTTAAGCCAACTGTATTATTTCAGTTACATTAATTTAATTAAATATGACTGTTACATTATATAGGATTAGGTATATATACCACTGGTAATTCTGACATGTTTAAGGAATCAAGGGGTAGCATCCAGCTATCAAAGTTACAATTAAATTACTAAGGCCTTTCTAGATAAGCTTTCAAACATTTTCTGAAAGTCCTCTCACTTTTCTAGATAGGTTCTTAGGAATTGTACATGTTGAAAAGCAATACAGTTGAATACAACCTGATTTTCTTTCTTAAGGAAGTCTCCTTGTTTTCACCTGGCCTAGGGAAGTGTGTGTGTGTGTGTGTGTGTGTGTGTGTGTGTGTGTGTGTATTTGGTTAAGGACAAAGAGAGAGAGACAGAGATAGAGAGACAGAGAGAGAGAAAGAGAAAGGGAGACAGAAACAAAGACAGAGACATGGGCAAAGAAAAACAAATTCAACACTGGTTCTCTACATTGCCTTCATTCATATATCAACATTTTTCCAACATGATTCCAGAATGTGTCTGTTGCAGGAACTTCACTTTCTTCCTTACTGCTCTTCCCGCTAGGCTGATGGCTGAGCTGCCCTGACATTTCCTTGCTTTGAGACTTTGCACAAATAATGACTTCAACCTGCTTTCTCCATCAGTGAAATAGGAAAGAGACAGAAGATGCCTGGGAGATTATGTGAAATGGGTACACACCGGGCAGGCTTTGATTGCTCTCCCTCTGAGCTGGGAGCCTTTTCTGCTGACATGAAACTGTTACAGTTCCAGGCTTCTCTCTAAGCAGGATCACAAGGCCAATGGCTGAATTGTCTTCTGCACTTGTGAAGTCCTTCCTAGGCTGTCATGCCCAAGAGTCTATCTAGTTGTTCTTTCCTCCTGTCTCTGTGTTCTGTGCTGGGGCATTTGACCATCACCTAAGCTGTTCTATATCTACTGGAAATAATAGAGGAGGAGAGAGAGCATATCACTCTTGCTGAGCTGTCTTTGAGTTCAAGTGTACTAGATGCATGGTGTTGGGTGAGTATTTGGTCTCTTTAAGTCTCGGTTTCCATCTCTACCAGTGGGACGACCAACAACACCATTTACAAGTTTATCCTGAACACTACATAATTGTATAATTACTGCAGAAATAGTGCTGAAAAGATTGTTTGACTCAGACTAAGAGTTCAACAAAAATGAAAAATGTGTCCAATAATTAGGACACAGGGACTGCAAATTCTTTCTCTGCTGTGCCCTGGTTCATGTGTTGCTGACTTGGGAGAAACCCAGAAGCAGATCTAACAGAGTACAGTGCGCTGTAGGGAGTCAATTCCCTCAAAGGAGAAGTTAGTGTTTGTTTTACATTATCTTCCCCCACAGTGGGATAGAAAATGGGTCCCTAGCACACTCCAACTCCCTGCCCAGTTTAGGAAAAAGGATCTGCTGCACCCAAGGGGACTCCAAGAAGATGCCCTGGCACCCAATTTGTGGACTTTATCAGTTTGTTTTTAGAGTTTCTGCTCAGGAATTACCGAAGCTGCCAGAGTAGTTAAAAATGCAGCGTCTTTCAGAAACCTAGATCAGAGTGAAAACTGCCCCTAAAATCTTCCATTCTGAAATGTGCTGTGAGCCCTGATAGCTGAAAATGTCATTTCATGCACCAAACCTAGGTGCATCTGCCTGTGCTGCCAGGAGGGGACAAGGAGGAATTGGAAACCAACTTTTGGGCCTAAGATCAGCACTAATTATTGTAATTCTTAAACTGAGAAGCATACCAGAACCTAGCCTGAATTATCACCCAATCTCCTTAATAGATATGGACAGGAAATTCTCAGGAAAGGTGCTGGCTAATAGGCTGGAACAGATATTCACACCAAATCCATCCCAATCAGGTGGATTTATTTGGAAAGGACAGTCAAGCAATAATGGGAGGCAATTATTAGATGCACTGTTGTGAACTTCTGAAGACAGGAAAGAGCCCACGGCTGCCATTTCATGTCTTTCTCTGAAGGGTCTTTGGGCACCTCGCCACCCCGTGCCTCCCCTTCATTCAGGTGTAATTTGGACTGAAAGCAGCCATGTGCAGGTGGAGTTCTCAGAACTAATGGGGTTTCTTTTCCCCCTTTCTGTAACAAGCTAGGTAACAGGATTTGTGTTGTCACCTTTTTCAATTTCCCTTGCCCCGTGACTTATCTTACTTCAAAGTTATGTGAGTAACCTAGCAAAGGGTCGGTTCCTCTGTCAATGGGCCCACCGATTCTGTCTGTCCTCGCTTTGCAATTCCATGACAAGGTGCTGTTTGAGGCCAATAGTGTGGGCTCTAGGTTAGACCCCTTGATTTGAATTCTGGACCAAGCAACTATTAACTGAACAAAATGACTACTTTCTTCAGTTAGGGTCCTCTCCTGCAAAATGGGGCTAGTGCAGTCCCCGCTTCACTGGAAGGTGAACAAGTTTTACAAAGTGAATGAGTTCACCCAAGTTAGGGCCAAGTTCATTAAGTGAGTGAGTTGTACATAATAAGTATTCACGATGTTTTAGCATTTTCATCACTATTACATTTGTTGTTTTTCTTGGAATCATACTTTGCATCTCTGAACCACTAACTACCATTATATGATCCACCTTATGAAATCACCTGATTTGCTTTAATTTTCTGAATTATATACATCTGAGTAAATTATAAGTGAAACTCAGCTATTTGTGAATTTTAAAAATTTATTATTTGTACTATTTTAGCCTTCAAAATTCTGTTTCTGTTCTCTTTTCCCTTCTGAGAATTCGTGAGTTACCACTTAATAATGTCTATTTAACAAAATTGTATTTGTTTTCTGCCCAATTATTCATCAGTTTTTCTTCTCACATGGGCTAGGCTTTTTATGTGATCATTGCTATATCCTTACTACTTAACTTCTGGTTAATGCCTTAAGTTCCCTGCATCTGTTCATCCTTCCATCCTATTATCTTCAAGAACAGTCTCATTTCCAGATATAAAATCTGCACCTCAGATTTCTATAACTTGCTTTAGCTTTTAAGTGAAGTGTTCTCTTTATATTTAAATCAATATAATATATACATAGACATATATGTATAGATATAGATCTACAGATATATAGTGTATATTAACAAAATTAAGTTCCTGACAGAAAAGTATTATCCAAGATCCTTCCAGTGATATGTTTTATGTGTCACACACTTCTCTTATTCTTTTCCTAATGAAAAATTAAATCATAGTTTCTTTCATCTCCCTAAAATTTAAGGACTTTCAAAAATACGCTACAATTTAAAATAACACATATGCTGAAAATAATAACTATAATAGCACATTGTGTAATAACACTGGTGTCATGATTTTCATATGGTTTTTGAATGAGCCGTACCAAGTCTTTGGCAAGTTCAAGGGCTTCTTTAGGGAGGTGGGTAATGTTTAAGCTGTGCCTGGAACCAACCAATGAGGATGCAAAAGGAAGTGGGACAAAGGCTAGCGGACCATGCACACGTAGGCAAGAAACTTCAGAAGCCTTTGGCAAGCCGGAAACCATAAATAGACACAGATGTGTGGATGATATAAGATAAAGACTCTCTTAATGAAACCTTGCTTTGTTTTGTTTTTGTCTTATATAATTAAGGGGTACAACATGGTGCTTGATACTTATATATAATGGTTACATGTCCTTATCCATAATAGTTATGATAGCCAAGCAAAGGACCACATCCATCAACTCACATCTTTTAAACAGGCCTGAAAAACTGGATGAGATTATGAAAAGCTCTTAGATCTATTCCAAGGAATCTTGCCCATCCCAGTGCTTGGATCAGCGAAGAGTCCTAATCAGAAGTCGCATGGCAAGATTAATCTTGATTAATCTTGATTGAAAATGGAAAAGACTGGAGGAAGGGAGGGGATGGATGAAGAAGCTTCAGAAATGAATTAGACAGTCTAGGAATGAAAGTTTAAAAGGAGATGATGGAGCTAGAAGAAGCATGATGCTGTATCACCTGGGGATGAAATTGAAAGACAATTGGCAATTGATCAGATTGAGAGTTTCAAACAAAAGTGCTGAGGACTGAGTTGCCGAGAGTGGATGAAGGTGGATGCCTTAGCAAAGACATGGACCTCCCACTCAGGCAAGCTCAGGTAGGACTCTGCAAATGTCCATCTCCTTTGCTACCTGGCATCGTGTAGTTTATGCCAGTGGGGCTGAAAAGGGAGAGGGAGAACCTGCAGATATAAGATGATCTTTCTTCTGTTCGTTTGCTCTTCTTCCAGTGGCCATCACCCCAGCAACAGCTTTTCACTTGGAAAATGGCTCTGGCATTTTCCACAGTCCTAGAATCATTCACAGTCCTATGACCCTCTGGCTAGCAGAAGGAGAGCCTCCTAAGGTCTAGAAACAGCTCCATAAAGTCTCTCTTCCAAAGCCCCGACTTCTGATGCCTCAGGCCAGCCCTAGGGTAACTACTTCTTAGGGTTAGTATCTCTACCACCTTAGCAGTCCCCAATTCTGCTTTTGATGCCTCAGCATCTATTTAACAAATTCCTATTGAAATTGTCTCTGCTAACAAAATTAATATAATTTCTCTTTCCCTGTATGATCCCTAAATTCATGGGCGAGGAGAAAGGGAAGAGTTTAAGCACAGATGTATTTTTGTATCAACTCTGAGATCCTGTTAAAAAGTCTGTATCAAGATTGGATGTCTAGGAGAAGTTTAGAAACTTATGGTTGACACTGTATGGGGACCCATAAATTTGAGTCATAGATCCAGAAGGGTAAGTGAAGATAATGTTCATGGAGAGGAAGGGAAAAATAAGGAGAAGAAGGAAAAGAAGAATCTAGGCCCAGTGACAGTGAGCCACAAAAGCAAGTGCTTAAATATGTCCACAGCAATGTTAAGTAATAACAACAACTCTTAAAGGGTAAGAACAAGCTAGTTATGAGGTTTGGTAGTAGAGGTAGGAACGGTGGCTACTGAAGTTAACTCTTTCTATTGTAGGTGAGAAATTACATTTGTGAGGGCTAATATCGGAGATGCTACTGCATCTGTGCATTTAGCGTAAAAATCTGATGCTGGCTTTTAAGATCGTTCCAAAATTTAAACAGTGGAAAGACAAAGACTAGTTTAGAAGAAAAAATGCTGGTGGCAAAAGTGTTTTGTGTTTACCTAGCATCATCAATATCTACAAGATATGATTAGAAAATGCCCTGAATGTTTTAAGTTTTTTTTAAATATTTATTATGGTAGAAGACATATTACCATCAATTCTCCTGGAAAGCCTCCCTCTGGCTTTGAACACACTTATTCCCTTGGTCTGGCTGCTTTCTCAGGCACTTGTGGATGGTCTCTTTTGTGACTGTCTTTGGTTATGCTCTTGTGGTTTCCCTGATATTCTGAACAGATTTAAAACCTTTACCTCCCGTGGTCATTTGGATCTAATGAAGATCCAGAAGTCACCTGGGACCAGGCCCAGTGAATAACAAGGAGGAGGGTACTCCTAAATTTATCATTATACTATGATGTCTTATCTTTATTTAAAAGAAACTGCTGCAATTGCTTTAAATCAATTCTGAGGAGATAGCTCAGCAGTCTAAGTGCCTGACTGGCAAATGCAAGGAACTGAGTTCAATCCCTGGTACCACAGGCCTTGCACACCTCACTCCTGGGGTATGCCATGTTGGCCACTGAAACCAGATGTGGTGGTGCATACCTGTAATCCTAGTGCTGGGGAGGCTGACACAGGAGGATCACTATGAGTCTGAGATGCATAGTGAGACCCATACTAAATAAATAAATAATTTAAGAAGTCAATTCAGGACTGTGAGGTAGCCACCCTCAGTGCAAGTAGTAACACAAAAGAGGGCATCCAGAACTTCTTCAAAAAGTGGCAAAATGACTAGCTGAGTATGTTCAAAGAGAGGGCATTCTGAGAAGGGCTGATGACGAGGAGTCTTTTATTGTGCTAGTTTTCTAAGCATCCATCATATTCTTTGAGTATAAGGCAGAGTATGTAAGAGTTAGTCAACAAAAGTTAAAGAAAAACATGCAATTTCATTCTTTAGAGTTGGATAAGATCTTCTTCATCTGTTTCTCTACTAAAGAAAGTGCTATGTAGACAACAGAGATGTGGAGAAGATGCTTTATGTACAAACCCAGATGTGCAACCTCTGTTGCAAACAAGACCATTCAGGGCTTCCCCAGGCTTTGCCAGCCTGGTTATGGTGCTTCAGGCTCAATGCTGATAAGACGCAAGGCCGGAGACTGGATTCTACAAGGTTATGCTAATCTTCCTTTTACTTTCAGGTTGCTTCATTAATTGATTTCATCACCACAATTTTATGAATTTATGCACAGGTACTGTGTCAGATCATTTTGGAAGGTTTACAGGCTGGGATGCTGACGAAAGCTTTAGTTTGGGTTTAAGATATTTGGCCCTCTACCACTTGTACAAGTACTGTAGGTATTTAAGGGGACTCAAAGACTATTTCTTTTTTTCCATTGAAAAGCAGGACAAGCAGTCAAACACATTTAATCATATTCCAAGGCCTGAGCTTTGCTTCTTGGTCTACCCAACCTGAGGCACTCTTGGTGACCCTGGTGGAGAAGATCATCTGTGCTCAAGACCTGGACTCAGCGCAGTCCTCTTTGGTTCCATTTCGATTATCCCTCAGCTATTGGAGCAGCTGAGACACAAAACACGCCACACTAGATGGACCACCGTATTAAGAAGCAATTTGGTTTCACTGTTTCACTAAAATGTGTATCATCCAGGCCTCAGTGGTGTCTGGACTTCCTGGCTTGCTCAAGACTCCATGTGTGACAGCTGAGTTCTTTTAAAAGAGAAAGATTAAGCTCATCAGGAAAAAAGGATTCACTTTCCCATAATAAAAAACAAAAGGGAAAATACAATTGTCTCATTAATATCCTAGCCATTTTTTAAAAAAATCAAATGTTTTCTTTTTTCTTTTCTTTCTTTTCTTTTTCTTTTTCTTTTTTTTTTTTTTTTTTTCTTGTATTTTAAGAAAGGGTCTACAGGAGGTTCAGGGTCTAACTACTAGGTCAGACTCATAGTGATCTGCCTGTTTATAGCTTCACAAGAGCTGGGATTACAGGCATGCACCACCATGCCCAATATCAATTGCCATCTCAGTGCACCCCAGGGGTGGACAGGCATGGCAGGCCTAGGGATGGAACCCCCGGCCCCTGTGCCTGCTTGCAGGTGCTTTAATTTGCCGAGCTATTTTGCTGGCCCTTGAGCTAATTGGCCAGCCCTCAAATCTGTTTTCTTAATATACCATAATTTTCTGAGGTTGACAGATCTTGTTCCTAGCACCTACTTATTCTATCTGCCAAGCTACATGACATGAAGACCTTTGAACCATAGCAAAATAAATGAATCTAGACCTAATAGAGTCCATTAGATAACTATGCAAGGAACACTACTTTTCACTGAATCATAAAAAAGTCCAGTCTTTGCCTGAACTAAGAAATTTCACGCAAATGACTCCATGTCAGTAACTTAGCTCTCAGGAACTTTCGTTTCCCCAATGTCATACGGAAAACTATGCCACAAAATGATTAGGACCTTTATTTCATTGGATAATACACAGTTTTGTTTTATTTGTGAAAAGTCACAGGGTTGTCTGAAGAAATGGAGGAAGTTACTTAGTCTGATTTGCTGCTGGATCCTGAATTTTGAAAAGCTGTGTCTCTTAATCCTACCTTGAGTTTAAAATACGGCGCACCTGGACAATCTGGTTCTCTCCAGGGAATGTGCTAACGCTGGAGTATTTTATGCAACTGAAGTCCACCATATGGAACAACTGTGTCATTAAAATGAACATTAAAAAGATTTGTTCACTCAGCTAAATTTAGGCAGCTAATAACACTTGGCACTTATATAGTACTTTTCACCTGTCCATCTCATAGTGAGCAATTTGTAAACACATACCGTCACAAACCCTTTATAAACCAGAGGTTGGTTGGCTTTCCCTTCTGTCAAAAGTACTTCCTGCCTACCATAGCATAAGTTGGAGCCAAGATAAAATGAGGTGCAAAATCAAAGGAAAAGCAAAGCTATTGAAAATGTCATTTACATATTATCCCATACATATTGTCTCAAATAGTAACTGCGATTTGTCCTCCCCAAGCTCAGAAAAGGGGTTGGCCCTGTATGTATGGCACATTTTTGCTTGGTCTTATCTAGGCTTAGCTCCACAAAACTAGCATTTCATAATGAGCATAATACCATTAATTATCTTAACTGAGAATGAAATTGATCAAAGCCTTATAACCACTTCCACTTTAGTAATTCAGTGTTCTGATAATAAGAATTAATAGGATTCCTAGGTGATTTCAATTAGGCTTTCCATAATTTTCATTGAATTTGCAGGTCCAGTGTTTTGTGTCTACTTTACAATTGGTTTACAATAGGAGTCAGAGCAAAGAGGGACCATTCGCTGAGTCTTACAAACCGCTAGCGTCATTCGTACCACATACTCCCATGTTCTCCCACCCAGTCGCACTCTGCCTGTCCACTCGAAGCTCATATTCTCTTTGTACGCTACCTCTCCTTTGTGATTTCTTTACTCATGTAGCACAAAGCATTTCTGGGGAATAAACTGGGCATCACCGAGAGAAAAATTGAGCTTCTGACTATTTTCATTTAGTGAACACATCTGCTCATATAAAGTTCAAAACGTACGTACACTGTAAAATATATTCTACATATATATGCATTGCTTCAAAGTTTGCTAATGGAATAGGACAGAACGCAGCATAAAGTTAACCTTCTGCAAGGAACAAAATCAGGCAAAAGGTATGAGAATTTCTATTCAAGCAAATATTTCATCTTATTATATAAATGGACAAAATAAAGTAGTCACCTACAGATTACACCAGACAATAGTGAAAGGATCCAATTGTTATGACCTAGGTAATATATAAGAATATATACAAGAATATATATAACTATAAGATTATTTTTCTGGACTGGGGATATAGCTCAGAGGCAAGCACAAGATCTTGAAATTAATTTCGGTACCCAAGAAAGAATTTTTTTCTGCCAGGCATGGTGATGCACACCTGTAATGCTAGCATTCAAAAAGCCAAGGCAGGACGATCACTGTGAGTGTGAGGTCAGCCTGGCCTATATACAGAGTTCAAAGGCAGCCTGAACTACATAATAAAACCCTGTCTCAAAAAAAGTGAAGAAAAATATTTTTCTGTACAATTGCCAGATACTCAAAGCATCAGTTTTTAAAGTTTGCTTACCATTAACATAGCTTCTATAGTACCCAGAAAAACATCAAGAAGTCAAATGACTACAGACAATAGATGATTAACATTAATGAATGAAACTCATGAAAAAGAACTTCCACCCCCAGATCCAGCCCTATGTCACATAAGACTCAGCTCAGGCCTGGCATACAGGCCTGGGGTGAAACTCTGCAGCTGCAGTCCCTGCAGAGACAGTAGAGGAGAGAACCACCCAGCTAGGCCAGGAGCACAACATCTTGCCAGAGGGGCACAATAGGTTCACTTCCAAGTGCAGCAGCAGGAAGGAGCTGAGCACAGCAGCCAGACCCAAGTCAGGAAAAACTGGATAAATTCAAACTTTGTAGATCTGCACCTGAACTTCAGTAGGTGCTAAGATTATAATTGCACAAAAGCTCTACAACAAAGATCAGAAAACACTGCCGGGGAGATGGCTCAGTGGAATAAGCACTTCCCTGGCAAGCGCAAGGGGCTGAGTTCAATCCCCAGTTCAGCCAAAGAAGACAGTGCCATACAAAATGACAACGAGAAGGAGCAAAATGGAATCTCAGAACCCAAAACCCAACCATAACAAGTGCACAGGACACTGACACAGAACAGAATGAGAATCACACAGCTTAAATCGGTGAATCAAGAGACTCTAAGGTAAAGAAACAACTAGAGAAAGGTATAGAGGAACTCAAAGTGGAAATAAAAAAAGAAATCCCTGAAGTAATAGCATGTGAAGTAAGAATCAAATGCAGAAACATATGGAGGAAAAACAATGTCCACCCAGAACAAGTGCACAAGACACTAGTGCATATGAAATGTATGAATTAATAGCTTTGAAAGTAAATAAGCAACAGCAGAAAGTTATAGAGGAACTCAGAGCAGAATTATTTTCTGAAATAAAAAAAGAATTCTCAGAACTCATAGCATCTGAAGTAAAGAATCAATGACAGAAACATAGGGAAGAAACCCAATCTGAAAAAAACACTGCAGTAAAAGAATTTATAACTGCTTCTAAAGAAGATATTGATAAAAAAAAAAGTAGAGGAGATTAGAAAAATGATGGATTCCTTGAATGAGCAATGCAAGAAAGAAATAGATCCCATGAAGAAGAGTCAAAAAGATATAGAGGAACGTAAAATCTCAATCACAAGCTTGCAAAAACGTTTGACTGAAAGTGAAGAGAGTATCAGATCTTGAAAATGCTGGAGCAGCTAATGAAAAGGTAAGAAAAGATATCTTAAAAACAACTAGGATGCAGGAAAAAATAATCCATCACCTGCAAGATGACGTAAAGATGAACAATGTGAGAATAATAGGTATCAATGAGAAAGAAGGAGTCAATACAAATGAAATTAAAAAAATATATGCAAAAGCAATAACAGAAAATTTCCCAAATATGAGGAAACAATCTGACATTCAGGTAACTGAAGCATACAGAATGCCAAGTAACCACAACCCAATTAAAAAACACCAAGACATATCATAGACAAGATCCCAGAAATTCAGCACAAGAATCATATACTGAAAGCTGCTAGAGAAAAGAAGCAGATCACATTCAAAGGAAAACCCATCAGAATTA
>NW_004524654.1:2294692-2295998 GCF_000260255.1 Octodon degus
GTTTTCTTCTGGTTTATTTTGTCATTTATTTCCAGTTTCATTGCACTGTGGTCAGATAATGTGCATGGGATAATTTCTGTTTTCCTACATATACTCAAGCATGACCTATGGACGATTATGTGGTCTATTTTAGAAAATGACCCATGTGAAGCTGAGAAAAATGTGTATTCAGCTGTGTATGGGTGGAACACTCTGTATATGTCCATCAAGCCCATTTTTTTCAAGCTCTGGTTCAGTTCTGTTATTTCTTTGCTAAGTTTTTATTTGATTGACCTATCTTTTGGAGATAAAGGGGTGTTAACGTCTCCTGTGATAATTGTGGTACTTGATATTACATTTTTCATGTCCATTAAGATTTGCTTTATATAGTTTGGTGCTCCTGTGTTTGGTGCATACACATTTATGAGTGTTACCTCTTCCTCTTGAATTTTTCCTCTAACCAGTTTATAGTGGCCTTCTTAATTTCACTTGATCATTGTTGTTTTTAAGTTGACACTGTCTGGGAATACAATTGCTTCTCCTGTTTTTTTCTGAGGTGCTGGGTCATGTAGTATTGTGTTCCATCCTTTGACTTTCAGAATATGAATGTCTTTATGAGTTAAATGTGTTTCTTGTATACAGCATATTGTTGGATTTAGCTTCCTAATCAACTGTGCAAGTCTATTTCTCTTAATTGGTGAATAGAGTCCATTTTCATTAATGGTAATAATTGAGATGTATTGACCTACAATTGACATGTTATTTACCTGTTGTCATTTACTCCTTATTCTCCTGTGTTTAATTGCTTACCTTATTTAGTTGGTTGCTTCTGATCTCATTCATGGAGTTCCAATCATTTTGGTTCCCCTCTAGAACATCTTTCAGGAGCCTATGTAGGGTTGGCTTTGTCATCACGAAATTCTTTAGCTGTTCTTTGTCATAAAGTATTTCACTTCTCCATCAGACTTGAAAGAGAATTTTGCAGGGTATAGTAGTCTGGGCTGAAATTTGTTTTCATAAAGGACTTTAAGTACTCTGTTCCATGCTCTTCTTGCCTGCATGGTTTGTGAAGAGAAGTTGGCCGTAATTCTGATAGGTTTTCCTTTGAATGTGATCTGCTTCTTTTCTCTAGCAGCTTTCAGTATATTATTCTTGTTCTGAATTTCTGGGATCTTGACTATGATATGTCTAGGTGTGTTTTTCATTGGGTTGAGGTTACTTGGCATTCTGTATGCTTTGGTTACCTGAATGTCAGATTGTTTCCTCATATTTGGGAAGTTTTCTGCTATTACTTCTTCCCATATTTTTTAAATGTCATTTGTATTAA
>NW_004524654.1:2296238-2314705 GCF_000260255.1 Octodon degus
TTGCTCATTCAAGGAATCTGTCATTTTTCTAATCTCCTCTATTTTTTATCAATGTCTTCTTTAGAAGCTCTTATAAGTTCTTTTACTGCAGTGTTTTTTTTTTCATATTGGGTTTCCTTCCTATGTTTCTGTAGTTGCCTCTTTACTTCAGATGCTATGAGTTCAGACAATTCTTTTTTTATTTCAAAAAAGAATTGCACTCTGAGTTCCTCTATACCTTTCTGCTATTGCTTATTTACTATAGACGCTATTAATTCATGCATTTGAGCCGAGCTAGTGTCCTCTCCACTTGTTCTGGTTGGGCCTTGGGTTTCCTCCATATGTTTCTGCATTCGATTCTTTATTGCAGATGTTATTAGTTCAGGGATTTCGTTTTTTATTTCTAATCTGAGTTCTTCTATACCTTTCTGCAGCTGTTTCTTAATTTCAGAAGCTGTTGATTCATTGCTTTCAGCTGTGTGATTTCCAATTTGTTCTGTGTTAGTGTCCTCTGCACTTTTTATAGAAGCGCTTAGGTTCTGAGTTTGATTTTGTTCCTTCTCGTCATCTTGTGTAGCACTGTCTTCTGACTTTTTTGTACATCTCCCTTGTGATTATAACCTTAGCAAGTACTGAAGTTCAGGTGCAGATCAGGCCAGGGCTAGGACTGGGTCTGGGGGTTCCTGGAATGCAGCAGAAATTCCTAATGGGTGGGTGGGGTGGGGCAGGTGCTGTGGAGTGTTTGGGGGCATCTCAAAGTGATGGAAGAGAGTCTCACCCACGCTGCTCCTGGGCTGTGACCAGTAATAGGTCCTGCTGGTGCAGGGTAGCCGGACGCTCTCCCACACACTCACCCAGCCTGGGCTAGGACTGGGTCGCTCTCTTTTAAGTTTGATGGAGAAGTGAAATACTTCCGCGACAAAGAACAACTAAAGAATTTCATGATGACAAAGCCAACCCTATACATGCTCCTGAAAGATGTTCTAGAGAGGGACCAAAATGATCGGAACTCCACGAATGAAATCAGAAGCAACTAACTGAATAGGGCAAATAATTAAACAGAGGAAAAAAAGGAGTACACAAAAACAGGTAAACAACATGCCAATTGTAAGTTGATACATCTCAGTCATAACTATCAATGTAAATGAACTCAGTTTACCAATTAAAAGAAATAGACTGGCACAGTGGATTAGGAAACAAAATCCAACAATATGCTGTATATAAGAAACACATTTCACTCATAAAGACATACATAGCCTGATAGTCAAAGGATGAAAACAATACTACATGCCCCAGGACCTCAGAAAAAAGCAAGGGGAGCGATCCTTTTCTCAGACAGTCTTAACTTCAAGCCAACAATGATCAAACAAACCAAAAAAGTCCACTGTATACAGGTTAGGGGGGAAATGTAAGAGGAAGAAGTAACACTCATAAATATGTATGCACCAAACACAGGAGCCCCCAGCTATATAAAGTAAATTTTAGTGGACATGAAAAATCTAATATCTACTACCACAATCTGAACAGGAGAACCTAACATCCCCTTATCCTAAAAAGATAGGTCAACCAGACAAAAAATTAGCAAAGAAATAACAGAACTGAACCAGATCTTGAAACAAGTGGACCTGGTGGACATATATAGAGTGTTTCACCCAAACGCAGCTGAATACACATTTTTTTCAGGTGCACATGGGACTTTTTCTAAAATAGACCACATAATGGTCCATAGGTCACACTTAAGTACATGCAAGAAACAGAAATTATCCCATGCATATTATCTGACCACAGTGCAATAAAAATGGAAATAAATGACAATATAAGCCACAAAAAGGCCCTAAATACAGGGAAATTAAACTACACCTTATTCAGAAAATAATGGATCACAGATGAAATTAAAAAAGAAATTCAACAATATCTACAATTCAATGAAAATTCAAGCACAACTTACCATAATTTATAGAATTCAATGAAAGCTGTCCTCAGAGGGAAATACATAGCTGTGAACTCACACATTAGGAAAACAGAAAGGGAAAAAATAAATACCTTAATGCTGCACCTTCAACAACTAGAAAAGGAAGAGCAAACCAAACCCAGAGCCCAAAGACATGAAGAAACCATAAAATTAGAGAAGAAATTAATTCAATTGAGGTGAAGAAAGCAGTTCAAAGAATTAACAAAACAAAAATCTGGTTGCTTGTAAGATTAAAAAATTGATAAGCCACTAGCTAACCTCATCAAAAAGTGGAAAGAAAAAATTCAAATACAAGAAATAAAGAATGAAATGGGTGTGATCACCACAGAACCAGCAGAAATTCAGAATATTATCAATAGCTATTTTGAGAATCTTTACTCGCACAGAATAGAAGACACAGAAGAAATGGCCAGAATCCTAGAAAGGTACAAATTACCAAAACTGAATCAACAGCATATAACCACTCTCGATAGCTCAATAACACCCAATGAAATACGAGATGTAATAAAAAATTTACTGACAAATTCCAGGTTCTGATGGATGCACAGCTGAATTCTACACTAAATGTACAAAAGATATAGTCCCTATACTCCTCAAACTCTTCAATGAAATTGAAAAGAAAGCAATCCTCCCAAAATTATTCCTCGAGGCAAGTATTATACTGATACCAAAACCAGGAAAAGACACAACTAAAAAAGAGAACTTCAGGCCAAACTCCCTCATGAACATAGATGCAAAAATTCTCAATAAAATCCTTACAAATAGAATACATCAAATCAGCAAGAAGATCATACACCACAACCAGGTAGGATTCATCCCAGTTATGCAAGCATGGTTCAATATTTGAAAATCTATAAATGTAATACACTATATCAATAGAGCAAAAATTATAAACACATGATCATCTTAGTTGATGCAGAAAAGGTTTTGATAATGTCCAACACTCATTCATGTTCAAAGTCCTACATAAAATTGGAAAAGATAACCTCTACTTCAACCTGGTAAAAGTCATTTATGAAACCCCAATGGCTAACATAATACTACGTGGGGAAAAATTGAAATCTTTTACTCTCAGATCTAGTACAAGATAAGGATGACCTCTATCACCACTCCTACTCCATACAGTGATGGAATCATTAGCTAGAGCCACTAGACAAGAGAAAGAAATAAAAGGAATAAGGATAGGTAAAGAAGAAGTTAAATGATTATTATTTTCAGATCACATGATACTTAACTTGGAAGATGCAAAGAACTCCACCAAGAAGCTATTAGAATTAATAACAAATTCAGTAACATATCAGGATAGAAAGTCTATACATAAAAGTCAATAGCATTCCTCTACACAGATAAGAAACACACTGAAAGAGAAATTATAAAAAGAATACCTTTTACAATAGCACCGAGGAAAATGAAATATATTGGAATTAATCTAACTAAAGAAGCCAAAGATCTCTACGAGGAAAATTACAGCACTCTTAAAAAGAGATCATGGAGGATTTCAGAAAATGGAAAAATATTTCATGCTCCTCAATAAGAAAAACCAACATTATGAAGATGGGCATTCTCCCAAAATTTCTATACAGCTTTAATGCAATTCTGATGAAACTCCCAACAGCATATCTCACAGACCTAGAAAAATCATTCCTAAAATTTATTTGAAACCAGACAAGACCTAGAACATCAAAGGCAATCCTGGAGAACATAGACAAAGCAGGAAGCATTACAATTCCTGACTTGAAATTATACTACAAGGCTACTGTGATAAAATCAGCATGGTACTGGCAACAAAATAGACCTGAGGATCAATAGAATAGACTAGAAGACACAAGCCCCTACAAACACACTCTGCCATGTCATCTTTGACAAAGGGGCCAAACATACTCACTGGAAGAAAGATAGCCTCTTTGAGAAATGGTGCTGGAAAAACTGGCTCTCTAGATGCTGAAAACTAAAACTTCACCCAGGTCTATTATCATGCACTAAGCTATAGTAAAATGAATTGAACCTCTAAACATTGAAATAGAAACACTAAATCTCCTGGAAGAGAAAGTAGGAGGAACTTTTGAAGATATAGGAGTAGTCAAAGAGTTCATTAACAAAAATCAAATCACATGGGAAACAGTTGAAAGAATTAACAACTGGGACCTTGTCTTATTGAGAAGTGTTTGCACAACAAAGAAATTACCAACAAAGTGAAAGAGAACCCAAAAATTTGGAAAAAAATCTTGACAAATAAGTACTCAGACAAAGATGTGCTCTGTAGAATATATAAAGAACTAAAATACACTAAATCCCCAAAATGTAAAGACCCAGTCCAGAAATGGGCATCAAAGATGAATACACACTTCTCAGAGGATGAAATTAAAGAAGTGAATAAATATATGTAAAAACGCTCCACATCACTAGCCACCTGTGAAATGCAAATTAATACAAAATGGACATATCATCTCACCCCAGAAAGAATGGCTATCATAAAGAAATAAACAAACAACAAATGTTGGAGAGGCTTTGGGGAAAAAGGAACCCTTCTCCACTGCTGGTGGGAATGTGAACTAGTGTAACTGTTATGAAAATCTGGGTGGAGACTCCTTAGAAAGCTAGGACTGGATATCCCATTTAAACCAGCTATTCCTCTACAGAGAATTTTTCTGGAGGTTCTGAAAACATCATATCACAATGATAAATGTGTGCCTATGTCTATAGCAGCACAATTTGTGATAGGCAAATCTTGGAAACAACCAAGATGCTGCCACCTGAGGAATGGATGAAAAAGATGTGGTTTTTTTATACAATGGAGTATTACTCAGCTATAAAGAATGATAAATTCGAAGTCTTTATACTTAAGGGGATGCCACTTGAATATATACTCATAAGTGAAATTAACCAGACACACATGTATAAGTATAGTAGAGTTTCTCTAGTATAAGAACTCAAAAGAAGAAATACAAATACAATAAAAAGAAAAGCAAGAACTTGAGGACTAGACAATGAAGAGATAGCGAGGAGAAGAGCTAGGAAACACGACAGAGGCAAGCCATACAGTTATATGTACAAGATGGGTAAGGCAATGATCCTGAGAATCTTCAGAAGGTTTTTTTAATCTAGCCATTAATTATAGGGATTCTCACCCTGACTAACTGTATATACTGACACCTGTGAACGAAGCAACTGCACTGAAGATGGCAATTTGTAATAGTAGGTTCATGCTTGGAGTACCTGTCATTCTGGTCTTCTGAATATGTGCTCCTTGTCATGCCATGCCAGTTGCTGCCATGCCGTGTCTCAGTTAGATGATTGTTTAAAAAAGAAGAGGGTGGTAAATGAAGGCAGGAGACAGGAAAAGGAGTGTTGCGGGATGTCCTGCAACAATGTTGTATATGGTTAGATTTCTGGACTTATGTGTAAACATATATAATTCTTTAGTCTTATTTTTAAATATATTTTATTTTTAAATTTTTTTCATCATATTCTGTAAGGACTTAAATATTAGCATATCAATACTTGATGAAAAATACCTGTTCCATGTTATGCCTAAGATGTTTGATATTCAGACAGATAGTAAGGTTAAGCTCAACAGCCTAGGTTGTATGGTAATAATAATAAGCTTCTCTTCTGGAGGGTTACCAACCTAGGTTTGCAGACCAAAAATTAGAAAAAAAAGGAGGGCTGAAAGGAAAGCCAACACTTTGGCCCTATCCTTCCAAGGTCAATTAAGACTCAGGACATTTGAGAACTTGTACTGTAATATCATGTAACTCAGTTGTGTGACAAATTTTCTGATCAAGGAGATTATGGGGCCAAAGAGGAAAGTGATCAATGATGTAGAGTGTGCCTGAGGAGATTCACTTCGAAAAAAAATACATTCTCTCAGGCTTTCACAGAGAGCACATTGGCCAAGCAATGGTCGTGACTCATCCACATGGCTGACACTGACAAAGGATCTACAATCTGAGGTACAGGGTCACAGGATAAATCCTGAGGGGATTTGACTGACCTTATCAGAGACCAAAGCTACAATTCTTGTTACATAGGCCTTCCTTTTCTTGGTCTAAATATCCAGCAGAAAAGTATAAAAACGAAGTATAAGAAGTAAAGCCATGTTATTTTGATCGGTAAGGCACTCAGGTCAACAACTTCTGACATTGCCAGTCAAGTGGAAGACCCAAAACTATTATGGAGTACTGGACTATTTTGGAATATTTTGCTGAGTTCACACACCTATAATACTTCAATGATGGAACTAAACAAAAAAGGGGATACAGATAAATGACCATTTTGTATCTGTGTATTTAAAATGTTTAGGATAGATACATAGCTACATTCCTTTAATCCAAGGAATAGAGGGATTTGTTCTAATAGTGTTTGTAAATAGGATATCGTGTCTGCATCTTGTACAACAAATAACCACTAGGAAGGCAGTATGCAATGTGTTAATTATTGGAAATGTCCTACCAATTTGATGTGAAACTATGTAATTGTTATTCATTTCTCAATAAAATTTTGGAAAAGAAATTAACGAATGACTTATGTACATACAAAATAAGGAAAAGTACATAATAATTGTAATTACTAATTTTAGCACATAAGATATGTGATTAAATGTTTATACATTCATTGACATGCGAGTATCTTATAGTTGAATGCATACACACATATGCAAATGCCTATATGTATCTCAGGTTTAAAAATTAGTGGGACCCCAACAAACTAGAAAACATGTGTGCACCTTTTGAAATGCATGGCTACTCCTTAACTCTGAATAATTGCTTCTGTCCAAATGTTCAGGTCCAGTGTAGACAGATATTTTGACTTTACAAGTAAAAATGAAATTTGGATAGCTTAAATGTAAAAGCTTAATTTTAAGTGTTGTCTCCAATTTTTATAGACCTTAGCCATGTCAGGCAATAGCACTGCAACTATTAAAATCTTTCTGGTTGGCTAGAATCTTTGCATCTCTAGCATCCAATAAAGCTTGTTTTTCATATCTAGGAATAAAATGATGTGTGTGAGGGGAAAACCATGAATTATTTAAGATTTAGTTTCTAGCACTGAGAGGAATAAATATTCACAATATAAATTAGTTTACCATTTAGAAATAGTTTCTTTAAAAAATGTGTCTGTGGAGGAGATTTGTCTTAACTATAAAAGAAAAATCTCTTAAAAATCAATAAGAAAAACACTCCTAGAACTCTGTGCATAAAAATGAGTAAATTATATAGACAAGCAAATATTAGAAGAAAAGAGCACATAACTATGAAATATAGAAAACAATGCTTAATCTCAATGTAGTCTAACTCAATATGAGAATTTATTAAGGATTAAAATTTTAAATTAAATACAAAACCAAATATGATCATGTATGATATAGAATTAAGATGTCACACACATGTTTAAGTCAGAACAGTTTTCTGAAGAACTTAAATTTGAGAAATGGTCTCCACTCTAACTTTAGAAGGAAATTCTTCTAGTGAGAGATTAGATAAATGCAATACCTTTTTTAAAGTGGAAGAAGCAAATTTTATCCAACAATCATAAGAACCAGATTCTATTCCTACATGTTACAAATCAGTGACATTGTCCGCATCAACACACCACCTCTGAGATTTTGATTTGAATTTAATTGATTCCACGGATCAATTTAGATAACATTAACATCTTCACAAATTTAGATCTTCAATTTGTGGATATATTATCTTCCTTTACTTACTTATATTTCTTTAATTTCTCTTAATATTGTTCTGAATCTTTCCAACAAGTCTTAGATTCTTTTTTGGCATATTTTATCCTAAGTATTCACAAGTTTTTTATTGCATTAAAGTGTTACCTATTGTATTTTTAATTGATAGAAATATATATATATTTTATATATATAAACAAACACACACACACACACACGGTAATGAGCTAGATATCTTTGGAGAAGTGCCACATTCTAGAATTAGGCCAACAAATATAAGACAAGCTTATGACACCTTAAAGTACCCTAAAATAAAGAGGTCCTTGGAAAAAAAGTTCATGAGAGGATGCAAAAACCACACAGACACTAGCTGAAAGATCTCTACATAGCCAACATTGAAAGAATTTAGCAACAAAACAAAGGGACATTTTTGAATTATAACCTAAAGCATAAGACATATCCTTGTGTGTATATTAATATCAATAAATGACTGGATAAACAAAGAAATAAGTAAAATAGATCATCTCTCATGCAAAATTTTATATTTTGAAATATTTATATTGAGAAACAAATAGCAGTGAGACAGTTTCACAACCAATTACTAGTAAAATTTTCAATAATTAATACACTGCATATTGTTGTCTTAGTGGTTATTCATTGTACAAGATGCAGACATGATATCCTGTCTCAAACACTATTAGAACAAACTTCTCTATTCATTGAATTAAGAGAATGGAGCTATAAATCTATCCTATTTTGAGTATACAGATACAATATCATCGTTCATTTGTGTACCCTTTTTTTGTTTAGTTTTGTCAGAGAAGGGCATTCCATTGTCATTTAAATACTGTCGGTGAATGAATTCAGCAAAATATCCCAATATAGTCAAATAATCCATAATAGTAGTGGGTTTTCCACAAGACTGTCAATGTCTGAAGTTGTTGACATTTTAGAGCTCATCATATTAATATCTCTTTACCTTTTACATTTCATTTTCATACTTTTCTGCTGGATGGTTAAGATCAAGAAAGAGCAAGACCTATATAACAAGAAATGTTAGGGCTGGGGAGATGGTTCAGTAGAGTAAGCATTTACCTGGCAAGCAGAAGGGCCTGAGTTCAATCCCCGGTTCAACAAAAAAGAAAGAAAGAAAGGAAGGAAGGAAGGAAGGAAGGAAGAAAGAAAGAAAGAAAGAAAGAAAGAAAGAAAGAAAGAAAGAAAGAAAGAAAAAATGCAGCTTTTGTATCTGATAAGGTCAGTCAAATCCCCTCAGGATATAACCTAAAACCCTCAGGTTAAATGATCTCACTTTGTAGATCCTTTGTCAATGTCAGCCATCTGGATGAGTCACAGCCATTGCTTGATCAATTTGCTTTCTGTAAAAGCCTGAGAGAACGTTTTCTCTCCATGTGACTCTCCTTAGGCACACTCTATATCATCAATCTCTTTCCTTTGTGGTCCTGAAATCACCTTGATCAGAAAATTTGGGATACTACTGAGTTACAAGATGTTACAATACAGGTTCTCCTATTTCCTGAGTCCTTACTGACCTTGAAAGACTAGGGACAAAATGTTAGCTGTCCTTGTAGCACTTCTTTTTCTTTAATTTTTGGTCTGTAAACTTAAGTTGTTAACCCTCCAGAAGAGAAGCTTAATGATATTATTACCCTATAACATAGGCAGTTGAGCTTAACCTCACTATCTATCTGAATATCAAACATCTTAGACGTAACATGGAACAGGTATTTCCATCAAGTATTGATACGTTAAACTGCAAGTCCCTCCAGAATATGAAGAAAAAAGATTTAAAAGATTAAAAAATTTAAAAAATAAGAATAAGAATTTACATATTTTTACACAGAAATTTAGAAATCTAACAATATACAGCCTTGTAGCACTACAGTCCTGTGACCTTCTTTTGTCTCATGTTTTTATTTATTACCCCCCCTTTTTTTCTAAACAAACCTTTACTTGAGAGACAGTATGGCTGTAATTGGTATGTCATGACAAGCAGTATGTAATTAGAAGACCAGAATAACAGGCATTTCAAGCATGACCTTACCATTATACATTGCTTTCTTCAGTGCTGTTGCTTTGTTCACAGGTATCAGCATATATAGTCAGGGTGAGAGACCTACCAATTAACTGCTATTTTCAAAAACATGCTGCAGATTCTCAGGACCATTGCCTTTCCCATCTTGTGCATATAAATGTATGGCTTTGCCCCTGTCATGTTTTCTAGCTTTTTCCTTGCCCTGTCTTCATTAACTAATCCTCAAGTTCTCGCTTTTCTTTTAATTGTGTTATGACTTTCTATTATTTCTTCCTTGGAGTTCTTATACTAAGGAGACTATAAGATATTTACACATGTGGGTCTGGTTTATTTCACTTATATGTATATCTTCAAGTGGCATCCACTTGTATATAAAGGCTTTGAGTTTATCATTCTTTATAGCTGAAACACTATACTCCATTATATAAAAATACCACATCTTTTTCATCCATTCCTCAGGTGATGGACATCTTGGTTGTCTCCAAGATTTTGCTATGACAAATTGTGCTGCCATGAACATAGGTACACATATATCACTATGATATGACACTTTCAGTTCTTCTGGGAAAATTGCCAGTAGGGGAATAGCTTGTTTGAATGAGATTTCCAGTCCTAGTTTTTTAAGGAGTCTCCACACTGATTTCCATAATGGTTGCACCAGTCTACATTCCCACCAGCAGTGGAGAAGGGTTCCTTTTTCCCCAAAGCCTGTCCAACATTTGTTGTTGATTGATTTCTTTATGATAGCCATTCTTTCTGGGGAGAGATGGTATCTCAGTGTTGTTTTAATTTGTCATGCAAAATTTTAAAGCAATTCGTACAACCACTCAAGCCTCAACAAGAAGGAAGGAGCTTGCATCTCTACTTCCTTGATGCAGGCTGCCTTCAGTGACTTCCACTCTAAGAGTTCAGCACAGAAGGGATGTGAGACAAGATATAAATGTGATTAAATTCTGCCTCAAACAGATGATCAAGAATGGCATCAGTCATCATAAATCATTCTGATAGTGTGCGCACTCATGTGGCAGTGTTTTACCTCTATAGTCTTCTGTCCTGAAAACCTTACATAACTTTAGGGTAATCATGGGAGAAAAAAATCAGCAAATTCAGTAAAAAGATACTCTATAAAATACCTCTCCATTGCTCCTAAAGCTGTCACAAGTCAAAAAGAAAGAATAAAACAAAATGGAATGTGTTAGAAGTTGTTATAGTCATGAGTGCTAAGTGGTACGTTGGATGGAATCCTGAAACAGAAAAGTAGCCCTGGAAAACAAATATATTCAAATCCAAATCTCAGAGAAAATTGACACACTGATCCCAAAATTGTTGTGCAAGTGCAGAGCTAAAATTAACCAATGTAGTGTTGAAGAGATGTTAATATAAAGCTAGAAAAAACAAGGAAGCATGACCTTGGCATATTAGCTAATAAACAATGGAATTAAGAATTATTCCAACAGAGAAGCACATGTGACCAAGGCTACCTCCCCCATGTGAAAAATGAAAGTGGAAAGATTTCAAACATAACCTAAGTCAAAGTTGTAAGACTTTATAATACTTTGAAAATAAACACCATTTTATAACTTTTGTGTTAGAATAGTTCTAGAATTACAGAAAAAATTGAGCAGTAGAGTGTGCCTCTACACCTCTCATTCAGCTTACCTTATTATTGTGATACATTAGCATAGTATGTATATTTGTGATGATTAATAAACCACTATTGATACATATCATTAACTAAACCAGCCTGCACTACAAAGGGTGAACTTGTCTCAAAAAAATGTAGTACATAAGTGAATTCCCATCTAGTTTTTGATGAGCATTTTCTTTATCATGAATGTATACTAAAATTTTGCAAAATGTTTTCTGCTATGTCGATTTAAATAGCTATATAACTTTTCACTTTTGTTTTATTAATGTGGCAAATTAACTCATTTGATTTGTTTAAAATGTTTAAAAAGCAGTATTTAAGTGAACTCTATTTTGTTGTGATATATCACCTTTTCATAAATCACTAAATTAAGTTTTCTAAAGATATTATTTACTCTTTTGAATCAAAGATCAAAAAAGAAATTAGCCTTCTATTTACCCTTTATATTTTTCATCAAAGTTTGGTAGCAGGATATTGCCAGGTTCATATAGTGGATTTGGAATTGTCTCTATGTTTCCGAAACTTGAGAAGCATTTATAAGTTTGATATTATTTCATTATAAATGTAGGATTTTATCTGTGAAGACAGACTTGAAACCAAAAATTCAGTTGCATTTATATATCTTATAGAGTTCGAATTTTGTGTTTTATCTTGTCAGCTTGGTATATATGTTATAATTTTAGTAATGAATTTCATTTGAATCTACACCATCACCATCAAAGATAGCCTATGTGTTTTTTTTTTCTATCTGGCATCTTTTATAAATTTTATCTTAAAAATAAAAGAAAAAATATTTTAAAATAATGCAGATTTTCAAAACAATATAATAGGACATTAACAATGGTTATAATGAGG
The DNA here is from genome assembly GCF_000260255.1 of Octodon degus. Taxonomy (NCBI): domain Eukaryota; kingdom Metazoa; phylum Chordata; class Mammalia; order Rodentia; family Octodontidae; genus Octodon; species Octodon degus. Next base: position 2,308,423 of record NW_004524654.1, read on the forward strand.
AATAAAAGAAAAAATATTAAAAGCAATGATACAGAATTTCAAAACAAGCCAATAGGAGATTAGCAATGATTAACACATTGCATATTGTTATCTTCAAATTAGTTGCTCAGATCACAAGATATAGGCATGAACAATGGGTCAAACAATATAAGTACAATTCATTTTTTCAGTGAACTGAAATAATTCAGTAGTATAACTATTTTATCCATCTTATGTACATACGTTTTTTTCTTTTCCCTTCCTTCTTCTTTTGTTTGCCCCATCCCAGTTGTTCTTTCATCTTGAGCACTTTCTTTGCCTTTCACAATATTAAAGTATGTTGTCTTTACTGCCTGAAGAGTCTGCAGTGGTATCTCTAAATTCCTGATTGGTAATTTATGATGTCTTTATTATCCCTTCAACAAATTTGCTAAAAGACTGTCAATTAGTTTTTCAGAGATCTGCCTTTGGTTGCCATATGATATTTCCTAAATCTAGTTGCAATAATCATGAGAAATGCATGTCTTTCTATGTCTAGCATCATAGAATTTCCAAGTATTCATGTTCAAAAAAAACAACAGAGTTCTTTTATAGGACACGAACAAAATCAAATCAAATCAAATCAACAAAAAACTTCCTAACTCTGAGATTTTAGCACACCTTTTGATGATAGAAAGGATGGTCTAGAATGGATATGATTTCCTGTACGTTGTCTTTCAACTTTTCTGAGGCAATGAGTGAAGAGAGGAAATTTTCCTAGAAAGGCTTAAAAATAGAAAAAAATTTCAAACTGTCTCAGTGTGTGGAATCCAGGGATACTGGCTTGATAGAGATGCCTCTCGTTAAAGTTCCTTCTAGCCTGATCCATTCATGCTATTAGGAATAAGTCCCAGCTCAAGACAATAAAGTCACTGGCATATTGACTGGGTTATTTTTTGGCTGTTGTTGTTGGGGGGATGTTAAGACAGGGTTTTACTGTGCAGTTCAGGCTCAGCTAGAACTCATTTTATAGCCCTTTAAATCTATCAGTTTTAGAAGTACCACCATTTCGACAATATTGGTCCTGCCTATGAGGAATAGGGGATACCTTTACATTTTCTGACATCGTTTTTTTCCCATAATTTTGTTGAGAAACAAATAGCAATGATACAGTTTCAAATCCAATTGGTAGGACAGTTCCAATAATTAACACATTGCATACTGTCTTCTTAGTGCTTATTTGTTGTACAAGATGCAGACATGATATGCTATTAACAAACACCATTGGAACAAATCCCTCTATTCATTGAATTAAGAGAATGTACCTATATATCCATGCTAACCATTTTGAATACACAGATACCAAGTGGTCATTCATCTGTATCCAACTTTCATTTAGTTCCGTCATTTAAATATTATAGGTGTGTAAACTCAGGAAAATATTCTGAAATAATACAGTAGTCCATAATAGTTTTGGGTCTTCTGCTTGACTGGTCTTATGTTATCAACATAACAATATGGCTTTACTTCTTATACTTCATTTTTCTACTTTTCTCCATGATGGTTAAGACCAAGACAAAGCAAGACCTATGTAACATGAATTGTAGCTTTTGTCTCTGATGAAGTCAGTGAAATCCCCTCAGGATTTATCCTGTGACCCTGTACCTCAGATTGTAGATTCTTTGTCAGTGTCAGCCATGTGGATGAGTCACGACCATTGCTTGGCCAATGTGCTCTCTGTGAAAGCCTGAGAGAATGTTTTTTCTCCAAGTGACTCTCCTTAGGCACACTCTACATCATCAATCATTTTCCGCTTTGGCCCCATAATCTCCTTGATCAGAAAATTTGGGACACAACTAAGTTACATGATGTTACAGTACAAGTTCTCATATGTCCTGAGTTCGAATTGAACTTGGAAGGCTAGGGCCAAAATGTTGGCTTTCCTTGCGGCCCTCCTTTTTCTCTAATTTTTGGTCTGCAAACTTAGGTTGTTAATCCTCCAAAAGAGAAGCTAATTGTTATCACCATACAACCTAGGCTGTTGAGTTTAACCTCACTATCTGTCTGAATATCAAATATCTTAGGAATAAAATGAAATAGATATTTTTCATCAAGTATTGATATGTTTACATTTAAGCCCCTACAAATATGATGAAAAAAATTTAAAGATAAGATATATTTTAAAAATAAGACTAAAGAATTATATATGTTTACACATAAGTCCAGAAATCTAACCATATACAGCATTGTAGCAGGACATTCCCACAACAATCTTTTTCCTATCTCCTAACTTTATTCACCACCCCTCTTCCTTTTTCAACAGTCATATACACAAAAGACAGCATGGCAGCAACTGGTGTGTCATGACAAGCAGCACATATTCAGAAGACCAGAATGACAGGCACTCCAAGTGTCAACTTACTAATAAAAATTGCCATCTTCAGTGCAGTTGCTTAGTTCACAGGTGTCAGTATATATAATTAGTCAGGGTGAGAATCCTTCCAATGAACTGCTAGATTTGAAAATCTTCTGAAGATTCTCAGCATCATTGCCTTACCTGTTTTCTACATGTAAGTGTATGGCTGCCTCTGTCATGTTTCCTAGCTTTTCTCCTTGCTACCTCTTCATTGTCTAGTCTTCAAGTTCTTGCTTTTCTTTTAATTGTATTATACCTTTCTAATTGAATTTCTTCTTTTGAGTTCTTATACTAGAGAAACTCTACTATACTTACACATGTGTGTCTGATTTATTTCACATATGAGTATATCTTCAAGTAGCATCAACTTAAATGTAATGGCTTCAAGTTATTCATTCTTTATAGCTGAGTAATACTCCATTATATAAAAGTACCACAACTTTTTCATCCATTCCTCAGGTGGCAACATCTTGGTTGTTTCCAAGATTTTGCTATCACAAATTGTGCTGCTCTAAATATAGGTACAAATATATCACTATGATATGATGTTTTCAGATTCTCGGGGAAAATTCCCACTGGGGGAATAGCAGGTTTGAATGGGATTTCCAGTCCAAGTTTTCTAAGGAGTCTCCACACTGATTTCTATAATGGTTGCACCAGTCTACATTCCTACATTTTGTTCATGAACTCTTTGCCTACCCCTACATCTTCCAGAGTTCCTTCTACTTTCTCTTCCAAGAGATTTAGTGTTTTCGCTTCAGTGCTTATCTCTCTAATCCATTTTGACTTTGGCTTAGTGCATGGTGATTGACCTGGGTCAAGTTTTAATTTTCAGCATGTAGAGAGCCAGTTTTTCCAGTACCATTTGTTAAAGAGGCTATCTTTCTTCCACTGAGTATGTTTGGCCCCTTTGTCAAAGACAAGGTGGCTGAGTGTCTTTGTAGAGGCCTCAGCATCTTCTAATCCATTCCATTGATCTTTGGGCCTATTTCATTGCCAGTACCATGCTGATCTTATCACAATAGGCTTGTAGTATAATTTCAAGCCAGGAATTGTAATGCTTCTTGCCTTGTCTTTGTTGCCCAGGATTGCCTTTGCCATTCTAGGTCTTTTATAGTTCCAAATAAATTTTAGGAACGATTTTTCTAGTTCTCTAGTTCTTTGAGATTTGTTAGTGGTAGTTTGATAGGGATTTCATTAAGACTATATAGCAATTTTGGGAGTATGACCATCTTCACAATGTTGGTTCTTCCTATCGAGGAGCATGGAATATTTTTCCATTTTCTGAAATCCTCTATGATCTTTTTTTAAGAGCAGTGTAATTTTCCTTGACAAGACATTTGACTTCTTTAGTTAGATTGATTGCAAGGTATTTCGTTTTCCTCAGTACTACGGTAAAATGTATTGTGTTTATAATTTCCCTCTCAGTGTGTTTCTTATCTGTGTAGAGGAATGCTATTGACCTTTGGGTATTGACTTTGTATCCTGCTATGCTACTGAATTTGTGTATTAATTTTACTAGCTTCTTAGTAGAGTTTTCTGGGTCTTCCAAGTAAAGTATCATGTCATCTGCAAATAATGATCATTTAACTTCTAATTTACCTATTCTTATTCCTTTTATTTCTTTCACATTTCTAATAGATCTAGCTAATGATTCCAGAACTATATTGAATAGGAGTGGTGAGAGAAGACAGCCTTGTATGGAATCAGATCTAAGAGTAAAATATTTCTGTTTATCCCCATTTAGCATTATGTTAGCTGTTGGGTTTTCATAAATGGCTTCTATCAGATTGAAACAGAGGCCATTTATTCCAATTTTCTGTAAGACTTTGAACATGAATGAGTGTTGGACTTTGTCAAAAGCCTTTTCTGCATCAATGGAGATGACCAAGTGATTTTTAGTTTTTGATCTACTGATATAGTGTGTAACACTTATAAATTTTTGAATATTGAACCATCCTTGCATTCCTGGGATGAATCCTACCTGGTCATGGTGTATGATCTCATTGATGATTTGCTGTATTCTATTTGCAAGGATTTTATTGAGGATTTTTGCATCTATGTTCAAGAGGGAGATTGGCCTGTAGTTCTCTTTCTTAGTTGCGGCTTTCCCTGGTTTTGATATCAGTATAATACTTGCCTCGAGGAATGATTTTGGAAGGATTGCTTCCTTTTCAGTCTCATTGAAGTATTTGAGGAGTATAGAGACTACATCTTCTGTAAATTTAATGTAGAATTCAGCTGTGAATCCATCAGGACCTGGACTTTCCTTTGTCTGTAGGTTTTTTATTACATCTCATATTTTATTGGCTGTTATTGGGCTATTGACAGTGGTAATACCTTGTTGATTCAGTTTTGGCAATTTGTGCCTTTCTAGGAATCTGTCCATTTAATCTGTGTCTTCTGTTCTGTGAGAATAAAGATTTTTGAAGTAGCTATTGAAAATATTCTGAATTTTCGCTGGTCTGTGATAATTACACCCTTTTCATTCCTTATTGCTTGTATTTGAATTTTTTCTTTCTTCTCTTTGATGAAGTTAGCTAGGGGCTTATTGATTTTATTTAATCTTCCAAAGAACCAGCTTTTTGAATCATTAATTCCTTGAAATGTTTTCTTTGTCTCAAATGAATTAATTTCTGCTCTAATCTTTATGATTTCTTCCCATCTTTGGACTCCAGGTTTGGTTTCCTTTTCCTTTTCTAGTTGTTGGAGGTGTGGCATTAGGGTATTTATTTGTTCCTGTTCTGGTCTCCTACTGTGTGAGTTCACAGCTATGAATTTCCCTCTGAGAAATACTCATAAATTTTGATAAATTGTGCTTCAATTTTTTTTTCAATTGTAGATATTGTTGAATTTCTTGTTTAATCTTATCTGTGACCCATAGGTTGCTGAGTATGGTGTCGTTCAATTTCCACATATTTAGGTGTGTTTTCTGGTTTACTTTGTCGTTTATTTCCAGTTTCTTTGCACTGTGGTCAGATAATATGCATGGGACAATTTCTGTTTTCTTCATATACTTAAGCATGACCTATGGACCAGTATGTGGTAAATTTTAGAAAATGACACATGTGAATCAGAAAAAATGTGTATTGAGCTGTATCTGGGTGGAACACTCTGTGTATGTCCACTAAGCCCACTTGTTTCAAGCTCTGATTCAGTTCTATTACTTTTTTGCTAATTTTTTGTCTTGTTGACCTATCTTTTTGGTATAAGGGGCTGTTAAGGTCTTCATTTAATATTGTGGTATTGGATATAAGATTTTTCATGTCCATTAAGATTTGTCTTATATAGTTGGGTGCTCCCGTGTTTGGTTCATACATATTTATGAGTGTTACCACTTCCTCTTGTGTTTTTCCCCTAATCATTGTATAGTGGCCTTCTTTATTTTGCTTGATCATTCTTGGTTTGAAGTTGAGACTGTCTGAGAATGGGATTGTTACCCCTGCTTTTTTCTGAGGTGCTGAAGCATGTAATATCATTTTCCATCCTTTGACTTTTAGCCTATGAATGTCTTTATGAGTTAAATGTGTTTCTTGTATATAGAATGTTGTTGGATTTTGTTTCCTAATCCACTATGCCAGCCTATTTCTCTTAAATGGAGAATTGAGTCCATTTACATTGATGGTTAGAATTGAGATGTACTGAGTTACAATTGACATGTTATTTGCCTGCTGTTGTTTACTTCCTTTTCTCCTGTGTTTAATTGTTTGCCGTATTGAGCTGGTTGCTTCTGTTCTCATTCATGGAATTCTGATCATTTTGGTCCCTCTCTAGAACATCTTTCAGGAGCCTGTGTAGAGTTGGCTTTGTCATCATGAAATTCTTTAGTCGTTCTTTGTCGTGGAAGTATTTCATTTCTGCATCAAACTTGAAAGAGAGTTTTGCAGGGTATAGTAGTCTGGTCTGGAA
>NW_004524654.1:2314920-2315402 GCF_000260255.1 Octodon degus
TTTTTTTTTTTTTTTCATTTTTTTTCTTTTTTATTAATTTTTTTGAGAAACAAATAGCATGAGACAATTTCAAAACAGGTTAGTAGGGCAGTTTCAAACAATTAATACACTGCATATTGTTGTCTTTGTAGTAGTTATTCATAGTACAAAATGCAGACATGATATCCTGTCCAAACACTATTAGTACAAATTTTTCTTCTCATTGAATTAAGAGAAAGTAGCTGTATATCTATCCTATTTTTTTCCATAATTTTATTGATAAACAAATAGCAATGAGACAGTTTCAAATCAAATTGGTCAGACAGTTTCAATAATTAGCACTCAGTGTGTTTTCAATTGGGTTGTGGTTACTTGGCATTCTGTATGCTTCGGTTTTCTGGATGTCAGATTGTTTCCTCATATTTGGGAAGTTTTCTGCTGTTACTTCTGCACATATTTTTTTAATGTCATTTGTACTGACTCCTTCTTTCTCATTGATACCT
>NW_004524654.1:2315821-2375568 GCF_000260255.1 Octodon degus
TTAATTGCTGTACAAGATGCAGACTTGTGATCCTATTTACAAACACCATTAGAACAAATCATTCTATTTATTAACAGAATGTAACTATATATCTATATCAATATCTTTTTTAGAAGTAGTTATTAATTCTTTTACTGAAGAGTTTTTTCAGATTCAATTTCCTCCCTATGTTTCTGTCTTTGATTCTTTACATCAGATGCTATGAGTTCCAAGAATTCTTATTTCAGAAAATAATTCCGCTCCGATACCTCTATAACTTTGTGCTTTTGCTTATTTACTTTCAACACTATTAATTCATACATTTCAGCTGAGCTACTGTCCTATGCACTTGTTCTGGCTGGGCATTGGGTTTCCTTCATATGTTTCTGCATTTGATTCTTTACTTTAGATGCTGTTATTTCAGAGATTTTTTTATTTCCAATCTGAGTTCCTTTATACCTTTCTCCAGTTGTTTCTTTATTTCACAAGCTCTTGATTCATTGATTTCATCTGTGTGATTCCCAGTTTGTTCTGTGCTAGTGTCCTCTGCACTTGTTATGGGTGGGCTTAGGTTCTGAGATTGCATTTTGCTGCTTCTCATTGTCATTTTGAATAGCACTCTTATGACCTTTGTTGTAGAGCTTTAGTACTGTTATAATCTTAGCACCTACTTAAGTTCAGGTGCAGATCTACAAAGTTTGAGTTTATCCAGTAGTTCCTGGCTTGGGTTTGGATGCTGTGCTCAGCTCCTTCCTGCTGCCGTCCTTGAGAGTGAAACTGTTGTGCCCCTCTGGCAAGATGTACTAGCTGGGTGATTCTGTCCCCTACTCTCTCTGCAGGGACTACAGCTGCAGAGTTTCACCCCATGCTATATGCCAGGCCTGAGCTGAGTCTGAGGGGAACAAGAGGGAGTAGGGGAGAGGTGAAGCTCTCCCACACACTCACTGGGCCTGGTCTATGTGATCCTGAGAATGCAGCAGAAGTTCTCACTTACTGGGTGGCTTGGAAGGGGGGCTGCATAGTGGGGGGGTTCCCTAAGGTGTGGAGAAGTGTCTCACTCATGCTGCGTGCCTGGGTTTGGACTAGACAGGTCCCACAGGTACAGAGTAGCTGGAAGCCCTCCCACACACTGACTGGGCCTGTGCTAGGGCTGCATCTCTTTTGACATCTTTTTAGGATATTGTAGAGGTTTATTTCATTTCTTGTATAGGTGAATTTCTAGTTATGTATTTAACTTTTCTTTATGTTGTAAATGGTGTTGTTTTCCTAATCTCATTCTTTAAAAAGGTAACAGAGTTGTTGCATTAAATAAAACACTTTTACAGGGAAACTTAGTTCTCTTTCCCATCTTGTAAGAAGGTGGGTGAAAAAACTGAGAAGCCAGACACTAAGGAGAATAAACCCAAAATCAAGAAGGCTACTACCAGTGGTACTGGTGAAAGGGGTAAGGTGAAAACGGCAAAAAAGTCCAAGAAGAGGCAGTCCTGCTGCAGCTGAAATCCTATCCTGGTTAGAGTAATTGGTAGATACTCCTGATCTGCTACATATTCCAGAAAGGCTTTGTGCAAGAGAAAGTACACAGCTGCTAAATCAAAGGTTGAGAAGAAAAAGAAGGAGAAAGTTCTTGCTATGACCAGAAAACCAGTCAGTGGGGTCAAGAATGGAGGTACCCTGGTGGTTAAGCTTTGAAAAAAGCCTAGGTACTAACCTACTAAAGATGTGCTCCAAAAGCTCTTGAGCCACAGCAAGAAACCCTTCTTCAGTTAGCCTGTGAGGAAACTTAGAGCTAACATCACTCCTGGCACCATGTTGATTATCTTCACTGGGCCTCAAGAGACAAGAGAGTGGTTTTCCTGAAGCAGTTGGCCAGTGGCTTGCTACTTGTGACTGGGTGTGTTAGCCTTAATCATGATCCTCTATGAAGAACACACCAGAGATCTGTTATTGTCATCTCCACAAAAATTGATATCAGCAAAGTGAAAATTCCCAAACACCTCAATGATGCTTACTTCAAGCAGAAGCTGTGGAAACCCAGGCATCAGGAGGGCAAGATCTTCAACACAGAGTAAGAAAGATACCAGATTTCAGAGAAAGAAAGATACCAGATTTTCATAAAGCAGTGAACTCAGATTTTAGTAAAAATCAAAGTTGTTCCTCAGCTCAGGGTTACCTGTTATCCATTTTTGCTGTGACAAATGCAATTTATCCTCATAAATTAGTGTTCTAAGTTTCTTACTAAGGACCTAATTAAATAACTGATACACTTAAAAAAAAAAAAACACTTGTACATTTGGTTTCATTAGTAAATTTGTCTTGAAAAATTCAGTTTTATTAATTGATTATTGTCCTATTATATAAGCATTTCAAAATAAGACTTAAAAGCTCACTAAAACTACTTATTAGGAATTCAAATTGTAGCATGTCTTATGCAAGCATACTATATCAAAGCGTGTGTGTGTTAGTCTTCATATTTTTTATTAAAAATAAAAACTAGTGTTTAGAAGAGTGAAACTACCCACTGACTTCTTTGCTAGACAAATGAAGCTTAGAAATTGTCTTTCTGTCCATCTGTACAGAAGCGTGTTCCCCATCACAAGTGTCGCACAAGCATCCTAGCTTTGAATTAGATAAAACAAACATAAAATTAGCACTGGTGGGAACCCCCTACCACTCAATTTGTGTTAGGCTTAACACCTTCTTATTTTATACATCTTTCCACATAAACAGGTTTATATTAGCCTCTGATATGGTGTTTTCCACCAATTTAATGTTGAGCTGTTTAAAGGCTCTAATTAGCAGTTTTAATACAGCAGGGAACACATATATTAGAAAAATCCTGTAAATTCAGAATACCCTTTGGGTCTTGCCATTTGTGTGGGAGAAAACCCAATAATAATCTACTATATTGTTAATCACAAGGCCTTCAGGAATATAATGAATCACAGAAGAAATGTAAGCCACACTTCTATAAACAAACAAAGAAAATGATAAATCTCATTTAAGCTGAACACAGTAATCATAACAATGAGCAGATGCATTTATAAAACTGGGCACATTTCATAATGATAAAATATTACAACTATATATACATTCAGTTGACATATATACATTGTGTATGATTTTAGCTCAACTGGCAACACTTTTATTAAATTGACACTTCATTTATTTCTTTCTATCACTTTCAATAAACCAAAATTTTATTTATACATATAATATACATATTTAAATGAAAAATTAAAAAATAGATTATTTTTGAATATTTTGCACTGCTTTGAAGATGCAAAAATATATTTAATTTTCAAAGGATTCCAGAAACACATTCTTGTGTGACCCGGAATGTCCACATAGCTTCATTATTTCTTCTTAAGTGACACTTAGCATAGCTCGTTATTTATAATGTGAAGGAATGCTTTTCTCCTTCCAACTTTCCTCATACCTGGATCAGATAGTTCTAGTTAATATCTTCTAGAATATGTAAATAATTATATCCCTGAGTGCTTTAAAATTACACTAATTCATACACCATTAAGGAAGGAAAATGTTTCAGCTTTTTGATGTATGATAAGTGGGAGATATTAATTTCTAGATGAAATTATGCATAAACAGTAGGAAAAAAAGCTTTGTACTGAGATAATATTTAAACATAAAATGTTAAGCTTCTCAGGATTTATAAATGATTAAAAGCAAATAGGAGAAGACAATCTTATTATATTTGGGTTTCATGACCCTCTCCAATCGATGCAATTTTCTAGTCCCCAAACTAAAAAGCATTTTCTACTTTAAAACTGGTTATTTGTTAGGATGACTAGTTTGAGCCATAACTCAGTCTCAAAGCTAAAGAAATGGTGTGCTTCAGTAAGTATGTCTATGCTGTGCTGCACACATGAAATATAAACAGTAATCTCTTTTGCTTTCCTTGTTACTACTTTGTCATTTGCACAATGTGCCACTAAGCAATATAATTTCCAAAGCAAGTTTTGAAAATTTGAAGAAAATCAACTTATGTCAAGTTGTATATATTATTTAGTAATCCAGTGCTAATCATCCCTTCACTATTTCTGTAGCTTTTAAAAATTATACTGCAATAATACTGAAATAATGGAATTGTCCCACTTTAAGTAGAGAATTCCACACAATTGGGTCATTTCAATTCTTTCCAGCTTTATTTCACTATTAGAAACAAATTTAGTGAAAAATCTCATATATTTACCATGAGAATATATTCTTTTTCTCACAAGGCATAAAGTGGGCTGATGCTTAAGTTTATTTTCCCTCAAGTCTTTTTTGAATAACGTTTTATGTTCCAGAATAATGAGAATCATACAGTGCACTTACTGTACTTAACGCATAGGATTTCACTAGATTTTGAGAATTTGTCTTGGAGGGCTAACCTGACCCTTGATGAGCAGTTTTACTTAGGCGAGGAGTGTATTCACATTCAGCAAATCTTTTAAGGCAGTCTACGTTATGTGCAGTGAATACAGAATCTCGTGTCTCCATTCGTGGCAGGTGACACTGTTGCTTAATAAACATCCATCTGTTCTCTCCAGTGGAATTGGAGTATGACTGCAAGAGTCCAGATCCTGGAGAAAGATAACACCAGTTCTTTATAGGTATGCTATTTTACATTATATGACAATAGTATTGGTTTCCCAGGATGGTTACAATAAAATGCTGCAAAATAGTTGTTTTAGGGCCGGTGAGATAGCTTAGTGGACTAAGCCCTTGCTCAGCCAAGTGCAGGGACCAGGGTTCAATTGCTGGCACCACATGCCACACTGGCCCCACCCCCAGGCACACTGAGCCAGTCACAGAGTCCAGGCGTGGTGGCACATGCCTGCAACCCCAGCACTGGGGAGACTGAAAACAGAAGGATCACTACAGCCCAAGCTGCCTCATGAGAACCTGTACCAAATACATTAAAGCAAAATAGCTGGTTTAAAGGAGAATGTTCTGTTTGTCAAAATTCTGCAAAGCAGATCTCCACAGTTAAGGTGCTAATAGTGACTTGCTCTCTTTAAAATCTCTAGGGATGAACCCTTATTGCCACTTTCTAGCTCTTCTTTGGTGGCCTTCAATTCCTGCCATTCCTTGGCTTGTGGCAGCATTGGGTCTCTTCCTCTGTAAATCAAGGGCTGTTTTCCTCTGCATTTTAGGTCATCTGCTTATCAAGACCCTGGATACTATGAAGTAAGGGTCCCCCCACTTTAATATGACCCCATCTTAATTAATCACAGCTGCAATGGGCCAATTTCCAAATAAGGCCACATTCTGAGTTACTGGGAGGTAGGTCTCTGACAGATGTTTCTAGCAGTCACAGTTCAATCCATAACCACCATTCAGTAGTATCGAATGTAAAACTAACTTAACACACCCTGGCCTAAACTTCTGGGGAGGAATATTCTTTCTGGATCATCTCTTTTCCTGGCATAATTCCACTGTCTGAAAGTGGCTTTGCAGGGAGAGCTACCTTTCTCCTACAGACACCAGTCAGATAGAAGAAAATGCAGAAGGGCGGAGAGATGAGGCTTGTCCAGCATCACTTCCAGGATCTATAGACAAAAAAGCAGCCTTTCATGTATACAACTTTTGATATTTTGGGGGGAATTAAAATGTAATCCCCACTTGACATTGCTAGGAACTTTTTTTCCTCTAAAGTTCTTTTAGCAAAATGTTCTCTCAACCCCCTAGACATGTTCTGTTCTTCTTCTGTCCCATCCTGTGCTGAATCACTAATCTCTGTAATATCATAAATTAAATAATGTCCAATTCATCAATGGGAAAAATATCTCTGTTTTTAAAAAAAAAGAGTGAAGAAAGGGTTGAAAAACACAATGCAGGGGAAACTATCAGCATTACCTCCCACTTCAGCCTTTGTCTTCAGAATTCTTTCTGCAGACTATTAAATGGTATTTGACTTCCTTTTTTGTTTTTTATTTTCTGGAGGGGAGGAAAAATCCATGTTTGTTTTTTTTTTTTTTTTTTTTTTTTTGAAAAGGCTCGGAACAGAGAGGTCACTTTTGAATAAATGACATGTATGGCAAGATAAATTTCCATTTTTCAGGCCTGATGAAAACAAGGCCAGCTTTGTTTGACATTTGCCAAGAAGTCATTGAAGGCAAGCATTGGCTTCTCACTAGTCATGACGGGGTCAATCCAGGGAAACATGCGCTAAGGAGACTGTATGTAACCACAGGTTGATCATCACCAACTTCCCACAAAGGCTTTTCATTACTGTTCGAAATGAATGTATGATAGCCTACACAGGCCAGTCCCTCAGTCACCAAAAAAACACTGACTCTTGACATTTGCCTAATTATCTTTTCTCGTCATCAGTCATTTCTGGAAGTCTCTGCTTCATTCAAATGCCAGGTATGTCCAAAATTAATCACATCATGAATACAGCATCTTTTCATGTAAATGGCTGTTATTATCTGGATCCAACCCCCCCCCTTTGAGCAGTGAAAGCCCATTTACAGGGAAAATGTCTAAAATCTGGCACACTTCCTTCCCAAGAAAGATTCTCAGGTTGACCTCCCAGCAACCACCAAGTATCCATCACTATGAACCTGCATGTGTGTGTATGTGTGTGCATGCATATGTGCACATACATGTATGTGTGTGTGTGTGTTTGTGTATGCACTTCAAGCATGCCCCAAACACACATGCAGCTAGGGGCCTCAGGATGGCTGCATGTTAATCTGCCCCATTGGTTCAAGGTCACTGCCTTTCCAGTATTGAGGGACAAAGCCCTTTTGCATAAGCTTCTATGGACAATTATTTTATGTTTGCTTCAAGGGCCATCATCCTATCTTTATTGCAACTATGTTAGGGAAAGCCAGAGATCCTTCATCTCCTTGTAAGTCTGAAGATTACAGACAGGGCTTAGCACATTAGCCAGTACACTTCCTTTTCATTTAAATACATTTTGCAAGTGTTGGAGGATAACTGAACTGGAACAACTCATGGCCTTAAGTGACCTCTCTCTAAATTCAGGGGTAAGAGATAGAAGACACTTTGGAGAATTGAGCAAAGGAGCCATCAAGTTTAGTTTCTAAGTATATCACACAGTACACGGAGGATGGGCAAATAAGCTATAGAAAACTAGAAATTTCCAATTATGGAAATATCGCCAATATGGTAACATGGCATGCAATAAAGTGAATATTTGAATCCATAGCACTGGCCATGACCCACTTACAGTTAGTAAGCGGGTGTGACTGATCGTGAATGCCACCTAGCACCTCTCCTGAGCTCCCAGCCTCTCCTGAGTGTACAGTGATGCACCTCATAGGAAAACTTTGTCCTACATCTCAAAGTCAAATTTTTTTTACTTTGTGTTTTCACAACTGGGTGTTGATGGTTTGTGTTTCCTTTGGGAAAGAACAGAATGATAATATTAATTGTTTACACCCTTCTCTCCTGTATGGAAATAATATTACCAAGTAAACTGACTAAAGGAAATTAAAAGTTAAGATTAAATCTCATTTTGGTTTATTTTTCTCATTTTGATTACTATAAAATGAATTTAGTGAGGATAATTTGTTTGAGGAAAATGATAGTCACAGAGTTCACTAAGAAAGAGAAAAAATACATTTGAAACAAAACCTTTTTCCTCTATTGATGCCATATGATGCTTGGCTTTTCCCGTTAGTTAGTTCCCCAGTCCCGTTAGTTAACTATTTCATTTTCCTTAATGTGAAGATGTTTGTTTACCCGAAGAGAAAAAACTCCTCCTCTTCATTGTCTTCAGGAAGGCCAAGTAATTCTTTTCTCATTCTTAAATATAAACTAACATAGATGCAAAACTTGAGGAATATCCTAAACCAAAATTGATAGCACAGAGTACAATTACTTTGGAAATACTGTTTTTGGAGTTTCCCATTAAGATCAAAGGTCCTACAAGAAAAACAAATATAAAAATCAATTCTTTAGAAAGACCTCACTTCCTCCATTCCAGGTGTTTGAAGATTAACCAAAAGACAGAAAAGGGAGTATAACTCAAGACATAACTGTAGGCTGCAGGCCAGGAGTTGTAAGTGTTCATCTTTTCCCCTTGGCTAAGAATGTTCCTAGGGAAGAAATTCCATGAGGAGCTGTGTGTCTCAGTGTTTCTCCCAACCTAAAACCTTTGTTTTCAAATTTGTCTTCAACTTTCACATTACTCTTGGGTTCCCTGCTTCTCTGGTATATTGCCATTCTTTATATTTTGATGTGTCATTACTGTTATCTCATTGTGCCATACACCAAAGACTGGTTGACACCTCATGATTTCCTTTGCCTTTTGTTCATAGCCTCCCAGGTAGTTTTAAATTTCATCCTGAACAATAAGCCTAAAACTTAGTGTAAGAAACTGAAAGAGTACATAAAATCCAAAAGATACAGTAGGCATTAAGAAAGAGAAAAAAACTACTCAAAAGAAAAGAACAGCTGGACAACGGGGATGAGGGAAAGAGCCAAGAAAGTAGGAAGGGGACATATATATAATATTAGCTAAGATAATTGTTGTACTAATTTCTATTGGCTTATTGAAACGAACAGTTAGTGCTTGTATTGCTTGATCAATTTTGTGTATCTATATCTGGTAATCTGAACAACTATTCTGAAGCTAACAATGTGCACTATAATGACACATTCACAATATGCAAATTAACAATTGTTAATTTCTTACTAAAAAAAAAAAACTACAGGACCAGGGATATATCTCAGTGGCACAGCGTCTACCTGGAAAGGGCAAGGTCTGAATTCAATTCCCTGTACAAAAAAACAAAACAAAACAAAACAAAAAAACCTAGATAATAAGAGTCTTGAAGGCAAGTTTCTCAAATATAGGGGCAATTCTTAAACCAAATGATAGGTCGATGTATATTTTTGATGGATGAAATTGATTTGTATCACAAGAGCGTGAAATTGTTGAAATCTGTACTGTTTAACCAATTCAAGCCATAGAATCCCTGGTTATGCGTTACTGGTAGTACTGTGTTCAGTAATGCTAAGAAAGATGTCAAAATCAGCAGTAATCATCAATGGGAAGCAATGTGAGATACCCATGAAGACTACCTTACTTACTAACCAAAGCTGTATCATCTGCTTCTTAGGGCAGCATAAACTGAAAATTCTACCCTTGCTTTTCTCACCACAGTGATGTAAAGAACAGTACAAATTGGTCATGTCTCAATCCCTAACAAATAAGAGTTAAACATTAAAAAAAATAATAATAATTCTACTTGTTAGGCTGAAACCCAAAATGGATGGGCTACATATTAATGTTTTTATGAAATTCTAATACCCAGAAAATTTAGGAGATGACAGCAGCCTATATGAAGAGCTGTCGGAAAGCTTGCGACAGTGGTGGCTCTAGGTAATTTTGAGAGGTGTACTCCACTAGGAGGTCATAAAGGCAGGGAGCAGAGCAGAGTTCCGCTCTGAAATCAGCCAGATCGCTCAGTAGAGTTCCAAAAATGCTCTGGACAAAGGTGGTTTTTTTGAGGAACTCTTGGGGGGTGAAATGATACATATAAACACCAGACTTCACCCTTTCTCTGTGCTACGTGGGAAATAGAAATTTTTGGCAGTGTGAAATTAGGCCATTAGATCCTACCTTCCAGAGCTGAAGCTTGGGGGCCTTTCTACGTCACCATTCTTGTTTTCACAGGAGGCCCAGATCCTGAAATTACAAAACTTCTCAACTAAACATCATCTAGGAATTTGTATTTCAGAGGTAAAAATGTATTTCATCACTTTTGTCACGTATTTCTCACCTGTGAAGTTCTCCAACTACTTTTAAGATTAAAAATCAATTATTTTCCTATCTGCTATGCAAAAGCTGTGCAGATCACACTGGGAAGAATTTCTACACTGGCTCTGAAATAGGCAGCTCTGCTTTGCTTCTTAGCTCAAGACCAGTGATTCTGTAATTTCATTATCCATCTTAATTTCACTGAATGACAACCTCAGGCCCTGGGAGGTAACATCAGATACTTTGCTTCCTTCTTAAATTGAAATAGTCAAATCAGTCTCAGAAACAATTTCAACAATTCACCCTGTCTTCTCAAACCTATTTGTTTCAGGCTTGATTACTGCATGAGTAAATGAAGCCATTTGTCTATCTCTGAAAAAAGATTCCATACATTACAGTCAGGACACCTACATAATGACAATGGGCCTCTTTGTGAAATATCTCGTATCAGGGGAAATGAGAATATGTATTACTTTATAGTTTAATATTCAATACTTTCTGTCATGTGTCTTCTTAAGAATTGCAGAGGAATGTCATCACTTAGTTATTGTCATACTTTAGCTCAGTGGTACTATGCATTGTTGCTAAGAGTCACTTGAAAACTCTTACTTTTTGGTAAATATGGTCTTGATTTTATAGTGAATGTCAGAAACTATAGTTTTCCATTCTCATCTTTTTTCTTTGTTTCTGATAGTGATCAAACATTTCAGGATTAATTCAAAATATTTATTTCACCAAACATTCACTGTTTGTTATATGTGCAGGGCTTCTCTGGGAAAAACAGGTAATTGCTATGCTTAAGGAGTACATGCTCCAGAGGAGGAACTATATCACAACACACACATACTTTCATATGCATGTATGTTCATATATGTTCAGACCTTTTTCATGACAATATGTCTCAGAACAGAAGCCTTACACAGGGTTTCAGTGTATGGGCTCCAGTGATAAACTGCCTGTGATCCAGCCAATGTTCCATCTGAGTAGCGTTAAGACGCTGGCCAGAGTTATCTAAAATCTGTGTCTTACTTGCTTCAAATACATAATGGAGATGATCATAGACCCCTATTAAAAGTTTCCATGGAAATTATATTCAGAGAACTATGTATTCATTCTCATTTTGGTATTTCTCATGATTCTAAACCACCTCCCAACTCCCCCCTCTCAAAAACACATGTGCATGCCTCATACACACATACACATCATTTTTGCACATGAGTATCTTTATTACTTATTTGAAAAGAACAGTTTTAAACATCAGTCTATTAGTACATATTTAGCCAGCATGGGGGAAAACCTGTTGACTGGTTCCAGCTTAACCACTTGAAGTGTTTGGCTCTGTGATCCCATTTCAGCTAATGTCTGTCATTTTTCCTTTGTTGTCCTTTTCCTTTCATGGATGAAACAGTTTCTCCAGTTATTAGTTAGGATACCCACGGAGGGCACCACTAACCCGTACCCCTTGGCACTGTGTTAGCCGTACCCGCAGCGTGCACCATCATGCACCCAGCGAGTCACTGATGGCCCCCGAGACAACTGAAGCTGAATGCCTGAGTCTTTACCTCCCCTGAGTGGCCAGAATCCAGACCTCATTATCCAGGAGCTGTTGCTTGGGAGTGAAAGAATGAGGGCACAAAAAGTAGGCCTGGCTCCCAGTCAATGTTCTTTCCAAGAATGTGTTGACATTTCCAAAAGTCAAAATGGGCAAGATCCAAGTAGGGAAAGCTATGAACATATATGATTCATAATATGTAGGTTTTTACATCTTAGTTTTGCTTCAGGTCGAATTGATGCAATATGAGTAACTTGAACCAATAAAATGAGAAATCTAACAAGATTAATTTGCACAGAATATATTAATGTACACCCCAACCAAAAAAAAAAAAAACTACTGAAAACTATTGCTTATATTGAGAAATAAAATTTATAAAAGACAGACAGATATAAAAGGAGAAATTGTTTATTTGTTTGTTTGCCTTTATAAAACCCATTTGGGAGAAACATCTGTATATATACATCAGTTATCTGCCTTGTCCCAGTTACACTGATGCTAGAGATGTCCTTTGTTAGAAATTAATGTGTGCAATAAAGTTTTACATTTTTCATATGTTTTGAAGTATATGAGCTATATTTCTTTTGACTGCATAATTACTTTTTGTACACAAGAAAAATGAGGTGCTTAGCCCTAAGTAAATAACCTCAAAACAAACCAAGAATAATAGTTACATTCTTTTCATCTTCTAGGCTGTGTACAATAAATATTTCTAGAAACTTTTTAAGTTGTATTGTTGTGACTTTTGGGGGGGAAAGGAAAAACATTACACTGAATCAGAACTAAGTTCAAATGAAGCTATGTCCCTCTCTATACAGATATTTCACTCTATGTTTATTGATCGTATAAACTACAATTACCAACTTTTTTTCCAAAAGAGTTTATTTTAATTTCCAAAGTGCTTTTGTGTTGTTGTTGTTTTTTTTGTTTTACACTCTGAAGACATCTTTTATTTAGAATAAACCTTTTGGGGAAATAAGACAACAAATTTCCGGCACTTCAAGCAGTTGCTTTTTCTCGTTAGGTGCTTTTAATAACTCTTGAACTCTTTCAGAGAGGCATGGTATCAACAAGATTGTACGTCGTATTGATTACAGCTGATCTTTGAATAAGCTGTGCTTTAAGGTTAAAGCATCTGACTATTTCTAAACAATAGGCTGATTTTTTTTTCTAAACAAAGGAAACTAGTTCTGTCATTCACACCTTGAAGAACCAATTTGAGTCTTTAAGGATATTTATGTGGAGGCTGTAAAATCTCAAACTTTGGTGACTGGAGACAGAGCTACAGAATGGTAACAGACTTATTAAAAGACCCCTAACCCTTCTCTGGTAGCTGGCTCCAAGATAATTACTAGCCCGTCTGTTTTCTTTTCCTTCTCTAGTAACACTTATTATAACCTTGATTTAAAAAAAAGAAAAGAAAAAAGAAAAAAGAAAAAACATTGTGTTGAATTAGGGAAAGAAGTCTTAAGTTTTGCCAACCTTGAATAAATCAGGAAAATACTGACATTTTAAGTTGCTTATGAAGGTCTACATAAGTGTCAATGTTACGTATTTTCCCCCATTTATAGCAAGAATAGCTTTAACTTAGGTTTTTCCTTAAAATGCATCTAAAAAACCCTCATGTGTTCTTTAACTCTTGCTCTGACTCTCAGGTCAAAATCTATGTGTACGTGAGTTTGTGTGAGTGTGAACAGAGAAACACCCAGCACAAAACAGCAGCGACTGCACGTTCACCTAGTAGTAGTAATTGTTTCTGTGAATTAAAGTTTCCTATGATCTTACTTTGTCTCATACTTTCTGATGATTTAAATTTCCCCAAGAGGGGCCGGGGAGAATGAATAGCTCAGTAGAATGAATGCTTGCCTGGCAAGCACAAGGACCTGAGTTCAATCCCTGATTCCACTAAATAAATAAATAAATAAATAAATAAATAAATAAATAAAAATTTCCCCATGATAAATAGTTCTAATTGTATTATAAATTTTTAAATCTGAATTATTTTTATTAACATCTAATAAGGTGTGTAAAATGAATTAAAGGAAGCTTTTATAACTCTTCATAAAGTAGAAAATATTACTTTTGATTTATAAATTGTATCTGTACAAGGACAGTGAAAATAAATGATTTGAACTGATAAGCAAGAAAAGCAAAGAAAGAAAACTGTTAGGGATTCTTTCTAAGCAGACAAATGCCTCAGCAAATTTGGAAAACAGACAATGCACACAATATAAAAAGGATTAAGATAAACACATAGAAAATGTTGAGAAACAATTGACAGATGGAGGAATGGTGGGGGGGATGCTTCTGCATTAATTCAGAGGTTGGTTTTTTTATTTCAGCATTTGTTTGAAGACCTTGCATATGGAGACATAGTACAATAACCAGGGGGAAAAACTGAGGGAAGTAGAGAGATATTATTTCAAAGTTCCAGGGAATGTAAGTTTCCATAAGGATCGCTCTGCAATGATGGACAATGAGGAACAATTTTCAGTGAGTGAGCAACCAACCCTCCTAGACAGCACAGATCATGGGAGTAGGCTTTGAGTATGGCCTAGTCTGGAAGAGAAGAAAGTGAGTCTGTCTTCTTTCTGTACATACCAACCATCAGCGCAGAAACTCCCCACCATTCTGAAGTGCTACAGTTGGCTGATTAG
The DNA here is from genome assembly GCF_000260255.1 of Octodon degus. NCBI lineage: Eukaryota > Metazoa > Chordata > Mammalia > Rodentia > Octodontidae > Octodon > Octodon degus. Next base: position 2,329,749 of record NW_004524654.1, read on the forward strand.
GCCAGTCTGTATTCCAGCGACCTTTGTTAAGCCTCATTTCCAGGAACAAGGAGTCTGATACTTGAGCTCTGAATTCCACTGTAAGATGCCATAGAATTCTCCTGCCTACATCTATTACATATGCTTTGTTGGATACTAAGTTCAAAGTCCTCAGTGGATTCCTATCACCACAAGATACATCATGTTTCCTCTCTACTATCTTCACAACCCTCTGTCCTCCACAACACCAGATTTTCTGCATTCAGCACCATTTTCAAGGACTATAACACCCTCTGTGAATTTCTAGCCTTTTTATTGTGCTCATTATTCCAGAGGTAATTATTTCTATATTCATCTGTTACCTACCTTACAGATTGCATTGAAGATGCTCAGAATTCCACAACAAGCTGAAAAATACATTCAGAAAACTTTTGTAGCCTAGTCATGAAACCTCTCTGTGCATTTCACTATCCAGGCTTTGGGATAGACTTCTCATCTTTATTGCTAAGTCTGGATCCATTATCTTAGGACATGAATAGCACAAGAAGAGAGAGAGAGAGAGAGAGAGAGAGAGAGAGAGAGAGAGAGAGAGAGAGAGAGAGAGAGAGAGAGAGAGAGAGAGAGAGAGAGAGAGAGACAGAGAATGGAGCGTGGGTTCCCATGATGTGAATCACTTGGAGCGGGGGCTTCCTGTTTGCCTCTTATCCTCATGTCCCTGAAGCCATGTATGAGAAGCTGCACATAATTCACAAGGTGCAAGCAAAGTGTCAATGTCTGTCTGACCTATCCTTCTAGCCTACAACTCTGCAAGCCTGGAGCTGTTCAAGGAAATGAAGCAGTCTCTGCAAAATGTCTCTTTGCTTCTTCTTTCTTTTTCCCTCCTGTCCCCACCCCCATACTCTTGAGCCCTGCTGCAACTGAGACTTGAATTCATTTGATGAGCTGGTTTTCCCTACATTCTATATCAATTAAATAGTAAATAAAACAAATACTGTAATCCTTTCTCATAATAAAGATATTCTTCCTTTTTTTAGTAAAAAAAAAAAAGCGAATTTCACACTTTGGATGTGTTTAGCTGGATAGAATCTAAACACAAAGCCATAAGACAGAGGACAGAGTTTAAATGATGACTTGTCTGCTTATAGATGAGTAATTGGGCTTGCAGTGCTGGGGCTGTGGGACAGTGGCTCGCAGGTCTGATATTTATTTACATAATTCATGGAATGTAACAGATTTTGAAATATAGCTTATAAATATTTAGAAAATATTGTTTCTAAGTATCTGCAGCTTCTTTACAGTGTATCAGGCTATTTATTTTGAAACACCATCCTTTTTTATTGAGAGGTAAGGTAGAAAGCTGAGCACAGATGCATGCAGGGGACATAATTAATATTGTGGGGGAGAAAGAAAAGGAGATGACTGCTAGGTGCAGACAATCAGTCCTCCCTCACTGCAAAGGCTTTTTTATGCAGATGAGTATGCTGCTCTTAGATATGCATTTGAATTTTCTATATGTGGCTGCTTTGATAGTAGAATTTTTAGTGGAAAGGGCACTTTTCCATCATCAGAGTTCTCCAGACCCATACAATAAAGAGGTGGTGACAAATTACAAAAGTGACTCCCCTTTTTCCAGGCCCCTGTTCTAGAAATTTGAAGTTTATATATTCTATTCTAAGAAGTGGAGTGAATTTCTCCATCTTTTGAGTCAGGGTTGCAATTGTGAAGTTCTTCTTCCGATAGGTTGCATCAGGGGTTCATGGTATCAGGTACGAACATATGACTGCCCAAAAAAGGCTTTCCAAATTCTATTTGTACTCTTGAAACTCTGAGCATATGCCATGATAATGGCTGCTCTGACCTACTACATGATGACAGACCTGTGGCTCAGCCACTCCTATGGCTCCAAGTGACAAGAAGCCAACCTCCAGCAGATAACTACTCTGCTGACTCAAGTCTGACCAGAGACAGATGAATGAGCCTGCCAAGACCAAAGAGTCTCCCAGCTGAAAGCCAAGTCCAACTTGCAGACCCACAAAATCATAAGGTAAATAAATAATTGTAGCTTGGAGACACTAAGTTTTGAGCAACTATTTCATCAGGAGAAACTAACTGGTATAGGCTTACAATAGCTTTGGGACTAACAGATATAGGCTTACAATAGCTTTCACCTACAAGAGCACATGTAGGTCATACACAATGACCAATATCTTAGCCAAATGACCACCACAGAACAACTTGGTTTTTAAATAAAATAAGTCCTTAGTCAGCCAGAATTTTGAGCCCATAGTTTAATTCTAGCACTATTAGCTCAAGATGCTAGGAATATAATAATGAACAAGAGAGAGCAAGCTCCTCCTTTCTTTGAGTGCATATCCTATTGACACACATAGGTGATTAAAATGATATGTACAAATATATAATGTAAGATGGAAAGCAGTGATATAAAAAATAACAGTGATATAAAATAAAGCCAGGAAAGGAAAAATAGGTGATGAGGGAGCATATCTTTGATAGGGTTTTTAGAGAAGGCCTGGCTGAAAATAAGACATAGTGAATGGAAAATAAAATGCAGGCTGAAGTCACAAGAACATTAAAGTTTCATGGGATATTTTAATACAGCATTATATTCCAGTGACCTCCATGGAGATCTCAGCCTAGCATTTGTTTTAAGTCTATCTGAAGAGGCTAGGAATCCCAGATAGGGTTCATACCTACCTTTTCATATTTGTTGTAATGTTAATTATGTAAGTTTCTAAGAATGATTGTTGGTAGGTTGAAGAATTTTCTGATGTTGGTTAGTGTTAGACAAGAATCACCTTTCTATCATTACACTAATGTATTTTCTCATAAAATGTGAGGTATTTACCCAGATATATCTTTTACAATAAAAAAGTAATTTATTCTTTCTTCCTTTGACCCCTCAGAACTACCTCAAAAATAAAGCAAGGTTGCTGTTGCTATAGTCATTGTTTTTGCTCATTTAATAAATATATTATTTAGGTTGTTTGAAATGTTATATAACCATGTTATGTTGTCCTTGGTGAAAAATCAAACAGACTCAGCATTATCAAATGGCAATATTGAAGGTTTTAATTTATTTACAGAATTTTAAAGACATCTGGCACATATCATATGAAGAAGAAAGGAAGTTGGAACAGGGGTGAACACACCTACATAACAATTAGTGTGAATCACCCTCCAAAACTTTGAACAAAACTTGAATAAAACTTCATATAATGCTTTAGCAAAAGATGAGGTTCAAGGACACATTTCACCATATCTTTGTGTTTTGTTCTTTTTTTCTTTAAATGTATTTAGTACAGGGTCTACAGGATCTCACTACACAGAACCGACTTATTGTGATTCTTCTGTTTTTAGCCTCCCAAGCACTGGGATTGCAGACTCGCGCCACCATGCCCAGTCTCAGTCACCATCTTAGCACACCCCGAGGGTGAGGTCAGCATGGCACACAAGGAATCGAACCCCAGTACCTGAGCTCTGCTTAAGCAGGCACTTTAGTCTGCTGAGCTATCTTGTCGACCCTTCACCATATCTTTGAACATAAACTAATGTGGCAAAGACTACTATCAGTTGACTAAAATGTTTTAGTGTCTTCTTTCCAGGTGAAGAGGTAAACGCCATTTCCCAAATTTACTTTCATATACATTTAGTTGTGTGCCTGAGTTCCAGCTGATAAATGGTGATCACAAGTAAACATCACAGATCATCATGGATTCTCATTGTCTTCATTTGATCAAATATTGAATCCAAGCAACCCCTGGGAGTTTGTATTTGAAATAGCTTCTTTCAGTCTGAGTCTCCAAAAGACTGTTGAGAGTAGAGCTTCTCTACCTTTTATGTTAGGAGAAAGCTGACTTGTTCTCTGAGACATACTGAGTGTGAGTTGGGCATGGGACGCTATTAGTATTGTCAACTAATGTCTACTTATTACAGGTAGCATTGCCCATCCCATCCACATCAGAAATAGCAATGTATAACATTCTTCAGTGTCAATGCTGAGGCAGGGAGCTACTAGATGAAGACACCCATAAATAGGCAATGTCAACAGTAAAAATGGATCACCCTGTACTTCTTAACATGTTCTCTCCAAAGTAGAGATCATATCTTCTACACCATTTTGGGAACCTAAAATGCTAGAGGAGGCAACTCAGTAAAAGAGACTGAGAAAGTGCAGAGTGAATGTGGAAAGTACCATGGTAAAATAATATGAGGAGACAAGGTTTTAGTAAATGTTCTGCTATGACATGGCTCTGCGAGTTTGGACATTTCTCTAAGTATCAACTTCATTTTCATAAAATTATGGGATTGGTCTAAATTTCTCCATGTTGAAAAATTCTGAGCCTGTGTCTAAAGGACACTGACTGATGCCTTCTAGTTACTACAAGAGCAGAACATGGAGGCTTCCCCTACCAGAGCACAAGCATGTCACTGACCAGACCTGGGGAAGCAGTGGCTCTGGATTCAGGCCACAGTCCAAGCTGATACTTCTCCCTCTGGGGTGTCCTGGCTTAGTTACCCTGAAAACCTTATGAAAAGAGACTGTGGCATGTAGAAGATGCCCTCCAGGAAGGTGTCTGAATTTTCTCATGTCATAACAAAGAAAATTAGACTTCTGGAGATTTGGTCATGTCACTCCTTCCAGCCAATGGCAGAACATGCCTTGAAAAAATGCCTTGAGATTACCAGTTGGCAACATTATTTTCAGTTAGATCTCTTATGCTTAGGCTCTTCCAGGCATGACATTGTCTAGTATTAGTCCTTATAATAATATGTATGATAATTATTTGGGTTGTTAATTTGGTTCTTTAGTTAAAAAATATTTTGTGTTACCAAGGCCTCACTGTTTTCTCCCTCTATCAACTTTTAAGTAGGCTTTTAAGTCAACTCTACTTCCCATTTTCTCTTATGATGTGTGTACCATACCATAAACATAGTAATTACAGAAGTCTTTGTGGCCAGTGCCCTGCCATTATTTCATTTCTTTACCCATTTAATAAGAATGTCTCAGGGCCAACCAAATAGCTCAGTGGATGAAAGTGACTGCAAGCAGGTGCAGAGGTTAGGGTTCAATTCCCAGCCCTGCTGTGCCAGCCCTGCCCCCAGGGCACACTGAGATGGCAATTGAGACTGGGTGTAGTGGTGTGCACCTGTAATTCCAGCTCTTGGGAAGCTGTAAACAGGTGAATCACTATGAGTCTGATCTAGTAATGAGACCCTGAACACCTGTAGACCCTTTCCTAAAGTACAAAAAAGAAAAAAGAATGTCTTAATTTTCCCTCAAAATCTACTATTTCACAAGTTTTTCTCTATCAAACTTTAACAGACTGATGTCACCAAAAGAAAAAATCCCCTCAAATCCCAAGGCATGAGTTAACTATACCTAATGTCATAGTGTGACTGTAGCCTGAAAATCAAGAACTATGAAAGAAAACTCAATATGAGACATAAGCAGCTGGAATCTGGCATGTTCAAGAGGAATGATGTCACTAGAGGGAAGTGATGGATGCTGAGGGAAAGGGGGAAGTCATAGATACAATCAGAAATCCTAGAAGAAGGAGTTGACATTGAAGAAACAAAGAAAAAGGTACCTGAACTTTTAACCCATTCCTTTTTCATTCTACTACTTACTGAGAGGTGGAAACAACCAGGGTAGCCAAAGTTATGTAAATGCATAGAAGAGCAAACTATAGTCTGCTGTTAAGGAGCTCACTGGTCAGTGGGAGAACAGAGTTGCTACCAAACTAGAATCAGTCCACTTCTGCATTTACACATATAGACTCAGGCTCAGGGCTCTGTGGAACACTGAAACTGTAGATAGAGTGGTCATCCTTTCTCCTTTTCCTTGGAAAGCCCAAGTTTTGATCTGTTATGTCAGATATAATTAATTATTGATTGTGCCTGCTTTCATTTTAAGATTATCCTGATTTGGATGATAAATTATGTAACTATCTCACTTCAGTATTCTATGATAAAGAAATGGCCATAGAACCTGGTACCCAGGAAGTGGGAAAATCATTTTATATACTAGGGAAGATAACAATTAGTCAAAGAAGGGCATGTAAACTAAAGAAGGAGACCATCTATGGGTCAAGGAGATAGCTCAGTGGCATGAGGTCCTGCCTGGCAAGTGCAAGGTCCTGAGTTCAATGCCCGGTACCACATGTCATGCCTGCCCTCAAATCATACTTGGTGGCACATGCCTGTAATCCCAGTACTGGGAAGGCTGAGACAGGAGGATCACTATTAGCCCAAACTGCATAGAGAGACCCTGCATCAGTAAAAAAAAAAAGTATCCTATTAACTAGAAGATGCCACAAACTATAAACAGAGCACAGTAATTCTCCTGTTCAATATGAATAAATCATGAGAATTAAGTGAAATTTTTTAAATAGTTTTCATTTTTGATAGTTAAGAAGTAACAAAAAGTATAGTTGATTTCTGTATACCCTCTGCCTCTCATATGTACCGCCCTTTTCCACTACCAACATCCTCCACATCAAGAGAGATATATTCACAACTGAAGCATGGGTACATCATAATCACTCAGTCTATCATTAACTTTAGAGTTTACTGTTGGTGTTGTACAGTCTGTGGGCTTGGGCAAATGGATAGGCATCACAGTACTACACAGGGTGGTTCCCCTAGCCTAAATTCTCCGGACTCTGGTCTTCATGGTAAGCTAGAATGGGTTGGAGTTTTGTATTTCTCTCTTCCCCAGTAGGTTAGGCTCTGATAACATCCCTGTAGGTTATGCTTTGGTAAAACAATTCCTTAGACCTTGCTAAGCAGAGCACAACATTCTGGATATTTCAAGATGGTTAACCACAACCAGAGATATGAGCATGATTGTTTTCTCTAATTTTCACTCTAAGATACTGGTAGAGCTCCAAGAGGTAAAAATACTAAAATGTGAGGACTTCTCTAATGTCTGGATGCCCTGGAATCTTTACCGTGCAAACTTGTCCACATGAAATTCCAAGCAACTCATCAGTAGTTCAGGTTTTCCTACCACTGTACTGGCTTCCAAGGGTTTCCTCTCCTGAATGTTTTAATTCTCTGTACATGGCTGGCTGGTTGTCCAAGTATAGAGAAAGAAAATATTCAGTTATCTTTTGACCTCACTGCTCTAATGGATAAGAGAATAGGTGCTGATTTTTCACTTGTTCAACTTTTTTCTTAGCTGTTAGGATAACTCCTTACATGCTCAACATCACATTTAACAAAATAGCCATTATGATCAAGAGATAAAGAAACTGTGGATGAGTAGCCAGGGATGATATCTGAGTTCAAAACCCAGTTCTGTCTCTTGCTTGTTACTAATCTGTGGCCACTTCACCCTATCTGTTTGAGTCTACTCTTCTTACTTGCAAAATATGTGATATTGATACATGTATGTATATTCTCATCCAAGATCTGATGAGTCATAAATCTTCAATAATTATTCATTAATTTCTTCTTCCATTTATCTGTTGCCATGATAAACCACTTAATCTCTGTGAGGCCATAGCTTCATCTTTCAGATGAGGATAATTATGTTTAACCTTACACCCTAACAAAATTGTTTAGATACTCAAAGAGTCAGTGCATTTTATGGCAGTTTTAAAAAGCAGGTAAATTATTAAATAAAGCCAAGGGAAGAATATTAATACCTTCATAATCATTATTATTATCAGTATGAATCTTCAAGGCTGCACCTGATCCATCTGTCTTTATGAAATTTAATACTAAATCACACATCTTACATGACAATCCAATCAGCTAATTTCCAAGTACTTACTTGCTTTACATTTTTTTCTTCAATAATCATAGCTTTTTGTGCCCAGGAATTTATAGGACTTGTTAAGAGCTTTTAATCTCCCACCTTGAGTTTCAGAAACCTGTGATAAAAAGCTCAAAATGAAAATCTACAAGTTCTCTTTTCATCTCAAGGTAGAAATATTTAGTAGTGTGTTCAGAGATGCTACAACTTGGCTTACCCTATAAGGCCTGTCAACTTGGATAACTTCATGCGACTGAGGACATCACTGTGAACATTGTATGTCCTGTTCAACTGGAAACCAGAAAGCCCTCAGAACTTATCTAGTATCTTTCTTTACTATCCTTAAGTTTGGGTATCCACCCTAGGATTTTCTATTTTCTAGAAATCCCAATTCAATATTTTGGCCCTTCCTGGCTTAAGTGATCAGCCTACAATGAAAAACACTGTAAGATCTTAAAAAAAAATTATCTGTGTCCCATCATTCAGTAACTTCCAAAAACTAATTTCAGGGACTCATTTCCTTGGGTCTACCTACCAAAGGAGGTCTTTTCCTATCCAAGGGAATGCAGTACAACTACAAATGGGCTCATTTTCCCTGCATCCTTTTCTGCTACTTCAAGTGAAAGGGCCTAACGTTGTCCACTGATACAAAGCATCTTACATAATTAGCTATCACTAAGCTGTAGCCATTAGTTTGTCTTTCTTTTAGAGGAAAACGTCCCTCATTGCCTGATCTTGTAGAGTCAGCAGCTTTCTTTATGGCACTGTTCATTACTGTCCTCAAAATAATCCCATACACTATAATGCCTTTTTCCTGTATGAGGTTTCCCTTCTTCTTTATATAGTTTGCTTTTCACTGTAGCTGCTCAGAGGCATAAATCAATGCAATGCACACCATAAACACCACAAGTGCTAACCCTGCCAATTGGCTCTCTTTAATTGGTTTCAGCTAAAAACCTGTAAACCTATTTGAAGTGAAAAGGCAGACAAATCAAAAGAAAGATGAATGACCTGGAAGGCCTTGCTGAGCTAGGGGTTGCAAGCTCCAACACAGTATTTTTCATCTCTGTCATGGGTTTTCCCCATTTCTCTCTGGATTCTTTTTACTTCTTAGGCATAGCTGCCTTCACATTCATAATTAAGGATAAGAAAGCATGAAAAACTCCAGAGGCTACATGGTGCATTTCAGCAATTGTGCTAATAGAGAACGAACAGAATATACATCCCCCACAATTACTGTTACACTGACAATTGTTCATAGTTACATTCTCTACAAGTACTCAAGCCTTAATGAATTCTTCCTCTAAGGTCACAAGTAAGTATTTGACTCACTACATATTTTATCACCATGCTGAGCTTTAGAATCTATGACTTTGCTTCCTTTCAAAATGGATTTACGTTTTGACTTGCATTGCCACGAGGAAAGCCTGTGGTTTTGATATTGTCCACTTGTTTATCCACAGTGACAACAGTGCCCTTGGATGCTTAGTTCCCCAAACCTGAGGCTAATTAAGATGACTGGAAAAAGCCATTTCCCCTGAGGGAGTGCAGGTCCGAGGTCTGAGAGACCAGACTCCTGGCTGAGCTGACAGGTCTTGAGCTGGCCACACTCTGCATTCTTCCTTTGCCTTAGGTGGATACTCCAGTCAAGCATATTGATTATGAGCCTGTGATCAGGGCCCATTTTCTAGAAGGTTCCAAATCTTGTCAAGCATGCAATGATATTGGGAAAGGAAATCTTGTGTATTTAACTAAGAATAACTTTGAAACTATGCTAAAGCAACTACAGAGAAATCTCTGAATTAGAAACATACCAAATTTGGAAATCACTGGAAATCCTCAAAAATGTACATGTATACACACATAGGCCCTTGGGAGGGGCCACAGCTATTAGAATGTCTGTGCATAATAATATTCTTATTAAAATTTAACATGTTCAAAAAACGAAAAAGAAAGACATCTTTACTGGGTATCTGTTCAAATATGTGAGCTGCAACTCACAGGCAGGGGCATCTATTAAACAGTTTCCAAATCTCAGTTAGCATTTCAATAACACAATCATTTCTTCATGTCATTAAAACAACTTTTATCTTACATTTCACGTAAATGGAGTCAAATTTTAAGGGAGACTATGTGCTAAGGCAGTTTTGAATGCGATTCATAAGTGTTCACTCAATTCAATGAGTTCAAATGCAATCTTTGACACGTTCATTCAGATCTTTTTTAAACTTTTTATTTTTGAAGATAATACAAAAATGGTAAGAAAAAAACATTAGAAATGATATAGAATTTCACTAACAAAATGGTAGGACTTCAACAAAGGTTTTAATGTTGTATATTGTCTTCAAATTAGTTGTTCAAATTATCAGATGTAAGCCTGTAAGATTGGTAAAAATAAATTATATATATATATATATATATATATATATATATTAAAGAGAGAAAAAATCTCGGCATTAACTGCTCCCTTAAACCAACAGAAATCAATAGTACAATTATCCAAGCTATCCAATGTATATACATATATATTCATTTTTCCCTTCTTTCCTTCTTTTCTCTTTTTCCTCGTCCCAATTGTTCCTTACTTTTGGACAGTTTTTTTGTTGTTGTTTTCAGGTTTTTTTTTTTTTTTTTTTTTTTTTTTTTTTTTTTTTTTTTTTTAACCTTTCATGGTACCTATTATATCTTTAAGATGCTATTTACTCATTCTGAATCTTATAGGGAGACTATATGATGCTTTCATATGCAGGTCTGATTTATTTCACTTATGAGTATGGTCTCTAGTTGCATCCATTTACCTATAAACACCTCGAGTTTATTTTTTTATAGCTGAGTAGTACTCCACTGTATAAAAATAAGTTTTTTCATCCATTCCTCATATGATAGGCATGTGGGTTGTTACTACAAAGTCTACAAAGTTACTCCTAGGTAAAGTCACATTGCAATTTTTTCCTCAATAAAATTAATTTTGAAAAAGAGAAAATTGATTGAGAATATTTAGAGTCTGGGGAGATAACTCAGTAGAATAGGTGCTTTCCTGGCAATCTTAAGGTCCTGAGTTCAATCCCTGTGTTATGGTTTCTGTGTAGTTGTCCCCCCAAAGCCTCATGCAGTCTTGGGGCACCTTCTGCAGTTTGTGATTGATTACTGTGGGTGTGGATGCTACACCTGCCCTGGGGCAGGTAGTTTGCATTACAATATAAGGTGGGAAGAGATGTTCGCTGCTTGAGCTGCCGCTTCTCCTCCTCTGAGCTCCTGCTCCTTGCTGCCGCCGTGAAAGGTTGCCCTCTGTTTTGTGCTGTTCTGCCTTGGACCCAGCTGAGTGTGGATTGAAACCTCCAGTAACTGTGAGCTAAATAAACCTTTTCTTCCTTCATTTGGGTGTCAGGTATTTGTCTCAGCAACAATAGAAGAGTAACTAAGACACCTCAGTACCACAAAAAAAAAAAAAAAAAAGAATATTTAATTAAACTTGATAGCACACTGAAAAAAAAAAGTTGGACATGTAATACCTAGCAATAAACAGTTGAAAAGAGTTAGAAAATGAATTTTTATGGATTGTTTATAAATTTACCAGGAATGAAAACAAAGATCACCTCACCAACCCTATTTCAATGAGCTGAGCTCTCTAACATATACAGCAAGAGGACAGGGAGGGATTTTCCACAGCTGAGCTCATCTGGATGTTCAGAAGATTCCCAATTTTCTTTAGTTTTTTTTTTTTCTTTTTGTCAACACATAAAAACAGATATATTTCTGAATGCACAATTTCCTTCTTAATTTTATCTTCCCCTAACATCCCTATCTCAACCAAATCTGAAAAACTAATCATTGGATTTTAGCAAAAGCCGTGTTGACAATCCCTATCTAATTGTAGGCTCATTAAAAGGAAATGTTGACAATGGAATTCTTCTGATCTACCTACCATTCCACTTTTTCTTTTTATTTTTTATTCCCATGGCTTATTTCATGTTTAATCTTTAAAGCAAAGGTAAATCTCCACAGGAAAAGCAAAATATCCACATAATACGAGTATGAATCATTTAATAGTTCCACTAATATAATTTTTATTTCACTAACTAGGTTATTATTAATGTTCATTGAAAGAAACTAAAAGCAAGACTACAGAAAGAGAAGTGGTTGTGCCAATCTCTAACTAGAATTGAGGTTTTAGTATATCAGACTTTCCATTCTATTATATTAATGTACTTTGGATGGAATGAGGGTATATGCTGAATGTGGGGCTTATTGAAAATGTGTTAGTGTTCTCTTTATTTGCTAACACATCACATCCACATGTACTCTTCTTTTCCCTGCCCTGAAGAGATAAAAAGGCTTTATGATGATACACTTAGAGAAAATTTCAGAAAGCCTAATAAAGCACTGATGCAGAAATTCTGATCTGAATGTCCCCACTATAGCTCAGAACCTCACATAATCTATATATTTGGGGGGTTGTGCTTTCACAACTCCTTTGAATATAGAAAATCTTTTAATCTATGTATTATGGTTTGTGTCTAGTTGTCTGCCTAGGCCTCATGCAATCAAGAGGAGGCTTCTAGAATTTGTGATTCATTCATGATCCAATGCTGGGATTATGGGTGTGAGCGCTGCACCTACCCTGGGGCAGATAGCCTGAAGGCAATATAAGAAAAGGAGAGAGGTTTGCCTCTGCCAGTGCTGCTGCTGCTCTTCCCTTTTGCCTTTGCTATTGGTTGTTTTCTGCCCCCATGAACTGCTGCCCTCTGCCCTGTGCCACTCTGCCTTGGAACCAGTCAAGTATGGACTAAAACCTCCACAAACTGTGAGCTAAATAAACTTTTCCTTCCCTAATTTTGAGTGTTGGTTATTTTGTCCCAGAAATGACAGAAAAATAACTGGGACAGAATTTGGTACCAAGGGTCATTGTTGAGACTAAACTTGACTATGTGGATTATAAGCCTTTAGGAATGGCTTATGAGAAGAGATAGGAAAGGTTTGGAGATGTTGTCTACAAGAGAAGCACTGGAAAGCCTTGAGCTCTTCTGTATGGGAGATTCTGGTTGGAGCTCAAGAGACCAGAATACTGATAGAAATTTTGCTTGTAAAGACAAGGCTGAGGAGCTTTCTTCTGGGAAGAAAGACTGCACTGGTTATTGTACTCCAGATTATGTGTGTTATGGCTTGGTAGTTTATTATTAATGCTCATTGAAAGAAACTAAATGCAAGACTGCAGAAAGAGAAATGGCTGTGCCCATCTTTAACTAAAATTAAGGTTTTAGTATTAAATCTCAGTGTCCGGCAAAGTCTCTGGACTTGATCATTTTGCAAAATGATCAAGTCCAGAGACTGCCTGACACTGAGATCTACCTTTCTCTTTTCTTTCTTTCTTTCTTTCCTTTCTTTCTTTCTTTCTCTCTTTCTCTCTTTCTCTCTTTCTTTCCTTTTGTGGAACCGGGATTGAACTCAGGCCCTTGAGCTTGCCTGGCAAGCGCTTATTCTACTGAACCATCTCCCTGGCCCTGACATTGAGATTAAGTGCAGCAGACTGATTTATCTGCCAAAAGAAATTTCAAGGCAGTCAAATGTTGAGGCAGTGACATGGCTATTGTCGGGGGCTTTTAGTCAGATTTATGTTGAGAATCAAGAACAAAAAGCCCAGCAGGATGACTTAAAATGTTGTGAGTTTGGCCAGAAAGGAAGGGTCAGGAAGGCTGTAGACTACAAAGATAGACCTGACAAGATCTCCACTGCCAAAAAGGAATGAGAGTATAGAAAAGATAGCCTGAAGACATCACAAAAAGCAGCAAATCCCCACCCTTTGCAATGTCATGACTGCAAAAGTAAGAGTTTGGTTAGAAGAGAAAGCCAAAAATCACTATGTTCCAGATTGGTGGCAGCGGCCACACCAGATTCTAGAATGATGGTTTTATAGAGAATTTGTCCTGCCATCAGGGTCAGAGTGCACAGCAATCCAAGAACTCAACCCCTACAGTCAAGAAATAAGGAAACCTGGCTACTGCTCCAGCAGCAGCAGACATTGGCATCGTCCTTGTGGCATTGGTCTTAGGCACAGGCAGAATACAAAAGTACTGAGGCTCCCACCTCGATTTCAGAAGAAGACCTGCAAGGCCAGGAAGTGTGCTCCTGGGAGGGCAGTGTGTGAAGCCTGTGAATGAGAAGCTTAAAGTTCAGTGGAGAGCCCAGAAGTTTAGAAAAGCCAGAAACATGGATCATCTAAGAAAAGCTGCAAAAAGGGAGCAAAGCAGGCCTAAGAGAAAAACCATGGGAGTTACAACAAGCAGAAGTGTCATAGAGCTAGAGCCACATGGAGCTCAGTTTGCCATAGATTGTCTCAGATGTTGAACAAGGAACTACCAGAATTAATGTTTGTCCTGCTGGATTTTGGACTTGTGTTGGTCCCAGTGTTTTGTATTCCCCTGTTGTTCATACCTTTTGGAATGGTAATGTTTATCTTGTGTCATTGTATGGTGAAAGTGTTTAACTTTTCATTTGTACAGGGGCAAACAGCCAAGAGTTTGCCTCGGATTTTGGAGGAGACTTGGGACTTAGACTTCTCAGCAATCCTGAAACTGTAGGACTTTGGCAACTCAGATGGACTAAAATAACTTTTACATAAGGGGATATACATGAGTCTTTGGGGGCCCAGAGATGGAATGTTATGGTTTGTGTCTAGTTGTCCCCCTAAAGCCTCATGCAGTCATGGGACAGCTTCCAGAAATTGTCATTAGTTTATGATCCACTACTGTGATTATGAGTGTTAGTGCTACACCCACCTTGGAATATAGCCTGAAGGCAATATAAGGAAGGAGAGAGGCTTGCTTCTGCCACTGCCGCTGCCACTCCTCCCTTTGCCTTTGTTTTTTGCTGTTTTCTGCCACCATGAACTGCAGCCTTTGCAATGTGACCTTCTGCCTTGGAACCAGCCAAATATGGACTGAAACCACCACAAAGCATGAGCTAAATAAACCTTTCCTTCCTTCATTTTGGGTGTTGGATGGTTTATCCCAGCAATCAGTAAAAAGTGTCAGAGACAGTCTCTAACCATACCGCTTCTGTCATGAAGAAGCAAAGGAGAAGGAAGAGGTGATGCAACAATATTATGTCACAAACATGCCCATTCTTTGTCTCCTCTTTGAGAATCAGCTGAAAACAGTTTTATTTTTTTTAATAAGAGTGCAGCAAAAGTGAGATTGGCTGATATTCTAAGAAGCAGTCTCAGATGGCTTCCAAAATAAAGGCATCACCATTCTTATCTAGCACGACCTACAAGAAAAGCCTACGGTGAGCATTTAGGTGCAATAATGTAAAAAATGAAAACTATTAGTTGGGAAGTAGGTTTCAGGATCAGGCCTATGGAGGATAACTATAAACAACAGGCAATTTCTCTTAAAGACAGGTTCTTCAAAACACCTCATAAGCATGCTATATTTGGAATTAATGATTAGCTTCATTCCTGCTTGAGCGTCACTCATTCTTCTACATCAAGCAGCTTTTAAAATACAAACTCGACTTCATAAACTATAGAAATCTCTGCCCTACTAGATGCTTTCAGCCACAGTTCCTCTGGAGAATAAAACTTCATAGAAAATTATTCAAGTAACTATTTTCTCAGTTCTCCTAAGGATGATACTTAATGGTACCATTCTAGATTCAGAGAAAATAAGTTAATTTCATTGCATACAATGAATGAGTTAGGGCACTAGGATTTATTTCTCCAGAGAATCTTTGAAACCTGGATGTTGCAAAGATCATAGAGGTACCATTACAAACTAATTTAAATGATGTCAAAAGGTCTTTTTTGTTCTCAAATATTACTAGCATAACTACAACTATACTAACTACTAGTATCAACAAGACAAAAATCAGGTTCGTTGTACTGAGTGCTAACAATAACCAGTCTTGGTACTGGGCACAGAAACTCATCCAACCAGTAAAAACACAATATGAGTATGAAGTAAGCATTATTATTATAATGTTATGAAATATGAGTTTTATGATTACAAGGACTGAGATGACAGAGAAGCTAACTGGAAAAGGCCAAATTTGAATTTGGAACTTGTGGGACTCTTATCCACCAAGAGACAGATAAAACTGATTTTCCTCACAAAGGTCTCAAGTTGTATTACAATTAGAGAACCAGTAGAACAGAAGAGATCATCCTCCACTAGAGCAGCAGGATAGAGAAGATCAAGATGGAAAACTGATTGGCTATTGACTTCAGCCCAAAGGTGAAAATACAAAATGGAGGAAAACACTAGAAAGAACACTGGAACCCCAAAACTAGACAGCAATGCCTTTGAGACCAAACACTTGGGTGCACTGAAAAGGGTTCTATATATCAGGCTTCCAGGGTATAGTCCAAGTGAAAATCAAAGGGGAAGTTGTAGGAGTAATTGAATATAATTTCTTCCTTGTGGAAAAAAGTAGAAGACATTGGATACCCAAATAGAGTCAGCCTATGCCATTCTACAATATAAAAATGTGATTATGTTAGCTCAGAGCAACTGGAAAAAGCAGATTCAAGGAGAGCTTTCTCATCCTGTAACTCAGTGGTGTCCCAAATTTTCTGACCAAGGAGATTATGAGGCCACAAAGGAAAGTGATCAACGATGTAGAGTGTGTCTAAGGAGAGTCACATGGAGAGAAAACATTCTCTTAGGCTTTCTCAGGGAACAAATTGGTCAAGCAATGGCCATGACTCATCCACATGGCTGACACTGATAAAAGATCTACAAACTGAGGTACAGGGTTTCAGGGTAAGTCCTGAGGGGATTTGACTGACCATGTCAGGTAAAAAAGTTACATTTTTTGTTATATAAGTCTTGCTTTATCTTGGTTTTAACCATCCAGCAGAAAAGTATAAAATCCAGGTATAAAAAGTAAAGCCATATTAATATACTGAGCTATAAAAGGCTCAAGTCAACAACTTCTGACACTGTCAGTCTTGCGGATAACCCACTACTGTTATAGACTACTGGACTATATTGGATTACTCTGCTGAATTTATACACCTGCAATATATGAATGGCAATGGAATACACATCTCTGACAAAAATAAACAAAAAAGGGATATATAAATGAAGGACAATTTTGTATCTGTATATACAAAATAGCATAAATACATAGCTAGTTTCTCTTATTTCAATGAGAAGAAGGTTTTGAACTACTGGTGTTTAGACAAGATATCATGTCTGCATCTTGTACTAGGAATGACTACTACAAAGACATCAATATGCAATGTATTAATTACTGTAACTGTACTACTAACCTATTTTGAAACTATCTCATTGCTACTTCCTTCTTAATAAAATTATTAAAATAAAAAGGAGAGTTTTCTGATTGCCTCTTTTTACTACCTAAAAGTAGGGCATAGAAACTGTCCTACTAATTTGATTTGAAACTGTCTCATTGCTATTTGTCAATAAAATTATGGAAAAAATAAAAAATAAATAAATAAAAGTAGGGCATAAATTTCAAATGCGAAAAGTGCCTTACTTTTAGCAGGAAGACCACATTCTTATCATTCATTCCAAATGGGGGAGTTGATACTGAGATGAATCTATCCAAACTTATTAAACTAAACTATAACTTTCCTTATTCTTCCTCCATCATTTCCTAGTAACTTTCCCTCAATTCATAGTCCATCTCCCAAACTAACTTTTTCATTATCTCCAAAATGTATTATTCATTGTTAAAATGGTATGTCACCTCTCATGTCTATCCATATTTTTGAATCTTCATTTTTTAATATATAAAGATCTCTATTTACATGTAAAATGTTAATAGGATATGCAATTTGTAAAGTTTTTCCACGTTAATCTGTCTTTTGTCAGTTTAATTCTCGAGCCCAGGCACAAAAACTAAGCAGGTAGAGGAAAATCTTTATTCTCTATACAATCTTTTGTCATATCCATGCACAACCTATCCCAGCCTTCTTTTCATGTTTAGGGGATAGTGTTGTCAATATAATCTTTAAACACACTGTATAGGATATAAAGAACAAGAAAAGAGGGAAGCAAATCCATAAAAAATATTGGAAGCCACACCATTTGACTTATAACAGACTACTAGAATTAAAAGCAATTTTCAAGAAAAAAAAAAAAAGCTCATGGCAATAGACCCAACTGCTTCCCTTTCTATCTGCAATATTTTGAATCATTTGTTTCCCATAGATAAGATCTTGTTTCTACAATTTAAGAACAAATAGTTAACAAATTTCTAAAGATAATACAACATTTGGAGGTTCTTAGAGTCAAAATCAGACATTCTAGGGGCCGGGGAGATGGCTCAGTAGAATAAGTGCTTGCCTGGCAAGCGCAAGGGTCTGAGTTCAATCCCCGGTACCGGAAAAAAAAAATCAAATATTCTAGATGGAAGCATCTAATGAGACTATCTCCTGTCTTCATTGACAACCAATTAAATAGTAGAATATACTGTTTTAACACTAAGAGACTCAGGTTAAATTTGTTTAAAATTCTGCACAACGTTATACTTGGTGTGTTGAATATTATGGACATGGTACATTACTTCTTCTAAACTATTTTATTGAATGGAAGTCTTCATCTGTTATAAGATGCATGATTATTTTGTTCATCTGATATAAAATGACAAAGAAACAGCAGCAAGTTGAGACATAAGCAACCATAAGCTGTTAGAGTGGTCTCCTTTTAGAAATGTTAAAATGTGGGGGAGAGGTGACATCTCAGAAAAACATGAACTATGACAACTCTTTGACTTCACTGTACCTGCTTATGCAACCTATATATCTCAAGAGCATTTTGGAGCTACTAGAAGTATGCTCAAAATATATAGTTAATATTTGTAATTTTAAAACTTTATTATAGTAATTTATTTATGTTAATCTCCCTCAAAACACTCTCCTTTACTTCAGATCTACTTCTCCCACCATTCTTACCACTTTCTGAAGCAGTTTTAGAAGTCCTCTTTCATGACATGTTTATGAGATAGACAACACAGCAGCCAAGCACATTCCAACAGAAAGGCAGACTGGTGGGAACATCACAGTGTGTCCTCCTCCACCTTATTCATCAGATCTGATACTGTGTGACTTCTGGATCTTCCCCAAAGTCACAATGGACACCGAGAGTCATCCTTTGAATAATTTTAGAATACAAAGGCAGGCATAGTAACACATCTAAAGACATTCAACAAAACAGGACCTTTAGAACTGCTTAGGAGAGCATACAGAATGGTGCGAAATGTCTATTTGAAGTGAATTTTGTGGGAAATCAATGGCAACGTTAGTTTTACGGTAATATTTTTAATTAACAGTCACACTATGTCTTAGTTACTTTTTACTCCTTGCTGGGACAAATACTTGACACTCAAAATGAAGGAAGGAAAAGTTTATTTAGCTCACTGGAGGGTTCAGTCCATATTCTGCTGACTCCAAAGCAAAGGACAGCAGTTCATGGCGGCAGAAAACAATGAAGAGCAGAGAAGGAGCAGCAGTTGCAGCGTCCCCAAGCCTCTCTCTTTCTTCTGCGCTGACTGCGAATACCCGTGCTCCACAGTGAAGATCAGAGCTCCTCCAAAGTGGCGCGGCTGCCAAGATCATGCTCCTCAGAAGACTGAGACTTCTCCATGGAAATGGGGTGGGGCGGCAGGAAACCAGGCAGGGCAGCTTCCTGCCTTTCTCAACTCCTGGGCCCTGCCCACCTGGCAGGGCTAGGCCCCCATGCTGAGATCTGCTGGAGCTGATTCAGCCAAGTTGACACAATGTATCAACTAACACACCCTAGATTTTCATCACCTCTTGTACCTGTTTGTACAGTTTACTAGAAGCCCTGAGAAGGACCTAACATTATTGCTGTTTTCCCACTTTGAATTAAGTCTTGGCCAACAGAGTATCATGGACTGTGGTATGTAGACAGGAATCGTTACCCACACTTCACAGAAAAA
Organism: Octodon degus; assembly: GCF_000260255.1. Taxonomy (NCBI): domain Eukaryota; kingdom Metazoa; phylum Chordata; class Mammalia; order Rodentia; family Octodontidae; genus Octodon; species Octodon degus. The sequence goes on from NW_004524654.1 coordinate 2,349,433, forward strand.
TAGAGATACGTCTAGATTCAGTGCCTTTGCTCACCTTTGGTCATAACATGAGCAAATACGCTGGCATTAGATAAGCCTAAAATGTCTGCCTTCCAGGACAAGACTTTTCCTTTTTCTGTTCTTTTCTCAGTTGCCATGATGAGAAGCCTAGAGCTTCCATAAGATGTTTCTAACCATCCGGGGACAAGGGAGCACTGTGTGCACCTCAGATTTGTCTGCTCACTTCATCCATGCGTGTATATGCCAGATATCCCAGGACTGCTTCCTCTGAGATGCCTGCTCCCAGCCCTCTGCTGACCTTGCCCTCCTCCACTGTGTGGCTCCAACACCTCAGCAGCCAGCAAGCAAAAGTATTCAAAGCCATGGGTGTATAATTTGCTTGCTTTGCTTGAGTAATTTCTGCAAGACACACACACACACACATGCACACACACACATGCACATGCACACACATGCATAGTTTTAAGAAAAATCTCCAGTCTTTGAGTACCTACTTTCTCCTTGTTGAAGTGCAGAAGTGATAGCAACACCATAAAAAAGGGTATGAGTTCATGACCCCAATACTCTCTCTCTGGAAGGAAAAAAATAAGCACACTATTTTTTTCACTATTCTTTTCTTGCCATAAAAGGGGAGTTTTACCAGCAGAAACCAAAGTATGCAACCTACAAAGGTTCAGCAAAGATTTTTTCAGAAGATGATTCTTTCTTGAGTAAACCCTTTTTTTACCCTCTCCCACTGGCTTTTCAGAAAATGAAGAGATTGTTAATAAAAGGGGTATCAAGTAGGATCGCAGGAATCATGGGCGCCTCACTGTAAAGATACACTGTCTTTCCCATTAAATAATAAAATATGCTGTAGAGTCTTATAACTCCTTAGGCCCGGGGGATGTTAAACCAGGCTCATCAAGCACCATCCATGTGGAAAGATATGAATATATTTTTACCTGGCACATGCATATTTCCTCTGCAGCTGTCTCTGTAGCCTTGCTTCCTATAGACACATGTTCACCTTTAGCAGACAAAAGGAGAAAAGGCAAGAGGGGAAAGAAAGGGATAGATTTTATTCGAAGAGCAGAAAAGAAAAAGACTGGTAACACCTGCAAAGAGCTCAGTATGAAAGAGTATGTAGAATTACCCTCAATATGATTCATTTTGTTTTGTTTGTTTTCACTTGGAAGATGAATTTTTAAATAATTCCATTTTAGTAGTCTAGGCTTGTGATCATCTTTTGTTCTATTAGTTGAAATGATCAAATATTTTATCTTTCACAACTCCATTTTCCTTCCATTTTTGTCCCAAAGCACCAAACCCTGATGCCTGTAAAGGATTTACTGAGGCTTATAGGTGGCAGCCAAGTAAAGATAGAAATTATGAATTTCATTGCAATACCCACTAATTATCAGATTTTTGTGGAAAACTGTAATTAAATCCCATAGGAAAAGTACATCACGTAATGGAAAAAGAAAAATCATTCACTTAAACAATCCTGCTAAGAGCTTAAAATAGACACAGAAAAACATTCTAAAAGTGTTGTGGGATTTTTTTAGGCAATGATAAAAATCAAAAGGAGAGGAATACTGGGCTAGATAATAATATTCTAAGCATCTGAAAGGTAACATCTATAAAAACTTTATGAGATGTGCTAAATGTATTCCAGACAAAAATCTTCATCGACTGACTGCCTATTTGATTGTCTTTATTGTCTTCCTTTCTTTATAGAGCTGTCACAGGAAGATTCTTCATGCTCAACCAATCATGGAAGATTCTTTAAAAATCCCAGAGAAGAAAGAGATTGGTATATCAACTTAATCCATAGAGAAGAAAACCCCTCCTACAGTTTTACTTATGACAGCCACCAAAAAAAAAAAAAAGGTTTTTTTTTGTGATATTCTTTAAATGAAAACATGGTCAATTTATCTGCAAAATAAAATATACTTCCCAGAAGGGCAAATCAATACATTTGAACCACAAAAGCTTCACAAATTTGAAGAGAGAAGATCCTCTCACCCAACAAAGGCAAAATGTGTTTATCACAAAGGTAAAGGTGAAGAGACATCAAAGTCATATTCTTGATGATTCAGCTGTGCCAAGATCAGTGAGGTCAACTCTCTAATTTTCACAAAAGTAAAATATTCAAATATTCACAAAAATATGCACGAATATTCAAAACAGTCACACTACCAAGTTCCTGTCCAGAGCCATTCTCCATTCAGACCTGATAAAAGACACAGCTCTCTTACCCTCATCACTACCCTATCCATGGCATTTCCAGACTGGCTCAGATATGATACATGTGTAAAGGAAGGGTTAGGTCCAAGCAGGCTACTGGACCCTATTGATCCCCTGCTCTAGACTCTGGGAAATGCATACAATGATATTTGCTTTTCAAACTTAATGTGCCTTGGGTCTTCTCCATCCTTCTTTCCCTGCACATAGCTACCTATGTCATCATAAAGCAAACCGATCACTCCAGACACAAATGGCCTCCCCTTCAGCTCCATGCCATCTTATCATTGGCCTATTCTTCTCGCCCTTTCTCAGCTTTCACTGAGGAGACCTCCCTTCTCCTGGACAAGACTAACATTTCCATGAGAAGTTCAGCTTTGGCAGGGATACTACTGTCTCTCACATGAGCTATGGGACTTTTCTTTTCTACTGTTTTCCACTCTACTGTATAGACAAACTAATCTCTCCCATAGGAACAACTTCCATCATTCCCTCTACTTGTATTTCTTCCCATATCTATCACCCTACTCACCAATTGTTTTCACAGCTTTTTAGAAATCAGTCTGCGTCCCTCAGCAGTTTAGCTATTATTGACTACTACCAGGGTTCTCTCCCAGACCAGCAATGCCCTTGACACAGAACACTTTCCTCCTTCCAACAACTTCCTTAATAATGATGCATTACCTGTTCCTTCATTTCAAAACTCTCTCCTGTAGATTTCATAAGCGTTTCTCTCTTAGTCCTCCTTCTATGCTTTAATTACTTGAACCTAAACCAGGAGGTCAGGCCACCATTACCACATTTTTGTTCCAGAACCTACAAATACTATCATCTTTTGTTAAAAAAAAAAAACCTAAAATGACTATCTCACACTGACTAATGGAATTCAACAAATAGGTCTCGTTCCTTCCTTTGACCTTTAAAGTTAGTTATATCTCTGTGATTTCTTTTGGGCCAATGACATATGAGTGAAAATAAAGTGTGTCACTTTCAAGTAAAGCCATCAAAGCCTCTATGCAATTCATTATAGTCTTCTATTTGTCTTCTGCAACTGTCAGCAAAGCTGCAGAAGGAACACTATGAACAAGGGTCCTGGGGTGATGTAATGCAGAGAAACTACCCCAGCCAATATGCATTCAGTAAAGATCATGAGCAAATCAGACTGCTTTTTAACATAACATATTTGGCTCTATATTGAATGCCACATATCTGTACTAGCTTTCCAGTTGGTAGGGAGCAATGCCCAACACCTACAGCTTAGGCGAAGAGAGTTTAATTCGGCTCACTGGTTCAAGGGCACTCAGCCAGCTTCAGGCAGGAGTATCATGCTGGAAGGGTGTGGCAGAGCAAGGATACCTGGGTCTTAGTAGCCAACAAGCAAATCAGGGGAACAGTTCCAGAGAAGAAGGGGCCAGGGACCTCAGACAGTCCCCAAAGCCACATCCATGTGACCCACCTAGACACACTTATGAGCATACTCTGCCAATGCCCTGAGAAGCTCTCAAAGCTAATGGAATTGATTTTCTGCCTTCATCATCACAACTTCCATCAAATCCACGGTCCTGAAGGCCACCTAACTAGGCCTCTTGCTAGTTTTTATACACTTATTAATGTGCTCCAACATGAAGCCATCTGACGCAGAGAAGGGCCTTCATTTTCTATAACTATGTGAGAAATTACCATGAATATAGCAGCTTGAAAGGGCAACATTTATTACCTCAGTTTCTGTGGGTCTAGGAGCTGGGGAGTTAGCTCAGTAGAATAGATGCTTGCCTGGCAAGGGCATGGTCCTGAGTTCAAAACTTGGTATTGAAAAAAAAACCTAACAGTTTCTGTGGGTCTAGACTCATGGCAAACCCTGACTGAGTTCTGTACTCAAGGACACCAAAGCCTGCAATCCGGGGATCAACCAAGGCTGTGGCTGTATCTGAAGACTGGGATTCTCTTTGGACCCCATTCAGTGTGAGCAGAATTTGTGGCTGCGGGACTGAGGCCCTCAGCTTCTAGAGGTCACCCTTCCCACTGGGAGGCTCACAAATGGCTGTGTGCTTTCTTCCCATTGAGAGGAGGAGCTTTTCTCTTCTAAAGACACAATTACTTGGGCCAAAGCAATCTCCTTTTTAATTAAGTGTGAGTCAACTGATGAGTGACTCTAATTATGTATGCACAACTTACCTCAACTTCGCATATAAAGTAATCAAAAAAAGAGCCCATTGCCTGGGTTACTTTTCTCTCATTGCTGGGACAAAAACCCAAAAATTAAGGAGGGAAAGATTTATTTAGCTCTCAGTTAGTGGAGGTTTCAGTCCATACTCAGCTGGATCCTGGGCAAAGTGCCACAGGGCAGAGGACAGCAGTTCATGGCAGCAGAAAATGGCAAAGAGCAAAGGAAGGAGTAGCAGCCATGGCAGCTAGCTAGCCGCTCTCCCATCCTTGCATTGTATTCAGGTTATGCGCCCCGTGTGTAGCACTCACACCCATACTCCCAGCATTGGATCATGAGTTAATCACAAACTCTAGAAGGCTGCCCCCACAGACTGCATAAGGCTTTCAGAGGAAAACTAGACACAAATCATAGCACCCATCATATCACAGATCCTGGCCATGTTCAGGGGGAGAACATTATACAAAGGCACAAGCAACTGGGTTCATCTTAGGATCCTGTCAACCATAAGAAGCCCATTCTACCCTCTCAAACTCATCCTCTAGTCTAGCTCTTCTTGAGGCTTTATTGACTGTTATCAGTTAATCTAGAATGTCCCACCCCCAAATCCTCACATGTGCAGAGATAGGGCTTGTGGGAAGTAATTGAATCATAAGGGTGTTGTACTTATCAGTGGAATAAAGCACTCAGTAGAGGTATTGCTATTAGGAGATGGAGCCTGGTGACAGGCAAGTCACCAGGATGACCTGGAAAGACATAGCTCCTCCCCAGCTCTTCTGTCCCCTCTTTGCTTCCTGACCATCATGGTAGAGCAGCTTTTCTCTCCACTCTTTTCCCATGACTTCCTGCCTTGGAACAAGCAAGCCATAAGCTGAGTTCTGTAAAAACTGTGAACAAAATAAATCTTTCTTTAAATTGTGACTATCAGTTTGTTCTGATGGCAAGAAAGTATACACTTATACTACCTCTTAACTGCAAAGTCTTATGACAGTTTCACTGTTCCCATTCTTTAGCCCACAAGACCAGTCTCCTCTTTCACAAAACTCCCTGTGACTGCCATCTATATGCAGTGTGTGCATGGAGTGTCCGTTTTATCCTTCTTTTAGAGTTCCAGCTGCATACATAAAAGAAGATAAATTCTTATAGCTTTCACCTCCATTCCACATGTAACAAGATGACAGCAGTCAAAAGGGATGCCCCAAAGCTCAGCACCTATGAAACTCCAACATGAAGAGTCAGATGCAAATGTTTCAAAAGAAGTACTTAACAATAGGGTTCTTAAGTCAACAAACTTTTCCACAAAGAAGGATGTGAAAGAGTCAGAACTGTGGACGAATATTTTGGTAGCAGCTGCTGCACAGCATCAAACCTCCCTTCCCAAAGATGAGGGTGCATGCTGTCTATTAACCCCAAGCCTCAGGAGAAAGCATTCATGAGTCACTGGGGAGTCTCATGTGTTTCTGCAGCTGGAGATGGAAGTCTACACCAAACCAAACCTGAGAAAACTAAGGTAGTCTGGGCGTAGAAACAAAGTCACGTTGCAATAGTAGCAGCCGGGAGAAAACTTTCTTGTTCCTCTTATTTCTCTCTAAAACTTCAGAAAAGACTGAGAGATGGCAGCCAGAGAGTGAAGCAGGACTTGCCTAAGAAAAGAGTGAGTGCACAGGTGAACAGGCTAGGGAAGAAGGCAAGTGAGTTCCGAAATGCAGACTTGGGTGAGACATCCTCACCAATAGAGGCTGCGCTTTGTTCTTTCTTAATATGGTCACTAGGCTTCCAGGCTTTTGTTACCCAAAAGTAAATGAAAAAACCATGTAAGACTCCTGACCATTTTATGTGATGGAAAAAAAATGTTATCTCACAGAACAGATTCAAAGAAAAACATGGAGACCAAAAAAAGTGTTTTTCAGGCTATGCTGCATGAGTGAGGTTCATCTACATAATTTGTTGTTATGGGGCACATCTGTCTCTTTATGTGGTTGTAAACTTTGTCAGGAGCAGGCTCTAACCAAGTAAGTTGCTAAAAAATACATGCTAATTTTGAAGTCCAAAGCCATAAATTAATATTTTTCTTGCCAATTTTATTTAAAATTGAAATATGGTGTTTCTCATCTTTTCTGAGAAGCAGGCCAGATCTCAACACACACACACACACACACACACACACACACACACACACACACACACACACTTGGATTTTATTGAAAGGATTCAGCACAATTCCTGGAACTCCATGTTGTCATCTGTTCCTCAAGGAGACGATTTTAACCTTGAGGTCAAGGCCGTGTGAAGCCTCTCTCGAGGGCAGCTCTACTCTGACTCAGGTTTCGTGGCCCCAGGACTGTATCCCTCAGCTCTTAGACTTCACTCCTCCCACTGGCAGGGCCACAAAACACAGAGGACTTCAAAGTGGAAACCAGAAATACTGTAAAAAAATACACTCCCTGTAGCTTTCAATAAGGGACCCATCTACTTTAGATATCACATTTTTTCAGATATATGAGTGAAGAAGGGAAGGAAAGTAGGAATGTCCAATAGTCACTGGGTGTGTTGTACATGTTGTGTCAACAATGAAGCCTCACTCCAGTCATCGAACCTATTGAAGAAATAGCTACCAGGCTAATTTACTGTTCAGAGACAATTTAAGGAAGAAGATCAATATTTGTTTCAAAAGTAACACAAAGTAAACATTCATACACACAAAGTTAATATATACACACATATACATATACATATATATATACATATAGAAAAACCTCATGAAATTAGACATTGCTTCTGAAATTTTAACCTGCATTCTTAGTTGGCAATGTAGCTAAACTCTCTGTTCTCCTTTTGTTCCATGTTTGTTGTCAGTATACCCCACCCATTACAGTGTAATGCAATCCATGGACACTGCCTCATTTTATCATGGAGATGAGCCCTAAGAACTGTTTTATTAAATGTTATTCTACATAGAGTTTCCTACAGTCCTTGAGGGGAGAGACGGAGGTATTCTGTCCAGGCTCCCCTTGCATGGGGCCCGCCTTGAAGCTGGAGAAGTTTCTGGGCAACTCTACAGTGGCACTCACAGTGGGACCCAGACCTACAGTTTAGTACCTTCCTTTTTAAAAAAAATAATTTTATTGAGAAACAAATAGCAATGAGACAGTTTCAAAACTGATTATTGGACAGTTTCAATAATTAATACATTACATGTTGGATAAGCTGGGAGGCTGGCTAGGGAAAGGGGGCCAAGAGGAAAGCTCAGTTTCTATGTGACCTAACAGAGAATTCCCTTGAGGTCCAGCTGATAAAGTGACACAAGTCACCATACTGTGGAAGAGGAACGAGTCTGAGACATAAAAGAAAGGGATGATCACACTATGAATATTAATAATCCTGTATGCAAGGCCTGAAATGTGACTTACTGGCATGCAAGCCTCAAAGCAACTTGTGACTTGAATAGGATCCCTTGAATCAAAACCGTCAAAAAGGTGACAAATTACTTTTTGGGGGTGAAATAAAAGATCTTCCAATCTTGGTGGACAATCCCCACCAAGAGGTCAGATAAGAGTATTGATTAATTAATTAAAAATGTTTTAAAAGTCTTGATCCAAGAGAAAAATCATAGCTCTACAAAATTTTATTTTGTAAAACCTAGCCATGGATTGAAGACAGGAAGTTAAGAATCAGGCACAGGCAAGTGTATTCCTGTCTTAACTCACTAAGCATATGTATATTGGTGTACGTAGTGCCAAATTTTGTGTTGACTTTGTAGGGTAAAAAATAAAAATGGACAACTGGACTATATAGGAATATTTTGCTGAATTCATGCACCTACAATATTTAAATGACAATGGAATACCCTTCTCTGACAAAACTAAACAAAAAATGGGGATACAAATGAATGACCATTTTGTATCTGTATATTCAAAATAGGATAGATATACAGCTGCATTCTCTTAATTCAATGAATAGAGAGATTTGTGCTAATAGTGTTTGTGGACAGGATATCATGTCTGCATCTTGTACAATGAATAACCACTAAGACAACAATTTGCAATGTATTAATTATTGAAACTGTGCTTGTAATCGGATTTGAAACTGTCTCATTGCTATTTGTTTCTCAATAATATTATTTTATAAAATAAATAAATAATAAGTAAATAAATAAAAGTAAAAATATATAAAGATGCAGTTTTACAGCTAAAGTATCATAATAAGGGGCAGCATGAATTACTGCATTCATTTCTCCCCTTATCACTATAAAGTATGTTTTATCATTGCCATTGCTTTACAGGTGAGGAAACCAAAACCACTGAGGATAAAGAGCTCTCTCAGGGGTGGGTGGATGTCATGCAGTAGAGCTGAGTGCAGAGCTCAGCTCAGCAATTGCAGTAGTACTCCGTGAGCTCACCAGGCCTTGGGCTACCCTGCGACTGGAGCAACGGGAATGAAAGAGCTGGGATTACAAGAGAAAGTGAAAGATTAGTAGGAGAAAAGGAGAGTGAATACATCATTCTTCAAATCCCTCATGAAGGTCCTGCCCACTGCCATCCTGTGGGCTGGATTTCGTAATGCAAAAAGCTTTCTCCTTGGGCCTGCCCAACTCCAACACCTGCCTTCATTTTGCAAATGGCCCTTCTTTGTATCCATCCATTGGCCACTGCCTCCTGTGCTGCTCCTTATCTTCTATCTTTATGGCACTTCTGCTGCCATATGTTAAATTACAGAATGTGCTCTGCAGTACAGTTATGTCTGTCATTTTATCAAGAACATCTGAAGGGTAGAACCAAAATATACAAGACTAATCTCATTTAATTGCCCTAGATCTTGGCTCAGTGCTAACACATAATAGGCATCTATAAAATAAATTAATAAGTAGCTAGAAGGCTATGAAAAGTTCATACTATAATGAAAAAAGTAGTTTGTGCAAATGAAAGTAACAGAGAAGAAAAGGCCAAAATTTGTATTTAGGGTAAGCTCATTGTCCTTTTCTTCGTCCATTTTCTATTGTTGTTGAATACCTGAATCTGGCTAATTTGAAGTGAACAGATATTTATTTGGCTTATGAAACTAAGAAATCTATTAGCTTGCTGCCAGTATCTGGTGAGAGCTGTCACACGGAATCCCATGATGGACCTGTGGGGGAGTAGAAAGGAGAGAGAGAAGGTAGAAAGAAGAGACAGAAAAGAAGGAGGAAGAGGAGAAAGCATGGATCAAACTTGCTCTGTAAGGACTCTCTTCATGCAGTTACTAAGCACTCATATCACAACCACCCTCATGGCTTCAATACCTCCTAAATGTTCCTCCTCTTGATATTGTTGCAGTGAGGATCAAGTTTCTAAAGCAAGAATTCTGAAAGAGAGGAAAGTGCATGCACACCGACGTTAACAGTGAGACTACACAGGCTTCGGGCCAGGAAATGGCAGGCCCTTCAGGGGTTGGTGAGTTTGGGCTGACTATGGCCACAGCACGACTAGGAGACAGAAAATCAGTGGAGGACTCATTGATAAGAAACAGACCAAGTACCATTAGTGATAACATTCAACTAATGGTCTTTATAGCCAACGCAACATGATACTTCCCTGAGATTTACACACAAGCATGGTATTCGTGTCAGTGAATCCTAGGGTCAAATTCTGGAGATGAGGACCAGCCCAATAGCTCAGCAGAATAAAGCACCTGCTTAGGCAGACACAGCGGCCGGGGTTCGATCCCCCGGGTGCCCTGCCAGCCTCGCCCCTGGGTTGTGCTAAGATGGCGATTGAGACTGGGCATGTTGGTGCGTGCCTGTAATCCCAGCTCTTGGGAGGCTGAACACAGGAGAATCACTACAAGTCTGATCTACATAGTGAGACCCTGTAGACCCTGTACTAAATACACAAAAAAGAAAAGAAGAATTCTCTCTTATTAAATATATTCTACAGAGGTCATAGCTAACTGTTCAAACTAACTAAGCCACAGTAGCAGAGGCTGGACTAGATTCCTGGCAACCTTTCTCTACTAATGAGGCTCTCTTCTACACTGTTCCTTGGACATCTCAAACTTATTCTCAAAGACAGGACTCTTAATTCACCCCATACCCCAAGTTGTTCCTAGCTTACACCATCCCAGGATATATCATCATAATCTCCCAGTTGGTGAAATAAACAGAAAGACTCATAATTCATTTTTGGTTTGTGTTATCCCTCTCCTACCCAATCACTAGCAAGCTTTGTCAGTCATGCCTTAAAATACATCCTGAATGCCTCTTGCATTGGCTATAAAGACCTGTTTATTCTCTCCTGACAATACCAACTGACTCTAGATTAATATCCTTGTTTCTTGCTGTAGTTGTCAGCCTTATTTTTCTGGAGCATAATTCCCAATGCTCAGATCTTAAATGCACAGAGCCTGAATTTCACTCATGGTTTCAGGGGATTTAGTCCATGGTCCCTAGCTCAAAGGCAAAAAGCATCATGGCCACAGGGTACCAGCAAGCAAAGCTATTCACCTCTTGGTGACTGGGGAACGGAGCAAAGAAACTGTACCAGAGAGGAGGCAGCAAGGAGCAGACACACACACTTAAAGGTCCTGCCTCCACAACCCAACCATGAACTCAGAGGCGTAGTATGCTTTATTATTCTGCTGGGAGGTTTCCAAACCAAACAGGATGACAATCTACCTTAATCATAATTCCCCTGTGCAATCTGTTCTTCACGTAGAAGCCTAAATACTATCCTAAATATGGTAATAAGTCACATCACCACTTGTTGAAAATTAACGTATGGTGGCTCTTGCTTTCTTTTGGCACTGCCAGTGCCATTTCGTTTTCTCATTGCCTAGAATGATCTTTAAATAGCTAGCTGGTTTCTCAGTGACTATCACCTCTGAGAGAACTTCCATGACCACCCTGTCTAAAGGAGCCACTCATGGCTACTTGCTATCTCACCAGTCATACTTACAATGTGTGTGTGTGTGTGTGTGTGCTTGTTCACACACACACACACACACACACACACACACACACACGTGTGCCAGGGATCGAAGTACTTGCTGCTAGACAGGTACTTATGCCACTGAGCCATCTCCCTGGCCCTTCTTACTTATAATTTCTATCTTTAACTGAAAATGTCTCCTTTTCTATGTTTGCCTTAACATATCTAAATATTACACCTAGAATTAAATTCACTAAGAAGAGTCATTTCTCCCTTTCTTTCTCCTCCTCCTCCTCCTTTTATCTTCTTTTAGTTAGTAGATAGAGCAGGATGTAGCATATAATTGGGGAATGAGTTTAAGAAATACTGACCCTGATCCATGTTCTCTGTGTACCATGAGGCAGATAATTTAATCTGTCCACCCTGTCCTATACAGTGGGCACAGAACTGACATAGTATGAGGCGTGTGAAGAGTGCATGCCGCAATGTCCATGTGCCAAGATTTTATCTCTTCTTAAATGCACAGAATGTGTATTTGCGTGTTCCAATATTTTCTTTATTATTTATTCTTCAGCTTGCTCCTCTTATCAATAACCATCCCTTCTGCTTAACCAACAGTTCCCCTTTATGATGCTTCATTATGTTTCTTTTTATATTGTCTGAAACAGCACTGAGCGAAGAGCCGCTCCTGGGGATGGGTCATGTGATCACAAAAGCATATTTTGCTAGTCAAAAGTGTCCAATAAAAATGGAAAGTTGCTTCTTAAATGTCTCTGGAAGTCTGTGGTTTAGTTCACAATATCTTAACAGATTAAGTTAATGCAAATAGCAGATGCATTTTGTAGCAACAAGACAAATGTTCAGCAGAATTAAAGTTATTCATGTGTAGTCACATTGGGATATTTTGCATGATATTTTGCTAATTGCTCCAAAACTTGACTTGTAGTGAATAAACAAATGGGGAAAAAATAAACCAGCAAAAATTAGCCCCAGGCCTCTCTGATTTCTCCATTAAGCTCCTGATATGTTTCTTCAACCACTTCACTTTTTCTTCTGAAAGCCCAGTGGCACTTTCTGGTCTTCCAAGCACTTGCTCGGACTTGTTAACCTTGCAGAAGCTCTCACAGTTCTCCCTTCATAATGCGGTATCTTCCCAAAGCGTTTGGTGTTCCCTCCTCGAGCCCCCAGGTCCTCCTTAGATTTAAATCTGTCTGCTCAGCTTTCCTGACTAGCTTCAGGATTACCTCGGTAGATAGCTTCAGGATCACCTCGGTAGATTGCACTGCCTCAAAATAGTTTAAATTCATTCAGTGCTCTCAAAATATTTCAAATTATATTTTTGTCAAGACAGACTAGTTGCATGGTTTTCTGAGTGCTGTCTTTCAGAACACCACAAATGAGGTGTCCTAAAAGAACAGAAATATATTGTTTCACACTTCTGGAGGTCATGAGTCAGACACCAAGTTGGCCGCAGCATTGGCTCCTGGTGAGGGCTCTGGGGAATAATCTGACCCACGCTCTTGATAGCTGACGGTCCTTGTCATTCCCTGGTTTGCAGGTGCATTGCTCTTGGGTATGCTGTCCTCCACTCAGCGTGGCACTCTCCTTGTTTTCATGTTGTTACATGGCTGGGTGACAAGCACAGGGAACAGGTTCTATCTGCGGTACAACAGCCACCTTGGCCCCACCCCCAGGTACACTGAGCTGGCCACAAAGACTGGGCATGGTGGCTCAAGCCTGGAATCCAGGAGCTGGGGGGGCAGAAAGCAGCAGGATCACCAGCACTCCGAGTGGCATGGTGAGACACTGTATCAAATACATAAGAAAAACTGAAGCTCACCTACCCTTACCTCAGAATGATCCCATTTTTACCTAGCCAAGCCTACAATGAGCTTACTTTCAAACAAGGTTACATTTATGAGACTAGGAATTAGTGTTCCAACATACATTTAGCTAGAATAATTCAACCCATGACACTAAGGGTCTATAAAATTTATGAATATAGATAGCCAGCAATTAGCATAAAGTTACACATCTGACTATGTCTTCATCCTTCTATGATATATACTTTTATATATACATGTTAGGTATTGTATATACACAACAGACTAACCTAATATTCTATATACATGACAAAGTAAGTATAAAAGTAAAAATTGTAAGGATTATCAGTAACAACACTTAGTTCCCTCATGCAAAATCCCATCCTCCTTACTTAGAATAACTTGAATAACTATGAAGGGGTTGACTCTAACTCCTTAGGCAGGAGAAAGAAATGTTAAATAAAGAAAATCTAAAGATGACTGACATTTAAAGGCCTTGTCTAGGTAAAAAAAAAAATGAGCAGTTTGTGGGTATGTGTGCTCTAAAATTAAGCTAATCATAATTTCGATAATCTATCAATTAATTGAAAGTGGAAAAATTAGCCTAAAAGAAATGGAGTCAATATAATCTACTCATTCCATGAGAATTCAGGGAGGCATCAAGAGTCCTGTTTCCTTTCTTTACTGCCACAGAATGACTCTTTGCCAGTGTGGCTTCATCCTCATCAGTGAGAAGGAGTCAAATATGGCTTCAAAAGGTCTTAGAACACCTAACTAGGCATAATCCAAAGGACACGAGACAGTGAACTCAACTCCTTCACCCAAGAAATGAACAGGAATACCTGTGCCTGGTGTACTACTTCCCTCAGGGTTTCTGTGAGAATGAACACAGATCTAGACTGAACATAGCTCTTCCTCAAAGACCAATAAGTGCTACACAAAGACTGCACTGTGCTTCTCTCTAGTGAAGTCAGGTAATAGGTTGAATCAATAACTCTTTAATCCGTCCCCCAAGGCAGACTGTATAACCTGTCTGACCCCCTCCAGTGCCATCTCTGTAAAATGGGGTAATAATGCTCATTCTAACTCTCTCAGAAGAAGGCTATTGATAGAGCTGAATTGGAGCAGGTGTGAAGAAACACTTCATGGGTAGGAAAGGTGCACTTGAATGTAAAAGCATAAAGTTTAATTTTTAGTGGATTGATAATGCAAATACAGCTTTCTAGTGGATTCACTTACTATAAGGAAGAAGAAATCAGTCTTCAGATTTGAGAAGCCAGAAAAGCTAAGTTCGCCCTTGGTTATTTATTATAATACCAGCTTCAATTCGGGAACATGAACAGGAAGTAAAGAACAAGAACAGAAAAGACTCCGTGTCTGGAAGCACTTTCATCTTGGAGAGATAACCCCATATTTAAACTAAAACATCCGCGAAAAACCCACAGTCTTAAGGTTTCATGTTACAAGTATCTAATAAAATCTTAGAGAAAGCCAGAGAAAGCCTGCCTCACAATTATTGCACATTGTCTGTGGGCTCCTCTGCCCCAGATCCTCATCCACTCTGCCTCCCCTCCAGCTCACTTGCTTTTGCTTCTGTAGCTGAGGTTTATATTTTGTTCTGAGATTCAGGAACAAAGAAGGACTAAATGAGACTTGTTCTTTTTTAGCTGTGGGCTTCAATGGAGAGCTCCTCTGTTCAGGTGCGGGAGACCCCCATCAACCCGACACACATCATCCGAATTTCACCTACCCATCAGCTTCCTCCACATAGCAAACAACCAGCAGGGATGCTGCCTTGTCCACAGAAAGACCAGGGTTGCGCTCTGCCCTGCAGGTCTAAGCATATTTCTTCTCTCTGAGGATCCTTCTCACTCTGTGCTCCTTGCTTTTTCCAAGCTGGCCTCCACCTCTGTTTTCACCCTAAGAGCCCTGCCAATTCTTCTATGTCAACTCCCATCTATCTCTGACCTTTCTCTAAAACCACAGTTCTTCTAAAATCATTTCATATAGCCTCCATTCTTTCAATGTCATTTCAGAAGCCTTTCTTCCAGTTTTTAAACATTTTTTTGGAAAACCCATACCCCCATTATTCTTTATATATAATCAATCAAGGAACTATCCTGCAAGTGGCCTTAACCCATACATATAGAGACATACAGGCTAAAGCTACCTATCTCCAACTATCTGCCTTATAAACCCCAAGGCCTCTATTTACTATATTTAAATTTGGTTTGGCTCTGAATCCCAACACTGCTGACTGTACCTATCCTGGTTAGAATTCCCTTTGCTATTTATGTGTCCCTCAATACACAAATCTTTTAAAGCCTGCTCACCATCTCAGAAGGCACATTAGGGAACAGAAAAATATAGTACCTACTCAGTTTTATTTCAGAGTAAGAAGGGACATAGAGCATCGAATAAGGAATGAAATCCTGACTTGGTGATTACACGCTCTGTATTCAAGGTCCAACTATATGTTTCTCTGGGTTTTTATTTTCTCATCCATTGAATCAGAGAAATGGATACCAGGCTGGATTTTTTTGGAAAGGTCTAATTCTATGAGATAATATGCAAAATTCCAGGATCTTGGACATTGAAGATCAATTACACACATTGCCTATTCTGCGTAGCACTAAGTACAGAGCTATAGGCAGAGAACTGTTCTGATCACAAAGATAAAATTAGCAAGACTTCATGGTGGAAGTTTACCACACCGACTGAACCAGTGACTTACTAGGTAAGTGTAGATATTCTGATGCTCAGACTACATCACAGACCACTTAAGTAAGTATCTCTTAGTGGGGACCTTAAGCCTCGCAGATGAGGAGACCCCCCCAGCTGGCCAAACTTAAAGACAGGATTGGAGAGAAGGAAGGAGAAAACCTCCTCCAGAAGTACTTGGTTCAATATAACTTCATGTAAAAATAAAAATTCCCTGTCCAAATGCATGCATTCCCAGGCATGGTAGATGTCTCAATGTTCTGTTTTTAGTCACCATATTTTGTTGCATAAAACTATCCTAATGCCAATAGTGGACATCAAGATAATCCTTTCTGCATGACTTCACTGCAAATAAGCAAGACTGCGGACAGAGACAGCGTTCCTTCCTGACCCCTCCCCAGATACAAACACATGTGGAAGTGTAAAGTATAAAATATTTTTCATATTTCCTTTTCTCTGCAATCTGGAAACTGAAAAATCCCCCCCAAAAAAAAATTTCTACTAAGCCAGGTAGGCAGAACTTAATGTAATTTCTCTGAAGTCAAACCATCAAATCCAACAAACCATCACTTAGTTCTTTTTTTCTTTTCCAAAGGGAAAAAAAAGCCCAACATAGTATTCTTACAGGAAGTGCAAATTGTATTTCTAGACGTACTAGCAATCTCTTTAGTGATATCCCCTAGGACTCACTTCAGTCTATTTTCTTAAGTGCTATATGTTTAAAGCTCTGTTGCATACCTCCCTGTTAGACATGCTGAACTCAATGAACATGCTAAATTCCAAGCACTTAGTGGTACAACGTTGCTTGAAGGTACATTCCTTAAAAAATATGTATCTTGCTCCATCATTATTGCTGTGTGTATACCTGGAGAAGAAATTATTGACAAATCCACTGTCCTCGATGTTATCATTCCTAATTACAGATTGGTTATTGCTGAAATGTATTTAGTACCCCTCCACCTGTTTCGAGGGATAAGCCTGATTTTCTGTCTCTATTCAGTTATCCGACATGCTCTGCTAATGCAGTGCTGGTGGATGTATGATGCAGACAGGGGCCCTAGACATGTTCATGCAGGTGGATTCCCCTCTTGCCCCTCTCAATAGGAGAAGAGTTTGGACTCAAAATAAATAAACAGATATGGAACAGACAGGCACTCAACAAGCAGAGGGGATCTGGGCCTAGCTTGTTGTGTAGTTTAAAGCAGAACCTCACAGACAAGCCCAGAGTGAATTAACTAACCATCACAGGATTCATAATGATGCAGGGGAAAGAAATGATGTTTTTAAACCACTGTGCTCAGTCTGCTTTGTTATAAAGCATTAGCTGACTTTTGTACATGGTAAGATGGTAGATGTCTCAATGTTCTGTTTTCTGTCACCATATTTTGTTGCATAAAACTATCCTAATACCAATAGTGGACATCAAGATAATCCTTTCTGTATGACTTCACTGCAAATAAGCAAGAACCATTTTATAGCAACTTTTTAAAAACAGTGAAGGGGGAAAACAGGTTTAGGGACCTATGGCCAACTAAAAATATGTTTTTCTTTTCTTCTTTTTCTAAGATAGGGGCTTGCTGTGCTGGTTAGATCAAGCTTTGAACTTTTGATCCTCCTGCCTCCATCTCTAAAGTAGTTAGGATTATCGGCACATACCACCACACCCAATTCTAAAAGTATTAATTTTTTAAAAATTCTCTTTATGCTGCAAGATGACCATACTGTGTCAGTGGTCAGTGATGTCTATTGTTGGTGCTTGGAAAGAAAACAAGAAATCATTCTTTCAATAGCTATTTTAACTAGACAAAATTTATATCTTTGAACCCAAATGAAAAAGCTAACCAGGGCTGGGGAGATAACTCAGTGGAGTAATTGCTTGCCTGGCAAGTGCAAGGGCCTGAGTTTCAATCCCTGGTACCACCAAAAAATAAAAAAAGAAAAAAAACTCAGGCTTGCCATGCCGGCCCCACCCCCTGAGCATGATGAGACAGTGATTGAGACTGGTTATGGTGCCATGCACCTGTAATTGCAGCACTTGGGAGGCTGTAAACAGGAGAATCACTATGAATCCAATCTAGTAGTGAGACTGTGAACATCTGTAGACCCTTCCCTAAAATACACACAAAAATAGCTAACCACAAGTTCACTGTGTTATAGATGTCAATTTGCTATTAGTGATAAAATAATAACCAACGTAGCTGTTCTTCACTGGGTACTTACTACAAAGAGTTTATCAATAGTATCAGAAAACACTACAGTAAAGTAGGTTCCATTATTTATGCCCATTTTAGAGGTGAGATCACTGAGACTTAGGATATTGGAGTACTTGCCCAAGAGTAGCAGGTTAGAAGAAGCAAAGCTAGAATCTGTTGCACATCTGTCTCTTTCAAGAGCCAAAGTTTCACAACTGCCTCTCAGAGTTAAAAAGACAAATGTGTAAAAGGAATGGTTCAGCAAGACTAAAGTCATTTACGTGGTTCTTCTCCAAAGAAGGATGAGTCATAGCATAAATCTCTGACAAAACATGGCTCTTCTGTTTCCGCTCTTCTACTGACCATCTTGAGTTAATGTCTCCAATGTAAATATTCAGTGCAATTAAACAAATATTTCTTTGGCCTTAATAGGTACCAGGCCTCTTATGCACAGGCTCAAAATTACAGCTGAGTGCAGGACCCAGTGCTTTCTTTTTGGGAGCTTCCAGTCTAGTAAATAATTGATACTGAAGAGATCCTAGCCAAACATCCCAGTGTGAGCTCTATCACGCTCTGAACACAGGGTGAACATTTGCTCAAACTAATGATCGCTGGGGTGGGGAGAGGGCGAGGTCGGGGAGTTAGTTACACTTACTCGCTGAGAATGCTCGTCCCTTCCTGCAGGCAGTCAGCCACCAAGAAGGAAGACAAATTCTAAATTAAAGGGGAGATCAAGCTGTGAAAGGCTGCGGTTAGAGAGAGAACTGAAAGATAGTGAGTGGAAGCGCTCTGCTCGGGTCGGTGGTGTTGGGCCAGCGGGTGACGACGCATCAGCCTGCTAATTCTGACGAGAGCATTGTTGGCCAACGAACAATGAATTCAGAACAAGGGAAAGACCATGGTTCTGTTAGGCACGACAGGACTTTTCCTTATATCAAAGAATGAAGATTTTATTAAATTGAGGTGAATGACTTGATTGAAAAATAGAACTGTAATATAGTGCTGTGACAATTCTACCATCTCAACGGGTCAATTGTCCACTGCTCAGAGACTTTTGAGATCCACACATAGGTTGACTCTTCCCCCCAAACACATGGAGAGTTCCCACCCGCTCCTTTTATTCCATCTAAGGTAAAAGGCAGATTTCATCTGAGCTGCACCCTCCCCTCTTAGGATAAAGAAGTCCCTCCCTAAGTTTTATGAGTGGTATATGAAACATCAAAAGAAATTTATCATAAAAGGAAAGCATCCCATGTTCAATCATTTCTCATTAATCAAAAATAAGCATTTCAATCCTAATTATATCATCACCATGTATCATTAGAGTATACTGAGATAATTCTGCACAGAAACCCCAGGCCTAGTGAAGTTCCATATATGATCAAATATGGTATTTCTCTTTGTAGAAGAAAGCTGAATGTGTTCCAAAATTCACTTTGTATATACGTTTAATTCCAAATGTGACATCATCCCAGCAATGTCACTTGCTACCTTATATAAATGAATTTCAGCTTTATATTTGCCTTGCAAATAGAAATTTTAAAAACTACTGAAAAAGTTGGAAAGATCAGACACATCAGCTGCCTCTGCAGCTCACGGAGGAAAATATAATCAATGAATTGGAGCTAATATAATTGTTATTGGCACTGTTTGTATTTAAAGTTTTATTATTGCTTCCTTATTTTATTATTTTTTGTCATACACACTGATAAGTCTTTTCTAAAGATGAAGCTTGGGGAAATGAATAAATATACATCACCTAGTTATCAAATGTATAGGATTTTAAAATAGTGCTGTCCTTAGTGCCTTTGCTTGTGTCTAAAGTAACTGAAGTTCACCAGCTCAGCTCCTTGCACCGCCAGGCCTCTCAGGGCCTTGCTGCGACTTAGGCTCTCTGCATATGCTTTCTCAGGTTTAAAGCATACTGTTTACCTAAAGTTGATACCAAGTTCCAACCTTAATGGAGAGATAAGATTTAAAGGTGGTGCCTGTCAGTGGAAGCCCCCTCCGCCCAAAGCCTTGGTGGTGGCCAGTCATTTCCTGAATTTTGAGAGCAAAGCCCAAATTTTTGGTCAATGGACATCACATTCTTGATTCAATTGTTCTTAATTAGACAGGATGGGGACAGCATTGGACTCATAAACTTCCAGGCCACTACTAACAATGAGCTCAAGCTGACACTGGAGTTGGGGTGTATGGTTCCCCCTACTCTCTAAGTCACAGCATCCTCATCAACCAGTCAACTTACTGTTTTGTCTCAGATTATTCTAGAAAGCTTCAACAAAAGGAAAGCTAATATAGTTAGAAAAACAATGCAACCTCATGTTCTCCTGACAAATCTTGTTTGAAACTCCTAATTTGTCTTCCTGGAAACCATAGATCTTTTTTGGTCTTTCTACCTAAGGAAACAGTGACTTGTTGTGTTTGGCATCTATTGTTTTCTTACTCAGCATCCCTATCTCATTTTTTGGGTACCGGCAGCAGTATTTCCTTTGTGGATTGTGTGTAGACTCAGTGGGACCAGAAGTCCTGCTCTGCTCTGCTCTCCAGAAGATGACTCATCTATTCTCTTATTGATGGACGTTTCCATTTTCTGCTACTGCGAATAGAACTGCCATGAATGGTCTTTTTCAGCTTCAGTTAGTCAAAGAGAATTGGTGCCACGTGCAACCACAAAATACTAAATGAGTTATGTGGGAATACAGACAGTGTCTTTTGCGTCATTATTTGCAAAGATAGTATAATGTTCCCTATTAGGTCTAAACTAAGAGAAAATTATAGATTTTAAAGAAATTCCTAAGGGTACTCCAGCATGTTGTTCTGTCTTCACAAAGAGAAGCTCAAACATCTTAGCTTTGGTCATTTATTTATATATCAGCAATAAATTTAATTACAAGTATTTTAATCAACTGACATTCTTCTAATAAAAGCCAAATACATAGCTACCTTGCTAATTTAAAAAATGCCAAAAATCTATCATGGCATAAACTATTAACAAATATTTACGAGGATGCTAAAATTTATTAGGAATCATGCAGATACTGTAACCACCATAAGATAACATTTATATGTTAGATTAGCAAAACTTATGACATCTTATGATATTGAAGATTGAAAATATGGATTTGTGAGAAATTTTATTTATATACATTTGTGATTGGTAAGTAAATGAGTACAGCCACTTTGGAAAAGGCTGTGGCATTATGTTGTAAAGTTGAAACATTTATACACACAGCAACCCAGGGTAATACTCCAGGGAAACTTTGCTCATGTTTTCAAGGAGACATGAAGAATATCCACAACAGCTCCATTCACAGTAGCAGAATCTGGAAAATAATTCAAATCTCCATCCCCGGGAGAGTAGAATAGATCATAGCACAGTCACAGAATGAAAAATGATAGAACAGAAAAAACAAATGGACTAGAACCTCACAAACATCATGGATATGCTTTAGAATACTGAGCAAAAATAGAAAATTCAGGCAGACAGTGCAAGGTTATACACCACTTTTGGAAAGCTCAAAAATATTTAAAAACCAAGCAACACTCTTCATATGTGTTTGCATGTATGTGATGTGTGTGTTCAGCTGATCTTCCATAAAGCAAGTAATAATAAACATAAATTTCATCCCAAGGCCTGGGGGAGCCAGGAAGATGGAGTATCTAAGGTTTATACAAGCAAGTATTAGGATGTTTGTGGTTCCAAAGTTGGATGATGAGTTCACAACTGTCAGTTCTTTATTCTTTCATTTCTTCCATGTATGTTACATGTATCTTCACGTTAAATAATAGAATAATTTAAAAATTAATCAGAGGTAATAACCTCATGAATGGGTATGAGAAGAGACTACTATAGAGATATTTCAAGAAACACTAGATATTTTAGTTTCTATTCTCAATGGTCCAACAACCTCTTGCGCTCAGATTCTTATTTTTATTCATTTTTAATTTTTGAATCCACCTCATTGCCTGCCTTCCATGCGCTGCTTCGCATGGAGCACACTGTAGCATTCTAACTACTTACTTGTTCTGTTAATGGAGATAAGTAGAGAGAGGGGGTGGTGGATCTCTTATCATTTTGTGAGTCACATACCTTTAACATGTACATTTTCCTCGTAACAGGAGCGCCTGTTTCTATCAAAATCATGGAGTTAATGTATTTCCTTCTCTGCCATTCTCCCAACCCTGTACATTACCCAACCCTTCTGGGAAAAAAGCTTTTATCTTATCAGAGTCCTGTACTTTGGGGATAATGCAGCAATATTTTACTATTGCTGCTAATCTGTGCATATGGCCGGAAGTGGAACAATAGACAGAGAACACTGTTCTGTCCTACGTGACAGTAGGCTACACCAATCGACTTACGTGGCTTGTTTCTTTCAGCAGTTGCCTTCCTGAAGATATGGAATTGTCTGGTCTGAAGAGTAGACCTTTGGAAGATATACTTGACCACTAAAAAGAAGAGAAAAGAAAGATTACTCCATCTAAAGCCGCTATAAGTAGGATTGCTCACAACCATGACTTCTAAGAGAGAGAGAAGAGCCCTTGTCTCTCCAAATTTAAAATAAAAAGGTGACAAATTGTTAACAACTATAATGCTTTGGATAAAAAAAAGAGTGAAAGAAGAGATTAAGTGATCTGACATCCACAAAAACTTTGTTTTTTCTGGCTAAATCTGTCTCAGCTACTCTCTCATTCATATCAAGTATACTTCAAACAATAAAATCTTGGACTGGAGCACTAATCCATATTTATATTATCCTGTTATGTTATGCTGAAAGCAACCCAATTTGCTAATAGCTTGTTATTCTCTAGCGGCATTTCCCCCAGGCCTAATACCATTCAATTCCTTCCCAGGGCTGCTTTCTCCAAGGAATGCTGATTGAGAGCTGGACCTCCTTTAATACATTCAGTGTCTCAAGTAGTCCCTCAAATGCCTTCTTCCTTGGGAATTAAATAAATAGGAAGCAACAAAACAACATCCAGTGAGTAGGCAGCACAGAGAGTACATTGCATCCCAAAGGCATACTAATAATACAAAACCATTGACCAAAAGGCCACACCACATATTCCTATGAGTCTTTATGGAAAGCAATTATTTCCAAGGGGTTTACTTTCATTATGAGGAACTTTAAAATATTATTTAAAGATATCCCAGAGATGTAGAATCAGTCAGAAAGGACCATGTCTGGCTTCAGTAACAAATAAAACCCCATATTTCTGTGGCTTAAAATACAAAGATATATTTCTTGGGCTAACTATGTCATTAGCGAGCAGGGGCTACAAGCTCACTGCCACATCCCACTGCTCTAGAACTCAAATTTGTAAAGCCTACAAAGTATGAAATGTTACTGTCAGCTAAGGCTAGAGAACAGGATGAGACCATGGATGGTTATCCAGTGTTGTAATCTTAACAGTGACAGACAGAAGTAATGCTCAAAAGACTTCCACCCACACTATATTGGCTAGAGCAATAGACATTCCTAATATTTTTTAAAAAATGAAGAAATAGCCTCTCAATTGCCTGGAAGGAGAAAAAGATAAAAATTGGGTGGACAGCTGATGGTGAAACAGATCCTAAGGATCTGCAGAAATGTAAACCTCCCAAGATGGAGAACAAGAATGACTTTTCCAACAGGTTGACTTTTAATGCTTGCTAAAGCACATATTGAATGCTGATGAAAAGTTATGGAGCAGATGGAGGGGCTCATTAAATCAGAACCAACTCTGGGCTTGACATTCTGAATGGACGGTTATTTCTTACTGACTTTTGTACAAGGTTCCCAAAACAGTTTAATGATAGGGACCCAAATGACAGTGATAATTTTCAAATCCTAGCTAGTAGACTTTTCCTTTCTAATGTGCAGACTAAAGTGAACATTTTCAGAAGGAATTTTTATATTCTCAGTTAGCATATACCAAAATAACTGAAGCTATAGGTGCAGAGCGAAATTGTTCATTATTTTTAAAGAGCCAAGAAAAGAAAATGTTGTAACTACGAACTTTAAAAGATGAATGTGGAAATCTGGAATGCTGTAAATGTTCTCTATGTGACAGAAATGCCTGAACTTTTCATTTTTACTAAATTACATCTAATGTAAGCACATTTGACCTTTTCCTTCCTGCTGCATACTATGATAGTCCAATCAAACCATTTCAATATTATCCAAATCTTGATCCAATACTATTCTCTCAACCAGAAGCTGATTTTAGAGCAACAGAAGCTTTAATGAGATATATTACAATAGGTATGAGGAGCGAAATACCTGCACAACTTTTACTTGGAAAAGGAAGACATATTTAACATATGATTCAAGAATCACACTTACTATACACTTGTAGGGAAATTGAGCCAGTAGTCTGTGTGAACTTTCTAGCTGTGGATCGTTATGCTGTGAATTTCCTTCCTTCCTTCTTTCTTTTATGTAGCACCTCATTCTCCAGGAGAGAAGCACCATGAAGCACCATTACAACCTTCTCTCAACCTTGGAAGTGGCATCAAGGAGAGGAAGAAGATTCCAGACAAAAGGTACTCCTTCCAAAACTACTATCAAGTTTTGTCCTTGCTCCCAGAAAAGGATCAGGAAATTGTTCTGTAAAGGCTCAGCTGGTTATTGTATTTTTTGCAAGCTGTGGGAATTCTGTTCTAATTATTTGATTCTGCCATGGTAGCACAAAAAAGCTGCAAACTTTATGTAAATAAATAGGCATGGCGTGTTTCAATAAAATTTTATTTACAAAAGCTTGAGACTGGCTATGCATATGTGGTCCAGGAGCTAAAGTATGGTGACTGGCAGCTGCTATAGTAAAGATATATAGCCTAGAGCTTGGATCTAAGCAGTGTCCATCAGTCTGACTGCCTCTTCTGTTCCTTTATGCAGGCCTGACTTCATATTTTTAAGTTTAATGGAAACTTTTAACCCTATAAATCCTGTACTAAATGCATAAAAAATTATCAGAGCAACTAGATAACAAAGCCAAAAATTTGCAAAAACCTTTAACAATAAAATTAGATAACAAATTATTCCCACAAATTTCAAAATATAAGCAAGCAGGAACAAGACCCCAGTGCTGTTAAAACCAGCATATTATCATACCTGAACTTGTGAAGTGATGTAGTGAGGAGAAACCAAAACTATCAGCTGGTATTCACCAGAAAGCTCAGAAGGCTGCTGTAGAGGCAGCCACAGAGCCTGGGAGGAGACCGGCCAACTTCAGCAGTAGCTCAGTTCAAGAAGTCGGCAGGTCAGAGCAGTCTGGCACATACAAACCCGTAAAACTGGCACATCAAGCCTTCTTTCTGCTATGGAACTCCACTCTGGAAAGGAACTACTAGTGAGACAAAAGAAATAATGCTCAAGATTTCTCTTTTCCTTTTTTTTTCTGCATAATTTTATTTAGAAATAAATAGCAATGAGACAGTTTCAAATCAAATAAGTAGGACAGTTCCAATAATTAAAACATTCCATAATGTCTTCCTAGTGGTTATTTGTTGTACAAGATGCTGACATGGTATCCTGTTTATAAACACCATTAGAACAAATCGGTCTATTCATTGAATTAAGAGAATGTAGCTATTTAACTATCCTAACCATTTTGAATACACAGATACAAAATGGTCATTCATCTATATCCTCTTTTTTTGTTCAGTTCTCTCATTAAAATATTAAAGATGTGTGAACTTAGCAAAATATTCCATAATACTCCAGTAGTCCATAATAGTATTGGATCTTCCACTTGACTGGCAATGTCAGAAGCTATTGACATGAGTCCCCTACAGCTCAATATAACAACATGGCTTTACTTCTTCTATTAGTTTTTATAATTTTCTGCTAGATGGTTAAGATCAAGATAAAGCAAGACATACATAAGAATAATTGTAGCTTTTAGATCTGATAAGGTCAGTCAAATCCCCTTAGGATTTATCCTGAGACCCTGTACCTCAAATTGTAGATCCTTTGTGAGGGCCAGCCATGTGGTTGAGTCACGGCCATTGCTTGGCCAATGTGTTCTCTGTGAAAGCCTGAGAGAATGTTTTCTCTCCATGTGACTCTCCTTAGGCACACTCTACATCATTGATCACTTTCCTCTTTGGCCCCATAATCTCC